>NW_024712526.1:11867208-11909708 GCF_018991925.1 Homarus americanus | reverse complement strand
TACCAGCCCTTCTAACACAGACCGTCACCCTCCCAGCCCTTCTACCACAGACCGTCACCCTCCCAGCCCTTCTAACACAGACCGTCACTCTCCCAGCCCTTCTAACACAGACCGTCACCTCCCAGCCTTTCTAACACAGACTGTCACCCTCCCAGCCCTTCTAACACAGACCGTCACCTCCAGCCTTCTAGACTGTCCGTCAGAGTCACCTCCCAGCCCTTCTAACACAGACCGTCACCTCCCAGCCCTTCTAACACAGACCGTCACCCTCCCGTGCTTCTAACATAGACCGTCACCTCCCAGCCCTTCTAACACAGACCGTCACCCTACCAGCCCTTCTAACACAGACCGTCACCCTCCCAGCCCTTCTAACACAGACCGTCACCCTCCCAGCCCTTCTAACACAGACTGTCACCTCCCAGCCCTTCTAACACAGACCGTCACTCTCCCAGCCCTTCTAACACAGACCGTCACCCTCCCAGCCCTCTAACACAGACCGTCACTCTCCCAGCCCTTCTAACACAGACCGTCACCCTCCCAGCCCTTCTAACACAGACCGTCACCTCCCAGCCCTTCTAACACAGACTGTCACCTCCCAGCCTCTAACACAGACCGTCACCTCCCAGCCCTTCTAACACAGACTGTCACCTCCCAGCCTTCTAACACAGACTGTCACCTCCCAGCCCTTCTAACACAGACTGCCACCTCCCAGCCTGTGTAAATACGTCACCCTCCCAGCCCTAACACAGACTGTCACCTCCCAGCCTGTTCAACATAGACCGTCACCCTCCCAGCCCGTCACTCGCCATCACTTAGCGAGAATTCAATCACAGCGTGGAGAGTGTGAGGGTCAACTGTGTTACTGGCCGGGCGCCCCACACCACACAACCTGCTGACGCCTCGCTCAACTACTGCCCTACCTAAGTGGCCAAACTTTGTTATTCCCTTTCTCTATTTTTTCTCCTTTATTTCTCTTTCTGTCTCTCGTTGACCTCGTAACCGTAAGTCTGTTGAGACGTTTGTCGAAGAATTTGATCATCTGTCTATCTGCCTGTCTGATTTTGTTTCTGTCTCCCCTTTTAATATACGAGATATAAAGTGACACGTAAGCAGGAATTGGATTTCTATCCCCATTTACTGCTCTTACCCTACATCAGCTCATTTTAAACGACAATCCTATACGACAGTTAAACACATCATACCAAATGATTTTCCTGAAGTTATCTTTTACCTGGAAACTTCACTTACCCAGTAGATTTGATTTTATAATTACATGTGATTTAATAGTACAGTATTATTGAATCATAATTTGTCGTAGGTTGGGCTTTTGTGCTGTAAACTGTTTCTTCTGGTGGAGTGAAGACAGTCGGACAACCATGACATTTGTGTAAGGTACCAAGTGTCTCTATGATCATGTACAGTCAACCAAAGAAGCACTCACCCCACCCTGCGTCCCGTACTCGCAATTTTACCTGGCAATACTTAGTGAAGGAAGGCTGTATGTAAAGGTGATTGTGATTGGTGGAACTATTTTCGGCTGCATCACTGTCAGGATTAATATTAAAGGCAACCTTCATATAATCTACCCTCCACCACACAACCTTCACATAATCTACCCTCCACCACACAACCTTCACATAATCTACCCTCCACCACACAACCTTCACATAATCTACCCTCCACCACACAACCTTCCTGATGGTGGTAATCCCTCACAGCTCTCCTACAGTGTGCTCCCCACCACTCCACACACCCCACACCGGTAACTGATTTATCGAGTGGAAGGTGGTTGAGGTGCCGCCTGATTACCCCCGAGTCTCTCACCATTTTCCAGAAGATAAGTGAAATTAGAAAATCTTCCACAAGAAAGAGTATGTATCTAACCAGTTAATATGACGAGTGAGCTAATAGGGTCTGGGGGGTTGTGAATGAATATAGAGGTTAAGTAATCCCTTTGTGTGCTGTGTGTGTAAGTTGGTGGCAGGAGTGTTGGGAATATTGTTACATCTTGTGTCCCGTTTCTCCTCTCCTCCTCCTCCCCTGTCACTGCGTAGGGTTTTCTTCCACTACTCTCCCTTATTGTGTTTTCCCTTCGGTGCCCCTTGATCCACCCTTGGTAAGAGGAGAGCAGCGATAAGATATACAATACTAAAATACGCTTAGTGTAGTATGATCCGTGTTGTTTAAATTTCCTCACATTTATGGTTGGTCAAAAAATTTTTTAAGACAACTTTAATTTCCTTTATTCAGTTCTTGTGTTCTCGGTGGTAAATTTGCTAGGGTTGAATTCATCAGCAAACAGAAGTCTCTTATTATCATACGGACAATCACCACCTTCATTATCTCACTATCATCATCATCACTTCACCATTATCATTAACCTTAACCTCAACATCAGCTCACCATCATCATCATTTCAGCATCATCATCACCCCCTCCAAAAAGGACTCTCATTATCACCAACAGATCAAGGCTTCGTGACAAAAAATATCGACTTATCGACTTATTTTCGCAAGATCAGGGTGAAGGCGGACCAACATTGCGTGTTCTATGAGGCGTTTGTCTTGGCGTTGTCCCATCAATCAATGTCGAGGTGCATATCGCGCTCTCAATCTCCCTTGTGTGGCCACCATTCCCCACACTCTCCGTTCCCTAACATTTACGTCAGTCATTTTCTGCCTAGATCATGGAAGTCATGGGAGAGTGTAATAGATTCCCTATATAATTAAGACAAGAATAAATCATGAGTTATTGGAAGCACACACACACACACACACACACACACACACACACACACTGTATACTTGGTGGTGACAAGTGAGCTGGTAAAAAATTGCCTCTGTGTTACTGGTGTTGAGGCTGGCACATCAGTCCCACGATGACTAATAAGAGGAATGGATATTCGGTTGAAAATGATCGAATAAGTAGTTCTTAATCAGTGTAAGTAGCATTAGCATTTGGTAGACCAACGAGAACATACTGGGAATCTATACAATAAAAGATGAGATACTTAGACTAAATACAGATAAGACGGATGATTGTAAAGAAATAAATGGGTTATAATTAAGGCTAGGAGAGCCAGGGTAAGACAGAGACTGTAAAATGAATTAAATTAAAAGCCGAGTCTCCGAGGAGGTACAAATCTGGGAATATTTAATAAGGACAGCCTCACAAAGTCTGGAGTGGAGAGCCATGGTCGCCAACCCGTCTGACGTAAACAAACACTATGGCAAATGACTTTTACATCCTTCAGGTTCAAAATTCCAACACTATTTTTGACATGATCTAAGTCTCCTTTGTACTCCTGTATTATATTATCTCTTCTTATCACCTGCATTTGTTCATAAACGAATTATTGCGACTTTAAGGAATACAGCGATGTTTGTATTTTTTTGTGTTTTTTTAGTCATCGGCCAAACGACCCCTAAAGTTCGATTGGTCTAAAATTCAGATTGTTCATATATTTTGACCAATAGATCTTCAACCCCCGTGTATATTTTTCTTTACTCTTTTATTTCGTTATCTTTTGCAAACTAACGGGACAATTATTACATAAATCCATTTAAAGAGAGAGAGAGACCTGAGACGTGTTACAGTACTGAGCGAAAGTCCACAAGCTTAAATCACCGAATGTCTTGGAGAGCTTAATAGATGGATGAGTTATCTATGAGAATCCAAACATATTGCTTAGTCTTGTATGCATACCACCTCTGGGTCCACAGTTACCAACAAGGACAGATTTAAAGGTAATTTTGCTAATGAGAGAGAGATAAACTTTACTTGGATGTAAGTTTGAGTCAGTGGACGTGACTACCTACAGGGAGTAACAGTCTCGTTCCTACGACGAATTTATAGTGGTCAATATATCTTCAGAATGATCGTTCCATCTATTTCTGACTCACTCGCCTCGGATAATGCGTCCACACTCTGCTGAAGATATATTGAACTCTATAAATTCGTCGCAGGAACGAGAATGTTACTCCCTGTAGGCAGTCACGCTCACTGACGTAAACTCAAAATTACATTTAAATGAAACATATCTCTCTCTCTCTCTCTCTCTCTCTCATTTTTCCCTCCTCTCGTATTCTTAGTTTAGTGTTTCTCATCACCTTCGTCTATTACACTTTCATCCACGTTAACTAACCTGCTTATGGGTGTATGTTATGTATGCAGTATTATGCAGTTCTCGTTTGTCTGTACTTCAGTCACTTTCACGTTTGCTATTTTTGGGGGGAGTTAAATTGCCTCAGTTTTTTGTTATATATCTTTTCTCTCCCCACACATTCCTCCCTCCAGTGACCTGTGACCTTATCTATGAAAAGGTCATGGAGTTACGGCCTAAAATAAGGGTAAAAAAAACTTTGCCATTATGTTCATATAATGGAATGGACAGTAGATCCTTTGACAGAGGGAATAATCTACCAGCCAGAATGAGAGACAAATGTAGGATAACCTTTACAATTAGGTATTATTTCTCTATACAAGGTTAAGTCTTTCAAGTCCAGCCTTCGTGGTACATCAGACTGTGGTGGGAACTACGAGTATAAACGCTGTAGAAAAAAACTTTAGTATTTACCGTTAACCTTCCTCAATAGATATTACCTACTGTATGATGATGATGATGATGATGATGATGATGATGATGGTGATGATGATGATGATGAGTGTTAGGCCAGCCGGAAATACCACAGAAGTGTATCTCTTAATAGTTTATGACGAGTGTATTACTAGTGTATTTAATAGCCTAGAGTACTCTCTCAATGGACCTTAGTTATTAATTGCAGTATCATAGCATGAGTAACCCGCCTGCGTCTACACTCCTTCATGACTTATTCTGCACCATAGTTTAGCATAGGGATGGTAAATACTGCATTCCTTTCCTCTTTATGATAAATTGGTAGAAGTAATCTTTATTAAAAGGTATTCGAGAGAGAGAGAGAGAGAAAGAGAGAGAGAGAGAGAGAGAGAGAGAATAATGCAAGTATTTTTACTCTACTTTATAACAAACTACAAAAGTATATAATAAAAGAAAACTACTGAAAGACCGCCAATATTTTAAGAGTTGTCAGAGAAAGTTTGACTTGGGATGCTCTTCAAAAATCATTCTTTTCAATCATTTGGCTTTCAACTTCCGCGACACCAAGGAAGACTGAAATTCTCTTTTAAGTTGGTTCTTAAAAGACCGAGTAATTTCATTCGGTCACAGGAGTCGCGGTCTCGAATATTCATGAGACTCCTTCCTAGTACTTGACTGCCACTGTGACTCCCAGGTGCTTGACTGTGACGATGTCTTACAGGTGCTTGACTGTGACGATGTCTTACAGGTGCTTGACTGTGACGATGTCTTACAGGTGCTTGACTGTGACGATGTCTTACAGGTGCTTGACTGTGACGATGTCTTACAGGTGCTTGACTGTGACGATGTCTTACAGGTGCTTGACTGTGACGATGTCTTACAGGTGCCTTATCTGTCATCTTAGTCTCATGCAACACGACAAGTATCTAATTATCAAAGAACATAATGAGTCATACTGCTTCCAGCATCTCACGCCTCCCTCTATAGCCTACCAGAGCCTCACAAAGTGTTCATGGCAGTCTACAGGGCATTTGATTCTCATGATCAAATTTGAATCTCTGTATACCAAATACCTTTTCACGAATATCATTACCGGGATGATATTTATGTGCACAAGTATCACGAAACCTTCCATTTTTTTCTTCATATCTTTAGGTTTTACATCGTGTAAGTATCATGGAAGATATAACTGTAGATGTGACATAAAATTTGATAATGCCACAGTGATATTTGGATTCGGTAATGTATCACAGAATCATCTCAGTGACTCACAGAACTTTACTAAATCTGTTGGGGAACCTTCCAGTTGTTGATAGTTTGCAGTATTGTGAATGAGTGTCACGGATCCTATAAGTGTTTCTCTCCTGTGACAGCTTAATCCATTTATCTTTTGGCTGTTACCGAAACTCCGGACGTTTTTGTCACATATTCTTCCCTGAGCTTTTCTTGGGTTGATGGCCTTTTGGAATTTTCTTTGGATGACTATTACGAGGTCCTTCCAAGGTCGTACATTACACAGTAGTCTTTAGGTTTGCAAGGTTGTTGTCAGGACGCCTTTCATCTACTGACTGTCTCAAAAGACCATGATAACTTTCCCCTCTCCCTTCACTCTTATTACTTCACATTATCTGGACCTCCATAGTTAATGTCGCTGTTGCGTTTTTCTTCTTTTCCAGTAACTTGTCTGCCGATGTTCGTGGACTGTTTTCTACCCCAGATACTGTATCTTTAGGGCCTACATCCATCGTACTTCCCAAGACATTCTTATCTAATCTTATAATTATTCGTTATTGTTTCCATCTCTGTTTGTGCGTGCCATAATACGTACGCATGTAAGAACGTAGAAATGTTTCACTCCTCTATACGCATGAGTGTCCCTGCACGTGTACACATGGTTTGTACGCTTGTAAAATAAAATAAATCATCACCTTCAAAGTCACCATTAATTCTTACAATAAAGCCTAAGCCTTAACTTTATGGAAGAAAATATTCTTATCGTTGTAATGGTCAACATGCTCGTCTCGCAAGCAAGTGGACCCGGGTTCGATCCCCGGGCAGTGTTAAATTATGGGCAAGTTTCTTAACGCTATCTTTCTCTGTCTACCCAGCAGTAATTGGGGACCTGGATGTTAATCGATTTGCGGATCGTGTTCCGGGGTAATGGTTAGCCAGTGCAGTTGGCGAGTTGTCCGGTCTTCTCGTACTATTCCTTGACATTGGGTCATGCAGCTCGTTAACTTAGGGTGCGGTTGTTGTGTTGGGTACGGCTTCTACACCTTAAACAAATTCAGGTCTAGATGGCCCTTGGGCTGGTCATCCTCATACACTAGGGACAACTATTATATTTATATACTTTATATAGCACGCACACACACACACACACGCACACACACATACACACACGCGCGCACACACACACACACACAAAAGTGAATTTTGTGTATGAAATTGCGTATGAATATTTTCTGAACGCCTATATTTTAAAAATGAATTTGTGACGAATGAAACATTTTCCTTTTCGTCAAAAAGCGGCGACTCTCCCCCACACAGAAAGTGATGACGTGTGTCGGCCATTATTCACACAACTCCTAAAATAGTGTTCCCACTCCAGCCTCCCAGAGTAGCCGGTCAGCCTTCCGTCCTCACCACCAGTCTGCCGTCCCCACCACCAGCCTTCCGTCCTCACCACCAGCCTTCCGTCCCCACCACCAGCCTTCCGTCCCCACCACCAGCCTTCCGTCCTCACCACCAGTCTGCCGTCCTCACCACCAGTCTGCCGTCCTCACCACCAGTCTGCCACCACCACCAATCTTTCTGAACTATACTCAAATACTTTTGCGCTACCGTTCACAGGATGACTATGGGGTGCACAATAAACTAGCAGTCGTAAGTGGCAAAATTAAAAAATAAATAAAAGCTCCTCCCACCACCCCCCCACCTACCCTATACAACGTCTCCCTCATGATCTCTATACACTTTTATCTCAGTTTTCACGAGAGGAGTGTGTGGTTACCCTCACCCCTCTCACTTTCCCTTACTGCTCGTCATCATCAACCTCACTATTCTCCTCCCCATTTATCACAATCACGATCATCGCACTCGTCATTACCCTTATCCTCCCTCAGCCTTTCATTACCCTTACCCACTTCACCACCATCATCACCTTTAACGCCCCCCCACACTCACCTTCACAATCCACACCCACCCTCACAATCCACACCCACCCTCACAATCCACACCCACCCTCATCACCTTCACCCCCTACACTCACCTTCACCACCCTCACAATCCACACCCACCCTCACAATCCACCCCACCCTCACAATCCACACCCACCCTCACAATCCACACCACCCACACACCATTAGCAGCGCCCTCACACTCTCAGGGTCACTCCTCTTACCTTAGTCTTGGTACCACTCACCCTCTCTCCAAGACCTCCAATTATTCTCCTCGTTCAGCTCCCCTCTCTCCTCCCCTCTCCCCAGCCATCTTTAACCCTAGTCTAACTCCCCCTTTCCATTTCTAACACATACATTTCCCCTTTCAATCTTATATTCTTTTCATTTTGTTAATTTCGATTTTTTCCTCTTTCATTCACCCAGGTCGTCCACCTCCTAATGTTCCTCTCTTCCTTTTACAATCTTTCTCACTTTTTCAGTCTTTCTTTTCATTTACTTAGATACCATTCGCTACCTATCCCTCTTCTCTCCTCCCTGTCACCACCTTTTATCACTCCCCTTCACCAACCTTTCACTCATCATGCCGTTCCCCTCCCCATCTACTCCCCCAGGAGGCAGTGACGCCAACCCAGTTTTTCGTTGACGAATATCTTCCTCTCTCCTTCCTTATTGACAATGTGAGAGTAAGGGAAGCAGTGGTGGGGGTGTTACTGGTGGTAATGGTGATGGTGGAGGTATTCAGCGTTGTAGCACTGAAGCAGCATAGTGTTGTGTTACTGCAACATCGACATACAGCGTTGTGTCACTGCAGCAGCATACAGCATTATGTCACTGTAGTAGAATACAGCTTCACTGCAACAGCATAGTGTTGTATCACTGCAACATCGACATACAGCATTATGTCACTGCAGCAGTAAACATCATTGTATCACTGCAGCAACATACAGCATTGTGTCACTTCAGCAACATTGTTGTGTTACCATAGCAAGAGTGATGTGTCATTATAGCAAAATACAGAGTTAGGTCACGGCAGCAAAAAACAGTATTGTTTCACTGCAGCAACAAGAGTGTTGTGTCACTGTAAAAACAGTGTTGTGTCACTGCGGTAACAACAATGCGGCATTACTGCAGTATCAGAGTGTTGTTTTACTGCAGCAACAGACACTGTTGCGTCACTGCAGCAACAGACAGTGTTGTATCCCTGCAGCAAGGCACAGTGTTGTGTCACTAAAGCAACAGACAGCATTGTGTTAGTAAAGCAACAGACAGTTTTGTGTTACTGCGTCAACAGTGTTGTATTACTGCAGCAGTATGTAGCGTTGTATCGTTGCAACATGAGCAAACACACAACGAGTGTCACTGTAGCAGCATAAAGCACAGCAACAACATGAAGTGTTGTGACTACAGTAGCATACGGTGTTATATCAGTGTTGTGTCACTGCAGCAACAGACAATATTATGTTACTGCAGTTACAAACAACGATGTCACTAAAGCAAAACAGAGTGTTGCGTTAGCTAGTTCGCTCCCAACGTTGACATTACTAATGAGGTTTTCTCTGTTAGACAGAACTAAATCTAGTATATTATTACCCCGGGTGGGTTCGGCTATATGTTGACTTAGGAAACAGTCGTGAAATGTTTCATGGAAATCCTCTGATTCCGAGTTACTACCCGTAAGGTCGGTCCAATCTACTGTATTTGTCTAAAGTTAAAGTCGCCTACTATACAGACTTGGCTATGTCTGGAAGCCCTGCATATTTCATCCCAAATAAGTCGCTCATTAACTCTAACAAGATTAGGAGGTCTATATATTACTCCTGTGATTAATTTTCCCCTACCATCGATTAATTCTGTCCAAATTATTTTTGTATTAAATTCAGTTTTTAATTCCTTCTATCAGACAGCGTTGTGTCCCTGTAACAGCAGACATTGTTGCTTCACTGCAGCAGCAGACAGTGTTGTTCACTGCAGCAGCAGACAGTGTTGTTCACTGCAGCAGCAGAGTGTTGTTCACTGCAGCAGCAGACAGTGTTGTTCACTGCAGCAGCAGACAGTGTTGTTCACTGCAGCAGCAGACAGTGTTGTTCACTGCAGCAGCAGACAGTGCTGTTCACTGCAGCAGCAGACAGTGTTGTTCACTGCAGCAGCAGACAGTGCTGTTCACTGCAGCAGCAGACAGTGTTGATCACTGCAGGAGCAGACAGTGTTGTTCACTGCAGCAGCAGACAGCGGCGAGGAGCTGCACCAGCCTCTGTAAGATGATGGGTGTGAGTCGTAGTAATTACCGCCACTGGCCTGGAGGAAGTCTCATTCATTACCCTCCTTAATTAACCTCATTGATTATTCTCACGGCCGCCTTATGCTATACAGTTCGACCCGAGTTCTTGTTAATTACAATTTTTCACGGTGAGGGGAAATTTACGGGTGACAAATTAAAAGGATGAGCGCTATAACTCATCATTAGCTCAGATTAGCTCTGTGTAGCTTCGCGTAAATACTTGCTAATTTGACACCCAGGTGCTGCTCGAGTTAAGCGGCTCCCTTCCTCTACCACCATTCAACCTTACTACCTGGGGTTGTGTGCGTGTCGTCTGTTCTCTCAAGGATTTGGTCGTATCTTTGGAAATTTCTTCTAAAACAAACATTTCGTTCAGTAAGTAGTATCATCAATCTCTTAATATTAAGGATTTAATTAATTGGTCATACTGAAAACAAAGATCAGTCTAATAGTGACACAGTATGACACATGATGAAATATGTATTATTCTTCCTTGGTTATGTAGAATCCAGGAAAAAAGTCAGAGAACCTAACCTAACCTGTCAGGCAGTGTCAAAAAATACTATTTTATCACATTCTTTGTTTCATTACCTTACTTTGTTTAAGATATTTAATAAAATGTTTTGATCTTTCTTTACTTATGTGTATTAATATTGTGTTAATTCTGCATTATATATATACACTCAAGTGTTCCTGTTGTCGAGGGAATTCATGAAATATAAAGGTAGATTTAATTTCTTTGAATTTTCCGCACAAGAAACACGGGTGAGGCATGCTGCTGTGTACAAACTTGGCGCCACCGAAGGTGACGTATTCGGTAACTAAACAGACGACGTTCTCACCGATACCAACGCCATCTGCCTCATAGGCCCTTGCTACACGCACACCCAAAAGTTCGAGCTTTCCTATCTTTCGTACATAGTCTTTGCAATGTACTATCGTGGACAAAAGTTCGCTCCCTCCAAAACTGAAGCAGTATCGACTCCAAATGAGACAAAACAGCACACCCGCACACAGTCAGGGTAAGACAGTTCGGAGACTCATTCCTGTGACTCAGTTCCACCACAGGGAGCGAACTTTTGTCCACGATAGTTCCTACCTCCCAGATGTCCTTATTTACCCGAACAAGACATCAACCAGCTGCTGCGCACAGAAAACCAACATACATCATAAGGGACTTAAATGCGCGCCACGCCATACTCGGACACGGTAATGAGAACAACGTCGGTGTGGCGCTGTATGACAACATCAGAAGGGGAAAACTGCAACACCTCGGCCCAGATTTCCCGACACTAATCAGACGTGCCAGTGCCACAACACCCGGCATAATCCTCTCTAAGAACGAGGCCGTTCTGAACAAGCACGTTAGCGCTGGACCCATCTGTACAGCGACCACCTGCCAGTCGTCGTGACGCTCTCATCCAATCCCATTATGATCCCCGCCAACATCAGGTCAAACTTCAAACGGGCAGACTGGGACTCCTTCAAGAAGTCTCTCAGTCTCAAGCAGGGGAGGAACCTGGAAGAAGCCAGCCCCAATGACATCGACGACGCGGTCGAACAATGGTACACGGATGTGAAGACGGAGATGGACAACAACATCCCGACCACCACCCACAGGACAACACCCCCCCACCTCCCTCACACTTTTCTGTTATGAAAATATGGATGTTTTATCTGTACCTTATTTATTAAATGCTTCTATTAGCCAGTCACCAATGACGCTATGGACGGTCACACATATGGTCACAGAAAATAGTCCTGGACCACTGAAAAGAAATTACTTTCTGGGTTTGACCGCTAGATATTAAGTATGATTAAGTTGGGGCCATTTGGCCTGCAGCCTATTTGACTTGGACCCAAATTTTTTAGTCACATCAAAAAGTTCGTGTCCTCGGCAATCACAAAGAACCACTGGAGCGAACCCTGTGAGTCCTCTGGTTCAGTTTTGATTTTCAACCCATAGATGGAGCTTCTTACAGCACGAGCTCGCAGCACGACGCCTAGTATAGTTGACGGGATGTCCCAACAGGTGGAGCTATTCACGCCTGGGGTAAAAATATGAAAAAAGAGGACGAAAGAGAACCTAACGAAACATTCAAACTAGAGAAACCAGAAGTACCTGACCAAACCTCAATTGTGTAAAAAGACTTACCTTAATTAACAGATGCGAGAGGATAAAGTGATGCTACTTGTAGGAGGAAGTGGTGGAGTAGAGTCGTGTCATCGTTGTATTCGGCTTGGAACATACTGAGCGAAGTGAAGCACGAAGCACTTAACTCTTGATATGTTTCCACAATCCTACATTTTACGTATGAACACCTGTAGCACTTCACAGAGGTTGGCAGAATATCATGAGCCTTAAAAATGTCAATGGCAGCGGCTTCGTTTTCAAACACACGATAAATGGTTTGCCAAGTTGAGATACAACACCAGACCAGTTCAGAGAAAAGCCTTCTTGTGACTAGCCAAATTCAACACTGAGCATGAGCAGAGTTTACCCCGAGTATCTCGTGTTACAGACAGAAACGCTGATTGGCTAGACGTAGTCACGTGAGTCAGATGGAAAGTGTCTACCGCCAAAATATAAGTTCTTGAGTGAAATTGAATTCGAAAATACTCGAAAAATATAAATTTGTGACGGAAACGTAATGTGATCTTTTTTCTATCTCTCGAGGCCATAAATATAAATATAAATATGAAGTTTCGTGGTCGATCTTTTCCGAATCTTACTCAAAACATCTGTATGATACACATAGAGAATTCTTAAGCAAAGTTTTCACATGATTTATGGCTATGACGCTTTGTTAGGCAACAACTTTTACTGTGGTTCTTTCTAAATCCTACACCTCGACAGATATTCCAGAAGGGAACAATTATTCTACTTTTGTGCCTATCTGGTAAGCAATTTCTTCCTTAAAAAGCACGTCTGGTAAGGTGCCATTTTGATGGGTTCATGGGAAGTGCTATTCATTACACACTGCACAAACACAAGACCATATCTCCACCGGGCACATTATTATTGCATCACAATCCAGTCCTATTACTTTTTATTTAATTATTTTATTACACCCCAGGGGGCGACAAGCCTAATCACAAGACCATGTGGTCAGACACTAATACAGTGGTACTTGTGTCTCGCAGGACACGCTATGACTTGTGATATGAAGACATTGATGTGAGTTCAGGACAATGGGCTTTAGCAGCCACCAAATCGTGGGTAGCATACAAGAATGATATCTAGATTATTATGTATAAGTAGGTGGTGACATATAGCGGTTAGTGACTCTCCCTGTGGTAGGAGGTCCCTGACAGTGGGACAGTCAAGGCAATAGTGTTGAAGGTGGTTAGCTTTGGGACAGTTACAGAGTTTACAGGAAGAGAGGTGCGGGTCATCCCCCGTCTCAGATTGGTTTGTATCCTCACCTAATGCCAGCAGAGACAACATTATGTCTTCGGACCATAAGTCCACGTTCACGATAATTGTGTGGATAAGGAAGAAAGTGATCATCGTGTTGGATGGATATACTCTCAGCCCGTTCACTATCCTTGCTATGGATTGTAGGGAGAAGAGCGGCTGAACGTATTCTCTTTTGGTAGCAGAGGAGGAGGAGGGAGGGGGTGTTTTTTATTCTAACATGAGATGGAACCCACAAAAATGTATGACAAGAGAATTATCACTGGTTAAAGAAAATAGACGTAACAACTGTTGAATTAAAGGAAGGCATAAAGGCTCAGAGGACCTGGAGGGCAGATTGAGATTCACAAATGATTACACCGTTCAATATCCTCTGAAGGAAGAGATCAATTGGATCCAAGAGTCCATGTAATTCACTGTGGGTCAGATTGTGGCAACGACCGCGGGATCTCGCTGCTGTCCGTAGCTGGCAAGATTATCGCCCGAGTCCTCCTAAACAGACTTCCTCTGTGCCTATGGGACTATTTAATTTCATCTCAATTACAGTTATTGTATATTATTATCAACAAATATTTCTACATTTTTAAAGTTAACGTTGGAGTCGTCCATATTGCCGCCCCTCTTCGTCGAGCTGGTCAAGGATCTCCCACTAGTTTTCATCACTCTCTCTCGTTTTCTTCCACTTCCACTAATGATTTCTGTGCCGCCTCTTTCATCTTGGGCGTGAGGGTTTTTCTTCAATAGTTTTATTAATATCCGCTTGTTCCTTACTTTCATCTTCTTGGAGTTCTTCTACAACATTGTTTCCATTTTTTCTTTCTCTTCCTTTCTAGTTTTATCTCGTTTTTTTTAATGACTCTATTTGTACTGTTCAGCTATTAAGACATTTTCTTTGATATTCAGCCATTGTCTTTTTCTTCCTGAATCTTTGCAGTTGAATGTAAATGTGTTTTTTCTAGACATGTTAATATTCCTTTCATGGTAATGGCTTTTGAAATTAGAGTTTTTATTCGTCATACATTAAACTCACAATTAAAGGCTTTATTAATACGTGTTTCCTGGTACTCGTTCTGGCTAACATTTCAACTGTTATTTTCATTATCATTTGGCATCCTTCAGGTGATCACCCTCGCCTCACGGTCCGCCCGAGGTGTAGTAACAATCATCCTTCAGTTCTTTAGTTGACACATTTTAATACCTGACACATGAATTCCCATCACCTTATTACATTATAATATAATCCGAGGAGTTCGTCCCTTTGGGTGGTTGGGAGATATGCATCACCAAAAATGTTAATTTTGTCACGTTGTTTCCTCTGACAAGCCCGCAGCCAAATGGTCTTCTTGGTCACATTTACAGCAGGTTTACTCTGCCTGGGACACATAAAACTACTATTATGACCAGGTCCTGTAGCTGAGTACAGGGTGTGCCGGATCATCTTTACTGTTCTTTTAACTTCCACGTTGACTTACCTCTTGTGCATATGTGGAACCTCATAACCTAACCTAACCTAACCTAAGTCCCTCTCTTATAAGTATATTTCAACTACTTCTTTGTTCATTTAAAACCTGACTTTCATCACAGTAACATAAGCAACTACACTCTTATTGTTTTCTGTGAGAGAGAAGCATACATTCCGTTGATGGTTATCTAAGTCTACACACTGACGTACTCTTGGTTCATATACTTATCATACGCTATATACAGGGGTGACCAGATCCACTATCACCCAACTTAATCCCTACAGCACGATGACTTAATCCATTGGATACGACAACAACATACTCAAGGGGTTAGATCATCGTACTCAAGGTTTAGATCATCGTACTCAAGGGTTTAGATCATCGTACTCAAGGTTTTAGATCATCGTACTCAAGGGCTTAGATCATCGTACTCAAGGTTTTAGATCATCATACTCAAGGTTTTAGATCATCGTACTCAAGGGCTTAGATCATCGTACTCAAGGTTTTAGATCATCATACTCAAGGTTTTAGATCATCGTACTCAAGGGCTTAGATCATCGTACTCATCGTACTCAAGGTTTAGATCATCGTACTCAAGTGCTTAGATCATCGTACTCAAGGGGATCAGATCATCGTACTCAAGGTTAGATCATCGTACTCATCGTACTCAAGGGTTTAGATCATCGTACTCAAGGTTTTAGATCATCGTACTCAAGGGCTTAGATCATCGTACTCAAGGTTTTAGATCATCATACTCAAGGTTTTAGATCATCGTACTCAAGGGCTTAGATCATCGTACTCAAGGTTTTAGATCATCATACTCAAGGTTTTAGATCATCGTACTCAAGGGCTTAGATCATCGTAGTGAAGGACTTGAAGTTTACATGTATCATCACACTGCTGGAACATAACTACCCTAATGCTGCTATGGTTCCTTGGCTTTACTATAATTTCTTCTTATTCTAATTCCAGGTTCTTTTTTTGTCTACGAAATATCCTTATCATACATTTTTCTTTCCATTTATCTTTTGAGTAGATGGGAGTCTCAGTGGTCCTTATTCATTGCCTTCAGTCGCTGGGTTTCACATTCATCATTCGGCCTTGGTTAGTATGCGGTTTTAATTTTGCTGATTTGATTTTCATTAAATAATTACAACTTCTTTTTGTATGTACTGTATATCCTGTTCCTTCTCACTGACATTAATCATAGATCTCCAGTGTCTGAAAATGTGTGAAATTTCAATTCTCACTCGTATGAATTGATTATATTTACTGTATATTGCTCCTATTTCGCTGATGGTAATATTATGATGACCTCCTTCATAACACGACGCAAATAGTTCAAGTAGGGTCATGGGTGTCTGGTCTGGTTAGGATAGGTTAGGTCAAGTGGGGTCAACGGTGTCTGAACCTATGACAATATCTGCTGGGGATCCAATATGATTTTGAAAGACTATATTAAGCGGTTTAATGATCAAACTTGCAGGTTATGAAGAGCTTCTAGACGTGAATAATATTAAATCCCTTTTCGTTTTCTGGTGACGTTAACTTACTCTGATAATGGTGACCGAATATAAGCGACCCCACACTGTTAACTCCGTGTGTGTGTGTGTGTGTGTGTGTGTGTGTGTGTGTGTGTGTGTGTGTGTGTGTGTGTGTGTGTGTGTGTGTGTGTGTGTGTGTGTGTGTGTGTGCGTGTGTGTGTGTGTGTGCGTACAACACCCTCTGTTCCTAGATATTAAATTTTATCTCATAAACACTCCTTCACAGTTCGCTGGAGAGTCGTTAAAGACCTACAAGAGCCTTGATGCTTCTAAGTATTCTGTTGCTGGCTGGGTACGTGGCTGTCTTGTCTGGGTGTCACAGAGAAGGAAATACTTAGATTTCGGAAATAAATATGAAAGCGAATTACAATATTTTTTTAAAATCTAATTAATCTCCTCTCCCTCGTAGAGGTAGAGGCGATAGTGCACCGCCATCATCTAGGCTTCCTGCACCTCTACCAAATTACAGCTTCATCACTCTACCATCAGAACTGTGGAAATGATATATATCCTAAGAAGTTTTTGGGAGTTTGTAAGCATGGATCAACCCACAGCCTATCCTCTCTTCTACCAGTCCTGTCTGCCACTGACGCCCTCTAAACTTATTGAATATTTTCTCACCTTTACGAACCAGTTGAGGAACTCTTGTTACGTCGTCGACATTTTCTTACAAATATGACCTTTCTATGTCTATATTACCTCAAGCTATCGTTGGCGATATCCTTTCGTTTCTCTTCCTGTCCCGTGTTATTATGCTTACAATATAATATTCCCAAGCTTCTTTGAGGAGTTGCAAGTTACTTTATAATTTTCGCATTCAACCGCCATATTTAATATCAGTATTGGTCATAAAATTATTTTCTATGGAAAATTTAATGTTGTTATTTAATATATGAATTTGTTTTAGAAAGGGAATTCAAGATAATTTGACTCGTCCTTCAAATTCGTTTGAAAAATATCCATAAAGTAATAGAATTATTTTCACTCGTAAATATATTATCAATTTCTTCTAAATTAAGATTAATGACCCTTATTCTCAGGAAATAATGTCAAGCCGATAAAATTTGGAGGGGGGGTAAATCTTTGTTTTATTCCTTCACCTCTTGTTCATGTTTGTAATGCTTTAAGGATTAATGTAAATATCATGTCATCAGGAAAATACAAAGACTGTAAAAGGCTCCATTGATATTAAAATTTGTTTCACGTCAATTGAACAACTTGAAAACTTTTCCAATACTGCTGAAAATAGTTTGGGGGGATGTTGTCACTTTACAACAATTCTCTTTGACAATTGTATTTTGTGTTACCTGAGTGAAGATGATTATTTTCTGTACATGACACAAATAATGTTAATGAAAGCTTTCTTGATACTCGCTTTTGTATGCATTTATTTATATTAGAACGTCACATTCACTGGCACAAAATCATTCATCAGTAAATCATAACAACTGATAATGATTCACCATCAGTACACATCTGGACGACTGTCTGGAAAACTTGTAAACCAATGAAGAATCTTTCTGGTCTCTCGGTTGACTGAAGTAAGCAAATTAGTCAATATACAGTAAAGAATGAGTATTGGAAGGTTATCTTGTGGGTACTTTTATATCTTTGTTTTTTGTTCTAAAGAAATTATGACATGGCACCATTCCTACCCTCTGGGATCCTATCTTCTTTCCTGATAGCATAAAGGTGTTGTTGTTGTTTTTTCATAACATAAAGCCTTGTTTGGCTTTGATCTTTGTAATTAATTATTTTGTATTGTTTTCTTTACCAAAGTTCATTTAAAGAAGTTGATGTTGATTTAAAAACACATTTAATATTTACAGAGTTGAATACAATTTAATTTCGTCTCAGATCATGTTTAAATTTCTTTCCTTCCTCATGTTTTGGTGAGTTCATATATTAATTTTACTCCAAGGAAGTTCCCTGCAGCTAAAATGGCACTCTGCCTAATATGTTATCTCGCAGATTAATAATTTACTTCATTTATATCTGAAATTTTTTATAAATATCGTTTATTAAATTAAAACTATTCACTAAATCAAGTTAAATCATGAAGACGTTTATCCTCAAACTCACTAAACTGAAGTTAGTGTTTATCTGTTTTTTTCTTAAGTTTAAATCATTACATTACAATATTTACTTTAACTCACACTGATCTATGGTCAATAATAATTCTGAAGAGAATCAACACTGACACATCATCATTTTCGCTAACTTCAACAACAGTCACACTATCGCTGTTTATTCTAGCAAGTTCTTTATCCAGTTCTTTGCGTCTCTTCATTTGTGATGGTTCAGTTACTATTGTCGCTAAAATTTACATCTGTTGATAACTTGAATATTTTGTATAGGGATTTTCCGCACCTTCTGCTCTCCTGCCCAACCAACACGCCAGAGAGAGTGGGTAGGTCATGTAGCTGCTTATGGATTCATAATGGTCAAAGCAGACTGGCGAGTGTCCCTCTAGCTTGAACCGATGTTCAGGTATTGCAGTACAGTACAGTGAGCATCCTTACCTATTTCCTTTCCACGTCGAGATAGTGTGATTACACACACACACACACGCACACACACACACATACACACACACGCACACACACACACACACACATAATTCTGTACCTAAGTATAATACAATAATATCATAGGACATTAATATTTGCGTAACTAATAGCAGAATTGATACTGTGTAGGTCTGCCGATATTACGCCTCAGGTCGCTACCAGTATCTCCGGCCCACTATAAATATTTCCATATGAATAGATCATGTGGTGTTGACTCACCCGACGCCCCACCCGTCTCTGGGCAAGACCTTCCGTGGTGTACACGATTCTGTGGTAGCCTCATGGTCGCTTTGCAAGAAGTACTCGGGGCTCTGTACGAGCTTCGAGAGCGGTTCTTAGCCCAGTAAGAACACATTTATAAATAAATGTTAAAATAACGTTTATAACTACGTCAGTCTGCCCTTCAGCGTGGTTCTGGTGGTGCACGAGAAGCCTCTCATGGGACCCAATAGGTCCCGACAGTCAACATTACTGCAAGCTCCACCCGAGTGAAATTCCTTTTCTCAGTTTCGCAAAGCAATATATTGTTTGTTTTCATTTAAGTATCACTACAAGGTTTTGGAGGTTGTAGGAACAAGTTACAGAAGCACTTGGTAAGCAGGAATAAGAAGGAGGCAGCCAGAGCAACGGTAGTAGCCAAGCTCACTAGGCCAGGTAAAAGAGACTGAATCAATATTTCACAGGGAAGGAGGTTCAGCTCTAGCTAATGTAGAATAATTCTCTACGGGAGAGGAACGAAGCCCAGAATTTTCCATTCCGTATCTGGAATGTTTATCATACAAACAATCTCGTTCATCTTCAAAAGGATAAAGTCAGGCCTGGCAAGCAGGAGGCCGGCTGTAAACACTGGAGCCTGCCAGGCTACACATTATTTATAGACCAATTAGCAGTGGAGGCGAGCATGTTTGCTCTTCTCCGGAGATGTTTGCTTTGTCTGACAGAATTTTAAGAAGATCGTAAGGAGCCGTATTTCTCATTTGCTGACAGTTTAAGTGGAAAATTATCTTATTTCTTGAGTTACTGGCGTTGTGGAGATTTTTTCTATTGTTTAATAAAATAAACCTTATTTTGTTAATCTCAAACCCATTCCCAGGTATAGTGGTGAAGATATGACTGGAAATGTAAAAAATAGAAAAGGTTTTTCGGTAAATTCAAAAGAGAAGGAATATCGTGAAGAGGGAGGGTGAGGTTATGAAATGAACACCTGAGATTGACACTTTGATTGATTGGTAAATCCCCATTTTACAAGAGAGCCCATTGAGTTTTAATGCTTAATATGGCAGTTATTCCTAAAGCTCACAGCTACAAAACATTTCCCTTACAAATGTCTTGAATAAAGACGAAAGCTAAGGTGCTCCATTGTTTCCCTTTTCACTGTGTGATTTTATCAAGATTTATCTTATCCACGTTTTCATATATATATATATATATATATATATATATATATATATATATATATATATATATATATATATATATATATATATATATATATATATATATTTCATGTAGATCCACAATAAAAACGTGGATAAGATAAATCTCGATAAAACCAAAGTGTCAACCTCAGGTCCAGAACCAAACATTTTTCAGCGCTGCAGGACCCAGATTTTTATTCCATTCATCCTTCCCGGTGTTTGAGTCCTTCTGGTCCCCTTTTCCTCATATTTATCCATTAATATGTTTGCCACTCCTTCATCTCTAACTTTAAACACCAAAATATCTCAGGAGTCTTATACTATACATGTCTAGCATTTCTCTGCTTCGTCATATGTTTTTTTGTACTCCCATCTTCAGCATTTTGCTGTAGCACCACATATCGTGAGCCTCTAGCGGCCTTCTTCCAGTGACTGTTCAAGGTGCCAACACAAAAGACCAGACTGTATACGCCATTCGATGCCTAATACCATTATTTTTCTCTAACCAAAATTATTGTCACTTTCTGAGGTTTTTTATTTTTTCTTATTTCACGTTACTTCCCATACACACAAATAATAATAATAATAATAATAATAATAATAATAATAATAATAATAATAATAATAATAATAATAATAATAATAATAATAATAATAATAATAATAATAATAATTATAATAATAATAATAATAATAATAATAGAGGTAATAAAGTCACATGAGATGAAATTGGGCAGTGGGTCACTTGACTGACAAAAACTCTCGGTACAAAAAGTTGAAGAAAAAAAATATGGATTGAATATACAGGTACAAGTTAACTATGGATCTGGTAGTATTTTCAGTGATTATAAGGTAACTAGTTTCGTAAACTACCTTGTGAGTTATATAGGCACTCACAAGGTTCTTCCCACGGTATTGGAGTTTCACATATATTGTAGGCTAGGTGCGAAGAACGGAACAGCTCCGGCCTGCTTATGTTTAGTTACAATGTACACAGTTCCCACACACTTCATGTAGTCCTGGTAGGTCTTTCATCTCGCACAGAGTGATGGAGAGTGTTCACTTGTCTCACCTGGTGTAGCTGAGAGTCTTGACTTCTTATCTTCGCCTGGGACCTCGCTAGTCTTCACCTGCCGCGACTTGCCAAGATTTTTTTTTTTTTTTGAAATTCCAACACTTGCTTCCATTCTTTGGGAGTTGAAATTGTCACTTTTGGATATCAGTTGTGGGTTGATTGCCAATCTCTGCTGGTGAGAGGATGTTGAGAAATCCTGGTGGGGAGGAGGAGCTGCGAGAATGATGGGGTGGGGTAAGGCCGACCCAGGCATTAACGGTGCCAAATATGTCCCATCCCATGAAAACTGAGGACTGAGGTCGGTGTGTGTGTGTGTGTGTGTGTGTGTGTGTGTGTGTGTGTGTGTGTGTGTGTGTGTGTGTGTGTGTGTGTGTGTGTGTGTGTGTGTGTGTGTGTGTGTGTTTACCTTTTATTTGAACTAATTTCCCCATTACTCTGGATTATACTTCGCTGACTAATAATTTTATGAGTCGCCGTTAATAAAACTTGCCTCTGGCCTTAAGTATAACCAAATCAAGAAAAAAATAATTAACGCTCCTAAAAAATGAGAACAAAACATCCCCAAACTATAGTTTCCTGTAAGAGACAAAAGTAAAGGTATCAAGGTGTAATGAGACACAGATTGGATAGGAAATATTTTACACGCAGCATTTCTCACTCATGAACAGAACAACCAGAAAGATTTTAAATGTCTCTCCCTCTTAGAAAACTGAACATGTAGTAAACTGTGAGAAAGAGAGAGAGTCATCCATTCCAAGAAAGTAAAAAACCACCACCACCCTTAATAAGAGCTAAGCACCTCGTCCATATCCTCACTACTGGTCTTCCTCTCCTCTTCCTTGATCTCACATACAGCTCCTCCTCCTGGCCTGACCTCTTCATTTCCCTGTTGAACTCCTACGGAAATTAACAGACAAAATAAATTTAAAAAACCTCCAAAAGTGAAGCTCATTTATGGAAGCTACGCCCCCCCACCAGTAAGTAATAAAGAAGTGAACTCGTTTGGGGTTGAATCAGTCACCGGGAGAGTTGTGGAAGAATTCACTCTGGAAAAGTTTATGTTGTAAGAAAAATTCGTTCGGAAAGAAAAGCGGCGATATCACGGTGGAATTTTTGAGAGAGAATACAAATAAAAAAAAAGAGAAGAATCTGGGTAGAGACCAAATGACAGACAGACAGAGAGACACCACAGGGAGAGAGGGGAGGGGGGAGGCAGCAGGTGTGTGAGGGAAGAGATGGTAGATAAGACAGGATTTGTCAGAGGTGTGGGGCAGTGGGTGGAGAGGAGAGCAAGGGTGTGGATGGAACCAGCAGAGAGTCGGGTGGAGGGGTTGGGCACAGATGTGGAGAAGTAGGTGGAGGGGACAGGAAAAGAGTAAGGAAAAAGGTATATGGAACAATGGGTTAAGACGGTGAGGTCAAAATCAAAGGTGGAGACCCTCAGCGTATACTATAATTATTAAAGTAGGGTGAAGCTCCAGCCGTGAGATATATGCATCATGTCCAGGCTTCGCTCGGGTTAGGTATATAGTTTATAGCCTTGAATGTCACAGTTTGTCCTCCCTGACACGGGTAACCGGTTTCTCCCACAATCGCCGTGGCGATATTTCATTCTGGGAATATTATTGGTTCTTGAGCGGACTACCCGGGGCTCCGTGGTCAATAGTAAAACCAAGGTGCACAACCTTGGGACCCATGTGATATGTGTACAAATGTTCAGATTTTCAGGTCTGCACCCTGTAAAAAAAGGCCAAAAAATCCTTATTGATAGAAAGGTGCATTAAAACCCTTAGGTTAAAAAAGGTTATATCAAGGTGAAGAGAAGTTCTAGGAAAATAACTCGGTACTGATTTTCCTAATAGCGTTTGTTTGGCACCTACCCCTTATCACCCCAAACCGTCCGGTGACACACACACCTTGGCTAAGATAGTCCTCACATGTCTGTCATGCTGTAAGAAGCAGTACCACAAACACTATACAGTATCACCATAGACCACCACTGAAAGGAACTCACAACATTAAGTTCCCACTTTGCAATAGCCCTTCTCCCACAAAGACGGGCCATACCTTCACTTCTAGCACACCCACCTCTTCATCAATAATGTTACTTTCAGAGGAACTCGTTGTTACTTAAAATATTCCTTTTTAACACTAAAATAGCTAAATAGAATAAAAACAAACAGGAAACTCGATCTCGTCTTCCTGTGGCACTGATTAGCTGTGAAAAAGTCAGAGCGTAACCCGGCGCTAAGTGGCTTGCTCAGCATGTTCGAAACTGAGAGTGTTTGAAATATTCCTTTATCCCATGTCTCTTTCTATCTCTTCTGACTTCATTTTCTCCCCTTCTTAGTACAGAAAGAAAAAATCCCACAAGCGACAATATGAGAACCAATTGCAACATAAATACACCCTACCATGTCCGATCTTTCACGTCTGTTGCTGAGAAATGTGACCTGGTAACTTCATCGTGACCTTTATCTACGTATTTCGAAACTTAATGTCGTGGTTTGAGGAACAGTCGGAAGCTTTAATAAGACTCGTATAGTATATTTGAAGCACAAGTTGGGGGAACAGTTGAGAAGTAGAATATGAATAATTGTTCTATATTTTTATTATATTCACAGGTTGTAAAAACTTTTTGACTGGTCTCCATGTGTGTATATATATATATATATATTTATATATATATATATATATATATATATATATATATATATATATATATATATATATATATATATATATATATATATATATATATGTGTGTGTGTGTGTGTGTGTGTGTGTCGATATAATGCAAGATAAATATACTATAATTCTGCAAATAAAATTATATTAGAATTTTGCAAATGGTTTGGAAAATCATTATTAGTTGCACTACAAGTAATAACATAGTAAATTAAACAAGAACACCTCCTTTATTGGAGCTACAGTACTGTATATAGTCGATAAAAAATTATTGGAAATAAGGGTAGATAGAGTAATTATACACAGCCCAGATTATTTTGCATAATTTAATTTTAAAAATATCCAATCAGAATCAGATTTATGGCTGGTGCCTCTAACTGTACGACTGAACACCCATCCGCATTAATTTCACTGACTATATAGCATGTTAACGCTTTTTAATTTATTCAAACCAATGAGGATAGGGATTTTCTGGGCTAATAAATAATATAAATGCCCTTAAGGCTGACCTCCCTGTAAAATACCACTGATATTATTTATTTATGTGCAATATTATAACTGACCTTTAATTTATATCTCACACTAGCATTAAACGTTAGACTATATATATATAAATCACTGTAGGTGCGCGTGATCTAGGTATATGCTGATAACCACAAGCGCTTGGGAACTTCGTGTTTTCTTCTTTCCTTGTGGTTATCAGCATATATATATATATATATATATATATATATATATATATATATATATATATATATATATATATATATATATATATATATAATTACAGGGAAGAAATTTAGCCCTGAGACATTTGGTTTGGTCGCACATATTTCATACAATAATCAATAGAGAAGTTTCATGTAAATATTCAAAAGATATCAACACTTATAAAGGAGAGTAAAAAAGTTAAAATACCTTTAAATATTATGAAAAAGAACATGGAATCTCCAGAGAGGCGTGACGAGGACACAGGTGTAAACTGATAATTAAACTAGACACCGTAGCCTCGAGCTGGGTGAATAATATGGGTTATTATTATTAATCAGGGGATGTGGCAGACACATTATACACATTCTGCAATTCGTAATGAATGTTTCACGTAGAAGGGGTATTGTATGGACGATGCTTTGTTCACTTCCAGGAAGACTGCCGTACAGGACGACACACCACCTCCAGTGAGGCAAGCATTAGGCCTCAATATAAAGTCTCCATAAAAACATAATAGACAAAATAATTGGTAACCAAAATGTTTGAAATAATAAATATATTAAATATGGAATTGAGGAAAAGCTGTAACAATGGCAGGGGACAATGGAGCCACTAACAATGATGTATTTACGAACACAAACGATGTAAAATTGAATTCTATTCTTGTCTGCTGTTTCATTGATCGTTACTTCAGTCCTTTATATATATATATATATATATATATATATATATATATATATATATATATATATATATATATATATATATATATATATATATATATATATCTTTGCTTTTTTCAGTTGAATGCAATTTTAGTGAAACAAAGGAGCTTAACAACAAGGATTCAGATTGGCGTGAGTGTCAGGTGCCCCGTGTTAAAGGGCTGCACAATTGTTGAGTATATGAATCAGTGTTGCTCTGGCTATAACAGTATCAGACTTAAAAACATTGTGTCAAGGGATATAGAAAACACCAGTGCATGAGAATCCCACACGTACAGTACAAACACACACACACGTATATACATTATATATATATATATATATATATATATATATATATATATATATATATATATATATATATATATATATATATATATATATATAATGCTTAATACATATAATTGGCCAATAGTGATAACTTAGTCAGACTTAATCCTTAATTAATCAAACCTAACCTAATTACCAAAGTTTAACTTAACCACAGCTGAAGTGCACTAATGCTTCATGAAAACCTCCAGTTGGATGGTTTTTCGTCCAAATTTATTGTCATAAGCTGAGTAACGACACGACGGGCGTCTTGTAGTGCTTCACCCGAGCCTACAACCGTTGTTTCAACTACGTCTTTCTTGTAACAACTCAATATCATAAGCAGATTTTCATAAAACTCGTAAGGTAAACTTAAACCAGTATTACCTAAAGAAGAGTTCAATATCCATTACTTTACTTTTTTATGTTTGGTTACTGTTACCTACACCACTGGGGAGCCTGGAAGAGCTCTCCTCAGCACGGGGGACTGGGGTCTCCTAGACGCTATTCGGTGGTGAGATTTTGACCAATGGAAAATAATTACATGGTAATAATTCCCCAGGAAGATGAACCAAGTTTAATGCAAGTTTTAGGAAACTGAAAAACTACTGACAAGATCCATCTTCATAAAAAACTCTTATGATTAATAATCTTTGTAAATGAAGATGAACGTACACCTAACTGGTCGACTTAAATTAAAACATAAACAAAAATACTTTTAGGAATGGCATAAGATCCACACGGAGCCTCTACCTTAACTAGATGGCTTCACTAACCCAATAAATTACAAAAAAGACATTCAAGGAATCAACCCCTCTCTCTCTCTCTCTCTCTCTCTCTCTCTCTCTCCCTCTCTCTCTCTCTCTCTCTCTCTCTCTCAGTCATTACACCTAGCTGCGTCTAGTCCATATTTCTTGTAGGCGTTGCAGGAAAAAAATAAATGTGACGTTATCGTAAACCCAATTTCCTGGGCCAATTAATGTTAAATTGCGGCGTCCATGTTGAGAGTGACGATCTCCTTTATTGTCGCCACACACCTCCTCCTTGTTCTTTTCTCCTTTATTTCTTCCCCTCCTCCTCCTCCCCCTCTTCCTCCTCCTCTTCCTTCACTTCCTAATTTCCTTATATTATCTTTTATTCTCTTCTTCCTTCCCCACTTCCCTATTTTCTTTCCCTTTCTTTCCTCTTCCTCCTTCCATTGTCCTCTTCCTCCTTCTCCTTCCACCATTTTCTTCTCCCCTTCTCCCTCGCTTTCTTTTGTTTACTTTTACTCGTGTATCTCGATTTCTCTTAATATTTTTTTACTTTCTTCAGTCTTATTCTCTCCTCTCTGTTTCTCCTCCCCTCTCCCTCCTTGCTTCCTATTCTTCTTTCCTCCTCTTCATTTTTATCTTCTTCCACCTCCTTCTCCCTGTTTTCTTATTCGTCTCATCATTCTCCCCTCCTTCTTAATCTCATCTCCCTTCATATCCCTCTTCCTATTCTTCTTTCCTCCTCTTCATCTTCTTCCACCTCCTTCTCCCTGTTTTCTTATTCGTCTCATCATTCTCCCCTCCTTCTTAATCTCATCTCCCTTCATATCCCTCTCTTTATCTTCTCCCCTCTGCTATTTTTTTACATCACCTCGTCTATTTTCCTCTTCCTCCTCCTTCTTCGTCTTTCCACTCCTATGCTTTCTCGTTCCCCATCTTCTATATTAATCCTTGATAATACCCCTTCCCCCTCCCTTTATTTGCCTCTCCTCTCCTCCCTCCCCTCGCTTAATTCTCCTCATTTCCCTCCCCTCCTCTCTCTCTCTCTCTCCCTTCGCCTTAACTTCCCTCGCCTCCCCTCCCATTACCCCCCTCTCCTATCTCCCCTTTCCGTGTTTCCCTCCCCTCGTCTCCCAGCTAATATCCAACGTGTTCACAATCCCGTGTGCTTGGTAGAGGGGAGGGCGATCCCTGGCTTAGCGTTAAATGCCTCATCTACCTTGATGTTGCACGCCTACTAAAACACTGAGAATGATTACAAGAGAAAGGGCGGGCCAAGCGCTGTCCAGGAGGGGGATGGCAGGGAGGAAAATGACCAGAGAAGAAAAGAGGAATGGACAGAGGAAGCCAGAGATGAAAAGAGAAGAGAGGAAAAGTATATCCCTTTGATTTAGAGGAACTGGAATATCAGTGAGATCAGTCCTCCATTCAGTGACACACAGAATAAACACAAAAATTTCCAAGAGATGAAATACACGTCAGTGCTCACGGACCATCCATATCCTAATTATGCTTAAGCTTCACTAAATTATCCAGAATACCGAAAGTTCTAACTTACTGAGTCAAGAGTCCTTCACTTTTTTACTTTTGAATGGAGAAAATGTTACGTTACTTCAAGTGCTAATAAAATAAATTCCATACAGAATCTTCATTGATATTAAGATAAAATACCGTACACTATTATTCACATAAAATATATTGTATTAATTTTCCTATCATTTCAGGAATCGCAAGTGATGAAGAAGTTCCCAGGCAGTCAAGTGACCTGCAATGATTTAGGGTCGACTGCCTCAATGTTCGCTAACATAATATGACCTCTCTACCTCAGACAACATTGTACAGTATATATTGCTTTCTGTGACAGACAAGTAAAAAAACCTCTTGAGGACGAGTAGGTTTAGCTTGTCAGGAGGGGTGGGTGGAAGATGGAGGGTAGAGTCTCACGGTCTTCACCTGCCCCCAAATGAAACGCATATCTTCTCTCGCTGAAGTCTTGCCTCGGTATAACACACACACCCACCCACACACACACACACACCCACACACACACACACACACACACACACACACACACACACACACGCACACTGTTTACGTTGACTGTGTGTAAGAATAAGGATGATGAGGATAAGAAAGAAATTAATGATCATAGTTTGTTCCGCTTGTGTCAAATCACCCGTCGTCTGACAGCAACCAGCCGCCCCTGCCAGTCAAGAACAAAAACCCACGCTGTTGAGGGCATGTCGACTGTTAATTGATTTTTATTCAAAGCGACGTTAGCTAGTGTACTTCTCAGGAGCTATAGAGCTTAACATTCTTGAATTATTTTGTCATCTCATTTCAGCTTTATATTAATACTGTAATGTATCTGTACTCAGTTCACCACTCACCATCTTTTTTCTTGACTTATGTTTTGTATACTGTACTAAAGTGTGCTTTAGGTTTAACTGCTGAATGTGGTAGAAATGCTTTTATTAAATTCCTGACGCAGTTGCTTTGTTTTACTCCTGTATACGAAATTCTTATTCCAACTAACTTTTTTTCAGTGTCTGATTGCTGTATTGAACTGGTTAATCACTTGAATCCTAAAATACATAATTTATATTTACTACAGTATGCTATTTTTATTCACTTTCTTTTGGAAGAGTCCCAAGTACTTTTAAAGATAGTCATCACAGTACTGCCCCAGGCGTCGGGGTCTGCTATACTACAGTACTCCTAAATCGACTCATCGATATTTAGTGTAAGTTCATCTAGACGTTTCCAAGGTTCCATTACTTTTTGAGGTAGTATGTTACCATTTAGAATGTTATTTTTAAGCTTTCTTTGAACTTCATTTATTGGTTACCTTTGCAGTTCTGATGTGCTTCATATTTTGTCTAGTTCCTTCATCGCAAACTCTTCGTCGTCCCTCCGTCACCCACTTCAATGTTCAGCTGGGATAGATCTGGCATAATCTCAAAAAGATTAAAATTTATAATTAAATTCTGAAGGAAAAAAATGGACGTGAAATTGGAAAAAGTATCTGGATTAAACAGACTTACGGTGAGCGTTAAGAGAGTGAAAAGGAGAGAATATCCAGAGAGGAGGAAGGAAGAGAGAATCGTTGAAAATGGATAAAGGAGGAATTCAGGTCATTATTGATATGTTTAGGGAGTGTATTGATGCTGAAGGTGGTGATGCCTTCGGGTCTGTATACGGACAGGAAAGACGGAAGCAAATCACCAAAGATTATCACACACACACACACACACACACACACACACACACACACACACACACACACACACACACACTTAACGTAACATATCGTCAACCTTTTCAATGTTCACAGAGATGCGATATCGGCGTTGACTGTGATGCCACGGTAAGATAAATGCTACACTTGTGCCAGAGGATAAGGCGTCACAGAGCGAGGGAGCGAGATATGAGAGGATTAAGGTAAAATATTGATACAGAAACACGACCGAGAAATTAAGATGTAGGAAACGTTGACTCTGATCTCCAACTGTTTCCACTAAAGCTTCGTCTTCGTGTCATCTAATGAGAAATACGACGACGATTAAAACTAAGGATAAAAGTAATGTTGAGCTTTGATTCTAAAGTTACGATCTCTTTAGGTTTTTGCCACATAACCTCTAAATTGGCCCTGAAACATATTTTTAGAAAGGTTCAAAGAGCCTAATTGGGGTGAGCACGATGAGCTCAGCTGCCAGGCTCCACTTCACGCGCCGTGTTTTTTAACTCTTTTTTTTTACTGTTTACATTAGCGGTACGTAACCCCCCCCCCCTCCACCCCTACTTAAGTGATCACAAGGCGGAATATGAATAAATTTATTTAACATAAACAAAATTGATTTATGTCATACATCAACAGAAGTCTTACGTCTATATATGCATATAATTCTGATCATAACAGCACATGTACTTCGAAACAGTTTATATAAGTCTGGTATTAACAAGATGTATAAAAACCTGACTTTAAAAGAATTAATGTAATTTATAATATAAGAGAATGCACAGTACTCTGGTAGCGGTAAAATATAGGCTACATATCTTATGTTCAACAGATTGTGTTAATTTAGCGTGAGCGGTCATCAGCTGGCATGAAACATCACAAACACTATGCTCAAGAAAGGATCAAAACACACACTTACAAACAACAGCTGTTACGAGCTAAGTAAACACGTAAAAGTGTCAAGACCAGCTGATGTATTACCTGTGTGTGTGTGTGTGTGTGTGTGTGTGTGTGTGTGTGTGTGTGTGTGTGTGTGAATAAGCCTATATACAGCCCCCCACACACACTAAGAATCACAGGCAGGTAAGAGTACGTATCATGAGAATAACATTCACCCATGTAAACAAACACACTTCTTCTCACACGATCCATAAAGACTTCCATACGTGAGAACACAGAAGCGGCAACATTCTGCTCTGACACACGAAGAAAGTCAACGGAACAGATGACATGTTAATAAATTCAATTCCGTATAGAATCTTCATTGATATTAAGATAAAATAGCTAATTTAACCTAGACTAACCACGGTAACGCTAACGTAACCTAACCTAACCTATAACGTAACCTAACCTAACCCTGAAAGGTAGTGTTAGAAGGGTATAATCATCAACTGAAATAAGCTGGGAGTTAATCTTCATGTGATCCAAATGAACGATGCTCTCGGCTTATGGACGAAGTGGGTACCATATGCAAGACGACCTATTGTTATGTGGTGAAGTATAGTGAAGGAGGTGATATTAACAATAACATACTCGACCTTCTTCACTTCCCCCAGCTTAAGTATCCATTCACAGCTGGATGGACTAAGGGCACCCCGGGCTCAAACCAACGACCCTTAGGACTGGAGACGAGTACCCCACAGCTTATGGATAGGAAATTATTACAACAATAAGGCAAAGGACATGTATGACGAGGCAAGGGTGATGTGTGAGGGAGGATAGATGTGAGGCAAGGTGAGGGAGGGTAGATGTGAGGCAAGGTGACGGAGGGTAGATGTGAAGCAAGATGAGGGAGGGTAGATGTGAGGCAAGGTGAGGGAGGGTAGATGTGAGGCAAGGTGAGGGAGGGTAGGTGTGAGGGAGGGTAGTGTGAGGCAAGGTGAGGGAGGGTAGATGTGAGGCAAGGTGAGGGAGGATAGATGTGAGGCAAGGTGACGGAGGGTAGATGTGAGGCAAGGTGAGGGAGGGTAGATGTGAGGCAAGGTGACGGAGGGTAGATGTGAGATGCAAGGTGAGGGAGCAAGATGAGGCAAGGTGAGGGAGGGTAGATGTGAGGCAAGGTGAGGGGTAGAGATAGATGTGAGGCAAGGTGAGGGAGGGTAGATGTGAGGCAAGGTGAGGGAGGATAGATGTGAGGCAAGGTGACGGAGGATAGATGTGAGGCAAGGTGAGGGAGGGTAGATGTGAAGCATGGTGACGGAGGGTAGATGTGAGGCAAGGTGAGGGAGGATAGATGTGAGAGGGTAGATGTGAAGGCAAGGTGAGGGAGGGTAGATGTGAGGCAAGGTGAGGGAGGGTAGATGTGAGGCAAGGTGAGGGAGGGTAGATGTGAGGCAAGGTGAGGGAGGGTAGATGTGAGGCAAGGTGAGGGAGGGTAGATGTGAAGCAAGGTGAGGGAGGATAGATGTGAGACAACATAAGGGGTGTACTAATGTTATAATATATTACTGCTCTTTAACAACAAAAGCCCCTAAGCGCTTATTCTATGTAAGTACTTACACTAATCATCAACAATTAAACATAATGAGACACACAGTACATCTCTCGGGGTGAGGGGGAGTGAAATAGAGTGGTTGTAGGGGAAGATGAGGAGGAGTGAAGGAGAGGAAATAAAGGATAATAATGAAGAAAGAGGAGGAGAGTAGATGAAGGGGAGGATAATGGAGAGAGAGAATTAGAGCAGATGGGAAGGAGAGTAAGGGAAGAATAATAGAGACGACAAATAAAAGGGATAAAGGTGGAAGAGAGAGTGTTGAGAAAGTTGTGATAAAAGAAATGGAAAGAGATTGATTGAATAAGAGATAATGTGAGGGTAAAGAACGTAGTGGTGAGGGACGGTGAAGGAACGTAAGTCTGAGAGATGGTGAAGGAACCTAGAGATCGGAAATTGTGAAGGAACGTATGAAGGGAACAAGGGAGCTGACAGACGTGAGGAAGGGATTATTGTGTCGTCATTGTATTAAATGTTTTTTATTTGTAAAGTAAAATATAAAGATAATCTGCATAAAAGATTAAATAATGAGAACTCTATTACACGAGATGACCCACAACTACACAGTTGTTGATTATGTAGGCACGTTTTTACCGCCTGAGACATCGTGATGGTGTGAGGAAGTAGACCACACCTTGTTGATGATGGAGCCACACCTTCACTTTAAGGAATGATCGACTTAGTGAACGGCCACCTTACTGATCGTACATCGTGGTCGACAAGTATCAGATGCTCGTGCGACATATCTCACTCTTAAGGAGACTTGACGTTCGTGCAACATATATCTTACTCTTAAAGAGATACGACGCTCGTGTAACATACAGTATATCTCGCTCGTAAAGAGACACGACGCTCATGAAGAAGATATCGCGCTCATAAAGAAACGCGTGTGACTTGAAGGTGAATTTTATTCATACGGAGACATCTTGCTTCTTACTCCTGAGGGACACGCTACTGGTGGGGAAAAGAGAACTACCTAAAGAATAACCGACACCACAAGGTCCCTGTGTCCATAGAGACCGTCGCTGCCCATAAGAAAGATGAACTCTTGTAAATTAAGGAATACCATATAGGTGGAAGTAGCGATCCTGAAGAGACAATACTCCCCAGTAAGAACGACCATTGTAAGTACGCCATCATGGGCCATCGGTCTCCTAAAAAGGGAACTTGTGTGTTTTTTCTGGTAAATACAAACATTTCAGTCCAACATAATTCTTAAAATAAAATACAAATTTGGTGGGTCCTTGGCCAAGAGAAATGTGTAAGCAAGTCTCGGTCAGCCAACTGTTAATGTTCACGACACTAAGAGGCGACATAACGTTGGTTGTAGGTCGCGACTCTACTCCAGGGTCACGCTACTCATAAGGACGCATTGATCTCCTGCCAGGATGAGAAATTTATGAAAGGCAAGTAAATATTCTTGTGATGGAATTAACTTTAAGCGAAATATACTAACTTCATGCTACTGAGTGTTCTTGGGATCTTGTAATCATCATAAAAACGACAACTAGATGAAAATAAAACTACCCAATATTAAGTTGATGTAACTGTTTAGGTAATTTTAAGGTAACACTCATTGATTTCAAGGTTGACTACTTAAAAAAAAAAGGATGAAATTTGCATCCATTTAAACGCTGAACTGCAAGACATAAGTTTGCACATACTATGGATTATTACGCCACACTGAACAACGGTGGAGTGGTCAAGTAGATAAAGGGCTTTATTATCTGCACTCTATTAAAAAAAAATCAAAATCAATAATCATTTCGTAGGTGACGCCAAAATATTCATATCTAGTGTTTATAATAAATTTCCTGGCAATAAAATGTAATACAATACTTAAAATAAACTTTAGAATCTAAATGAAATAAACTATAAAAAATTGTTTGACCAAAATCTGCAATGAAGTTAATATAAAAGTATCATTGATTACTAAGAGCCATTGTTGGCAAGTAATTACCTCAGATGACGTCAAGCCTAAGATCAAATGTTGGAGAGAGAGAGAGAGAGAGAGAGAGAGAGAGAGAGAGAGAGAGAGAGAGAGAGAGAGAGAGAGAGAGAGAGATTTTATTCATAAGAGCTCTTAAAAAAGTCTAGACGTGACCTTTATTTACTTGATCTTTCCCAGTAGAACAAGCGAAGGTCAGTGTGTCCGTGTACAGGAAGCTTGAGGAATGATAACGATAACGATGTATATTTTCATAATACTGAAGGTTAAATATACACTGTAGGAGCGTTGGTGTATCGTCCGTAGGAGTGGTAGGACGTACTGTAATATACCCCCTCCCGGTAGGAGTGGTAGGACTTACTGTAAGGTTCCCCCAGTTACCCCGGTAGGAATGGTAGTGGGATCCTCATGTAGGAGTGAGGCGTCTCCTTTTGAAGATCTGTGTCACCCCCTTAAGGAGTGAGACCCTTCCCCCAGGAGTGACTTGCCCTCTTTACGAGAGAAGCTCCTCCTCTCAGGAGTGAAAGTTCTCCTCCACGATGGACGAGTCCCTTCAACAGAGCATTTTCTCTTCCTTTTTTTTCTATTTCTCAAAACACTAGACCTCCACTACATGGTAATGTTTCTTAAGAGATCTGATGTTGCTCTCAGACATCACTTGAGTCTATTACAACGAATACTAGTGTGATATTTTTTCTCCCATGACAAAGGCAGTTGTATCTTGTGCCTCAGGTTGAGCAGCTCACCGTCGGTAGTGCGTGTATCTGATCTTGTCTCCAGGTCCGCCAGGCAGCCTCCCTTGTTCAAGATAGCCTTGGAGCCTTAGTTTAGTTATTTTGCGAAATGAAACGAAAAATTTCTTCAATAAAATTCTAAATACATAAATAATTTTATGCTTTCTGGATTAAATTTTGAGGATAATTTGTATTATATTGAAGCTTTTGACCTTTGATAACATTAGAGTGAAATATGTTATCTAACCCTACAGTACAGCGCCTATAACGGGTGTAAACATTCTATACCCAGATATGAAATCTCCTTAAGGCAACCACAAAACTCCAGGGTCACATCAGCGACCCTTAGAAAACATGGACGAGGGTAACTGAGGGAGGGTAACTGAGGGAGGGTAACTGAGGGAGGGTAACTGAGGGAGGGAAACTGAGGGAGGGTAACTGAGGGAGGATAAATGAGGGAGGATAACTGAGGGCGGGTAACTGAGGGAGGGTAATTGAGGGAGGGTAACTCAGGGACGGTAACTGAGGGAGGGTAACTGAGGGAGGATAACTGAGGAGGGAAACTGAGGGAGGGTAACTGAGGGAGGTGAGAACTGAGGGAGGGTAGCTGAGGAGGATAACTGAAGGAGGGTAATTGAGGGAGGTAACTGAGGAGGGTAACTGAGGGAGGATAACTGAAGGAGGGTAATTGAGGGAGGGTAACTGATGGAGGGTAACTGAGGGAGGATAACTGAAGAAGTGTAATTGAGGGAGGGTAACTGAGGGAGGGTAACTGAGGGAGGATAACTGAGGGAGGGTAACTGAGGGAGGGTAACTGAGGGAGGGTAATTGTTAGGGTAGGCAACTTAGAGTGTGCTTTGAGAAATTGTTTGTGAAAAGAAGGGTACCAATGTAGCTGTGGTGGAGGGTAGTTATGATAGAGGGTAGTTACGCTGAAGGGTAGTTATGGTGATGAGCGGACGGATGGTGGTTGTAAGGGAGGGGGGGATGGTGATGGGAGCATAGTGGTGGTTTCTGTTTGAATACAATCATGAGTGTGGTGATGGTTGTTGGTAATTGTTGTTCTGATAGTGGTTGGTGTTGGCTACTGTGATACTAGAATTATGAGGCAGGTGTCTGATAGCTCTGTGATATAATCTGACTAACTTGTGATAAAAGTCTAACTCACATGAAGGATATAAATGGTTCTCTAAGGTGTGTTATGTGAGTTAGAGAGGAGGAGGAGGAGGAGGAGGAGGAGGAGGAGGAGGAGGAGGAGGAGGAGGAGGCGGAGGAGGGAGGAGGAGGGAGGAGAAGGAGGAGGAGGAGGAGGAGGAGGAGGAGGAGGAGGAGGAGGAGGAGGAGGAGGAGGAGGAGGAGGAGGAGGAGGAGGAGGAGGAGGAGGAGGAGGAGGAGGAGGAGGAAGCACTTGAAGGGAGCAAATATTGTATGATAAAAAAAAAGTTGTATATTTATAAGTATAACCTCTATCTCGCCCAGCCATACTTACAACCTTCCCACAGAAACCACCCGTAGAAGTTAAAGGAAACAACATGATGTTAAAAGGCGGCCGAGAATATGAATCGGGCATTAATTAACTCCACATTTCCTCGCACTTCAATTACCACGAATATATTTAGAGGAAGTTTTTTTTCTCCTTTTTTTCTGTTAGGAGAGAAAATACGTGAGGTGTGTGTGTGTGTGTGTGGGGGGGGGGAGAGGGCAGCAGGTGAGGGTTGTTGGTCTTGTTGATGTGGCTGTTATCTTGTTGTCGTGTTAACATCACTGGTCATTATCATTGGTATATACATTGTGTGTTCATCTCGCTTCCTCAGTCTATGCACATAATATACGAGGTGGGTGTTGTTGTTATGGGTGCTAGAGGGGTTGAAGGATAAGCCTCTGAGGGCAGTGCGGCTCCAGCAGGTAGTATATAACCATGTAATTATTGTTGGCGTGTAGGTCTGATAATCCGCTCACGTAATGTCTGTCTGGTTATCAGTGGGCTGGATTATTTTGAGGGTCCTGGCAGCTGCTCCCCACAGCTTGCGCTGACACATGACTCACCGGGGCAGGCATCTACCTCCAAGTTATATATACTTGTAGCACTACCACCACCACCACCACCACATGTGCACACTTAATTTAAGACAGCTGAAAATATTAGGACATGTTTACCTTCAGCGCTCTCATCATCACAGCGGGAGGTGGAGGTTAATGACACAGGTTAATGGGGAGATCATCCAGGATTTATTTGTGACGAATATGAATGTTCAGATAACAAATTATAGTTTATTTATCGATATTGATCTCTCTCTCTCTCTCTTTGGTAATTTTGCAAAATAACTTACAAACAAACAATCTAAACTAACCTAACCTAACCATCTCCAAACGGTGTGTCATTTAATTAATGCTACCGCCTCTCAAGCCATGACTAGATCTATTACCAGCCTTCAATATATCAAATCATCAGCTTCAAGCCATTAATAAACAAGACTCACTACCTCCAGTCCGATGGTTCCGTCCACCGGCTACTACAGACAACCTCATCTCAGCTTCCATCGGTCCATCGACTTTATCATTCACCACTAATAGACCGAGTGGACTCAATATCCACTTCCAATAAACTCAGAGGCTCAAGGATTCCATGATCTAAATATTTGATATCCAACAACAGGTAATCCAGATTTCCTCTTGCCCGTCAGCCAGTTGTATAATTATCCACCAGTGTTTGTTCCAAGAGTTTCACCATCCACCAGTCTTCTCAAAATATATTTGTTATTTATTGAAATATTATTGTCATACTTTACTAATTGGTTTCTTATGTTATAATTCATAATTTCTTGGAACCATTAATATCTTTCTAATCACAGTTACAATTTAGACATTCCAGGTTAAGAAAACATTGTGTATATACTTCCATTTCTTTTCAGGATTTTCATTAAAGTGCATCAGTAGAACAAGACAGCTGTTAGTCAGACACACTGTGAAAGACGTCTTTGGTCCAGTAAATTCTAACAGCTTAAGGAATCAGGAGTGTTGACAGCAGAAGACAAATAGTGAGACCTAATGTACATAATGAAATCCTTTTACCATCACAGAGTTAAAAAAACTCTCTGTATCCATCAATGGAACAACAAACAGCAGGGATACACTGACACCTTCATTATATATTAAGGTCTTTCAAGCACCAAGAGATTAACAAGGGATATAAAACTCATCTCACCGTCAGTTGACCGTGACTCTGGGCAGGTAACAGAGTGATCTTAACTGCGTCTTACCTCATATAGTTAGGAAATATAATAATGGAGTGTTTTAGCGCATATACGGAGGCAATGGACAAGAAGTTAAGGAAGAGAGTCAAGTGTAATGTATGTTAGAAAAAAGATCCGGCACGTGATATACCTGTACAAGGAATCCGAAATGTAATTATTGGAATGTATTTTGTCGGTGTGAAAATCGGAAGACAGATTTTTTGAAATTCTGCTAAATATGAACAGAACCCAGAAAACAATTACAACCAAAAGTATACTTATTACATCAGTCTCCGTCATTAAGAGAGACTTCAGGAGAGTTTTAACTTACTTTAAAATCATAAGACGTAACAAAGCACCAAATACGATATGAATTGTTTACGCTACAGAGTAAGACACGGACTGAAGTGCCTACACCGTGCAATAAAGATAGAAGAATAGACAGGCTATGGTAGCATATCACTCCTACGCTACAGGACTATGAAACAATATGAGAGGCGTCTCCAATAACAGGTTGAGGGGAAGCTTGGGGGGCGGTAGTACAGTTTCCGCCCTGAACCAGAAACTACCTACCTGGTCTATACTGTGAATGTTATATAGGAATGAGCTGGAAATGGGATGTCCCGTAGTTCCTGGCCTTTTTAAGACCTCGAAAGATATTTTGATCGCGTTTTCGGGTTAAAGCTGTGTGAAGCGATTGCAACTTTAGAATACGAAATACCCCCAAAGCTCTTGCCAGCCGTGAAAGGCCTTTTCCAAACTTGTCAAAGCACAGTACGATCCCAACAAGTTAAGGAAAACTGGTTTCAAGTTGAGAGAGATATCCACTAGGAAGTATTTTCCTTTTTCGTCTCAGCTTTTTATTCTACTAATGGACTTGAGCGCTGATAATGTGGAGTTAATAGTAAAGTCAGGCTGCGAAATAACAAATCTGACAAATAAGTGGAATTAAACTTTTTAAGAGTTTGCGAAAGAGAATATATGCTTTACGAAATCATTAGTCATGATAAAGTCAAGAAGAAAAACACATGGACAATTTTTCATTAAATAATTTTGCAACGTTAATAAATCTACCTGTAAAGAACACTTAACAATACACAAAATTTTAGGTATTTTATCAACACATTAATATTACTGCCAAGTTAAAGGGCTAATATAAATAACATAATTAATTCTATTCCCACCTTTACTGTATGAAAGCAGAGTAAATGAAGCAAAACTGAAGGCACTTTGAAAAGTTGAAAGAGTAAAGAGACGAGATGGATGTACTCAAGATACCAGTTGAGATAAAAGAACACGAGTACGTATAGAGCCAGCTGGAGCCACTGAACAGTACGTATAGAGCCAGCTGGAGCCACTGAACAGTACGTATAGAGCCAGCTGGAGCCACTGAACAGTACGTATAGAGCCAGCTGGAGCCACTGAACACTTCGTAACGTTACGTTCATAACTGCTATGAAATTTGGTGACCTCTAACCTTGACCACAGGTGTTCACTAGAGTAGGATAGTCGCCGGAAGAGGATCCTCTGTCCTCTTCCCTTGGCCTGTCTACCCTCACCTGGTAAACGGTGCTGGCAGCATGGGGGGGAAGAGGAGGGGGGGGGGGACAAAAAACGAAAACACTCTATAAGGAATCCATCTTCTCACACCTGCCTCGCGGCCTCCCAACTATAGCCCTCTCAGCACATCACCTATACCAAGATAGAAGTGACAGTGTCTCTATGGATTTCAGTGACGATAACGACAACAGCACTGGCACCATTGCCCTCAGTGGGCAGACGGAGAGCTCGACTGCTGTCACCCATACCCCTACCGACCCCCCTGGTCAGTCCCTTACTCCTGGGAGCCCCAGATGACGCTCAACCCACCCAAAAGCTGATCCTGTACCTCCCCAAGGATTTTGTACCTTTCTGGGGGATAACAAGGTTCAACAAACAACACGGGGTAACCCTACATTTCATCAGAGGATAAAACCGCAACTAGTTAAATGACACCTACGACAGCTGAGTGCTATCACATTCAGATTTCAGATTTACCCCGTGAGGGGGGCTAGTTTATTGGGCACCTCCCTGTATCCTGTCCAAGGCGATGCACAAAAGCGTTTACAGCGCCCAACAGCAAAACATGTGGAGTTCATGCTTGCTTCGTCACTCATGCATTAAGGACGCAAGTCACATTATGACTTAGTTATTCTCCGTGGTAGCCGACCTTGACGACACTGGGGATCCCTAACTCCAACGCAGTCAGTGGAACTACTGTACAGTATGTCTCTCGAGACCTGCTTATCGTGTTATCTGTTCTCACTGGAGACCCAACAAGGCCGCAGATGCAGGTTCTGCTCACGTGATCAATTCTCCCGTCTCTGTGCCCAGAAGATTAGGGAACCTCAAAACAGGAATGGCGTGGGTCTTGATTCCGAGCTAAGGTGTTGCAACTGCCAAGGACGACAAACCGCTGACTCACAGTAGAGAACAGTTCTAAATAACTTGTCTGTACCTAGTGACCCCCTCTCTCACCCAGGGGTGACCTCGCTGTCTCCCCCTCAGCCAAGGCTCCAGCCATTCGTCAACTATGATGCTTCTCCTTAAATTCTACCCAGACGTTGACCAGCCCTCTGACTCCTCACCCGGTCCTCAGCTCTCCCCCAACAGGACAAATGTCTTGCCTCTACAGCAAAAACTCTAAAATCACAGAGGAGGAGAGTCGTCGGTTTGAACGGATCTATGAACGCCTCCTCACGATCCTCAACAGCATACAACCAAACCTCGCGACCCTCGTCGACAATCGCTCTTGCCTCTCTTTTGGTTCTCACATAAAAAGCTCTAGGAGCGTAGGCAGGCAGGCAGGCAGGCAGGCAGACAAAGAGACAAACAGGTGAATAGATAGATAGATAGATAGATAGATAGATAGATAGATAGATAGATAGATAGATAGACCACCAAAGGATAAAAATCCATATTTAAGGTAGAGGTGTTTATATTATAAGCTGGATCTAACAGTGTAAAGGTTGAAAGTAATGCACTATACCTTCCTGTCATTAGTAATTTAGAAGGTTTAATGAACAGTGGTCTTTTTCACTTGTGTCGACATAATCTATGCTGTTCGCTGCCAGCGTCTGTGTCTTCACATAATGTGGTATTTAAATAGCCGAGAAAAGTTTTACAATACCCTAAAATAAAAAATTCTAAAAAGCCATTTTTTTTTGTGTCGGCCGTGAGTTATAACGGTACAACTATCTCCTTTTCTTCTCTCACAGAACTATTGAAATTCTCCAACGTACATGGCCAGAAATAAAAACATCTGAGCCCCATTATTTAAGGGAGGGAAGGAGAATATCAATGTGTGCTGAGGAGGGGATGGTTTTATTCAAGTATGAGGTACATACTGTATAGTACATCCTGACCTGAATAATAATGGCAGGGTTCAGTGTCTGTCGTGTTACATAAGATAACTTCGGTACTGCAGCTTCCTGAAGGTAAATATTAACTGATTGTTGATACATTTGTCTTTCATAACTGTGTGATTACAAGGTTTGACTGTAACATACTGTAACGCTGTATGACAGGCTAAGTGTCTCATTTGTTTGTCTACATCTTATTCTGTTTCCCTACAAAATATTAGACTATATTGTAGGTAACAAAGATTTTCAGGTAACACAGTACAGTATTAGAGACTCAGTTCTCATGTACAGAAACAAATTTAATGTTAAAAAACTATATAAATTGTTTTATCTAATGTTAAACGATTCTAATGAGTTCTGTCATGCTCACATTATGCACACATGGTTGTAACTCGCTTCTTATAACGAGGCTATCATGCACACAACGCTCTAACTCGTTTTCATGCATATTAACTTTGTTTCGCAGATGAAAACATCATTACCAATAACGCAACAAAAATATTAAACATATTTCTCTACTCGGCAAAAACTTCAAAGGTAATAAATGATCAAAGAGCTGAATAATGGTAAAAAAAACGCCACCATATTTAGTGTCGTGTCCTGCTGGTGACGTCGATATTGTGTTTAATATAGCAGCTAGGCGAAGTATTTGTGAATATACTTAATACTGGAGAATGAGACAGTGACTGTATTTGATTCTCCCATAACTCTAAAAATTGGACTCAGGCAATCTTCGTAATTAGTGT
>NW_024712526.1:11833582-11867108 GCF_018991925.1 Homarus americanus | reverse complement strand
TGTGTGTGTGTGTCGATATAATGCAAGATAAATATACTATAATTCTGCAAATAAAATTATATTAGAATTTTGCAAATGGTTTGGAAAATCATTATTAGTTGCACTACAAGTAATAACATAGTAAATTAAACAAGAACACCTCCTTTATTGGAGCTACAGTACTGTATATAGTCGATAAAAAATTATTGGAAATAAGGGTAGATAGAGTAATTATACACAGCCCAGATTATTTTGCATAATTTAATTTTAAAAATATCCAATCAGAATCAGATTTATGGCTGGTGCCTCTAACTGTACGACTGAACACCCATCCGCATTAATTTCACTGACTATATAGCATGTTAACGCTTTTTAATTTATTCAAACCAATGAGGATAGGGATTTTCTGGGCTAATAAATAATATAAATGCCCTTAAGGCTGACCTCCCTGTAAAATACCACTGATATTATTTATTTATGTGCAATATTATAACTGACCTTTAATTTATATCTCACACTAGCATTAAACGTTAGACTATATATATATAAATCACTGTAGGTGCGCGTGATCTAGGTATATGCTGATAACCACAAGCGCTTGGGAACTTCGTGTTTTCTTCTTTCCTTGTGGTTATCAGCATATATATATATATATATATATATATATATATATATATATATATATATATATATATATATATATATATATATATATATAATTACAGGGAAGAAATTTAGCCCTGAGACATTTGGTTTGGTCGCACATATTTCATACAATAATCAATAGAGAAGTTTCATGTAAATATTCAAAAGATATCAACACTTATAAAGGAGAGTAAAAAAGTTAAAATACCTTTAAATATTATGAAAAAGAACTTGGAATCTCCAGAGAGGCGTGACGAGGACACAGGTGTAAACTAATAATTAAACTAGACACCGTAGCCTCGAGCTGGGTGAATAATATGGGTTATTATTATTAATCAGGGGATGTGGCAGACACATTATACACATTCTGCAATTCGTAATGAATGTTTCACGTAGAAGGGGTATTGTATGGACGATGCTTTGTTCACTTCCAGGAAGACTGCCGTACAGGACGACACACCACCTCCAGTGAGGCAAGCATTAGGCCTCAATATAAAGTCTCCATAAAAACATAATAGACAAAATAATTGGTAACCAAAATGTTTGAAATAATAAATATATTAAATATGGAATTGAGGAAAAGCTGTAACAATGGCAGGGGACAATGGAGCCACTAACAATGATGTATTTACGAACACAAACGATGTAAAATTGAATTCTATTCTTGTCTGCTGTTTCATTGATCGTTACTTCAGTCCTTTATATATATATATATATATATATATATATATATATATATATATATATATATATATATATATATATATATATATATATATATATATATATTCTTTGCTTTTTTCAGTTGAATGCAATTTTAGTGAAACAAAGGAGCTTAACAACAAGGATTCAGATTGGCGTGAGTGTCAGGTGCCCCGTGTTAAAGGGCTGCACAATTGTTGAGTATATGAATCAGTGTTGCTCTGGCTATAACAGTATCAGACTTAAAAACATTGTGTCAAGGGATATAGAAAACACCAGTGCATGAGAATCCCACACGTACAGTACAAACACACACACACGTATATACATTATATATATATATATATATATATATATATATATATATATATATATATATATATATATATATATATATATATATATATAATGCTTAATACATATAATTGGCCAATAGTGATAACTTAGTCAGACTTAATCCTTAATTAATCAAACCTAACCTAATTACCAAAGTTTAACTTAACCACAGCTGAAGTGCACTAATGCTTCATGAAAACCTCCAGTTGGATGGTTTTTCGTCCAAATTTATTGTCATAAGCTGAGTAACGACACGACGGGCGTCTTGTAGTGCTTCACCCGAGCCTACAACCGTTGTTTCAACTACGTCTTTCTTGTAACAACTCAATATCATAAGCAGATTTTCATAAAACTCGTAAGGTAAACTTAAACCAGTATTACCTAAAGAAGAGTTCAATATCCATTACTTTACTTTTTTATGTTTGGTTACTGTTACCTACACCACTGGGGAGCCTGGAAGAGCTCTCCTCAGCACGGGGGACTGGGGTCTCCTAGACGCTATTCGGTGGTGAGATTTTGACCAATGGAAAATAATTACATGGTAATAATTCCCCAGGAAGATGAACCAAGTTTAATGCAAGTTTTAGGAAACTGAAAAACTACTGACAAGATCCATCTTCATAAAAAACTCTTATGATTAATAATCTTTGTAAATGAAGATGAACGTACACCTAACTGGTCGACTTAAATTAAAACATAAACAAAAATACTTTTAGGAATGGCATAAGATCCACACGGAGCCTCTACCTTAACTAGATGGCTTCACTAACCCAATAAATTACAAAAAAGACATTCAAGGAATCAACTCTCAAATAATATACACCTAGCTGCGTCTAGTCCATATTTCTTGTAGGCGTTGCAGGAAAAAAATAAATGTGACGTTATCGTAAACCCAATTTCCTGGGCCAATTAATGTTAAATTGCGGCGTCCATGTTGAGAGTGACGATCTCCTTTATTGTCGCCACACACCTCCTCCTTGTTCTTTTCTCCTTTATTTCTTCCCCTCCTCCTCCTCCCCCTCTTCCTCCTCCTCTTCCTTCACTTCCTAATTTCCTTATATTATCTTTTATTCTCTTCTTCCTTCCCCACTTCCCTATTTTCTTTCTTCCATTGTCCCTCTCTTCCACCATTTCTTCCCCTTCTCTTTCTTTTGTTTACTTTTACTCGTGCATCCTCGATTTCTCTAACATTTTTTACTCTTTCATCGTCTATTTTCCTCTCTGTTTCTCTCCCTCCTGCTTCCTCCTCTTCATTTTTATCTTCTTCCACCTCCTTCTCCCTGTTTTCTTATTCGTCTCATCATTCTCCCCTCCTTCTTAATCTCATCTCCCTTCATATCCCTCTCTTTATCTTCTCCCCTCTGCTATTTTTTTACATCACCTCGTCTATTTTCCTCTTCCTCCTCCTTCTTCGTCTTTCCACTCCTATGCTTTCTCGTTCCCCATCTTCTATATTAATCCTTGATAATACCCCTTCCCCCTCCCTTTATTTGCCTCTCCTCTCCTCCCTCCCCTCGCTTAATTCTCCTCATTTCCCTCCCCTCCTCTCTCTCTCTCTCTCCCTTCGCCTTAACTTCCCTCGCCTCCCCTCCCATTACCCCCCTCTCCTATCTCCCCTTTCCGTGTTTCCCTCCCCTCGTCTCCCAGCTAATATCCAACGTGTTCACAATCCCGTGTGCTTGGTAGAGGGGAGGGCGATCCCTGGCTTAGCGTTAAATGCCTCATCTACCTTGATGTTGCACGCCTACTAAAACACTGAGAATGATTACAAGAGAAAGGGCGGGCCAAGCGCTGTCCAGGAGGGGGATGGCAGGGAGGAAAATGACCAGAGAAGAAAAGAGGAATGGACAGAGGAAGCCAGAGATGAAAAGAGAAGAGAGGAAAAGTATATCCCTTTGATTTAGAGGAACTGGAATATCAGTGAGATCAGTCCTCCATTCAGTGACACACAGAATAAACACAAAAATTTCCAAGAGATGAAATACACGTCAGTGCTCACGGACCATCCATATCCTAATTATGCTTAAGCTTCACTAAATTATCCAGAATACCGAAAGTTCTAACTTACTGAGTCAAGAGTCCTTCACTTTTTTACTTTTGAATGGAGAAAATGTTACGTTACTTCAAGTGCTAATAAAATAAATTCCATACAGAATCTTCATTGATATTAAGATAAAATACCGTACACTATTATTCACATAAAATATATTGTATTAATTTTCCTATCATTTCAGGAATCGCAGGTGATGAAGAAGTTCCCAGGCAGTCAAGTGACCTGCAATGATTTAGGGTCGACTGCCTCAATGTTCGCTATGACCTCTCTACCTCAGACAACATTGTACAGTATATATTGCTTTCTGTGACAGACAAGTAAAAAAACCTCTTGAGGACGAGTAGGTTTAGCTTGTCAGGAGGGGTGGGTGGAAGATGGAGGGTAGAGTCTCACGGTCTTCACCTGCCCCCAAATGAAACGCATATCTTCTCTCGCTCAAGTCTTGCCTCGGTATAACACACACACCCACCCACACACACACACACACCCACACACACACACACACCCACAACCACACACACACACACACACACACACACACACACACACACACACACACACACACACACACGCACACTGTTTACGTTGACTGTGTGTAAGAATAAGGATGATGAGGATAAGAAAGAAATTAATGATCATAGTTTGTTCCGCTTGTGTCAAATCACCCGTCGTCTGACAGCAACCAGCCGCCCCTGCCAGTCAAGAACAAAAACCCACGCTGTTGAGGGCATGTCGACTGTTAATTGATTTTTATTCAAAGCGACGTTAGCTAGTGTACTTCTCAGGAGCTATAGAGCTTAACATTCTTGAATTATTTTGTCATCTCATTTCTGAATGTGGTAGAAATGCTTTTATTAAATTCCTGACGCAGTTGCTTTGTTTTACTCCTGTATACGAAATTCTTATTCCAACTAACTTTTTTTCAGTGTCTGATTGCTGTATTGAACTGGTTAATCACTTGAATCCTAAAATACATAATTTATATTTACTACAGTATGCTATTTTTATTCACTTTCTTTTGGAAGAGTCCCAAGTACTTTTAAAGATAGTCATCACAGTACTGCCCCAGGCGTCGGGGTCTGCTATACTACAGTACTCCTAAATCGACTCATCGATATTTAGTGTAAGTTCATCTAGACGTTTCCAAGGTTCCATTACTTTTTGAGGTAGTATGTTACCATTTAGAATGTTATTTTTAAGCTTTCTTTGAACTTCATTTATTGGTTACCTTTGCAGTTCTGATGTGCTTCATATTTTGTCTAGTTCCTTCATCGCAAACTCTTCGTCGTCCCTCCGTCACCCACTTCAATGTTCAGCTGGGATAGATCTGGCATAATCTCAAAAAGATTAAAATTTATAATTAAATTCTGAAGGAAAAAAATGGACGTGAAATTGGAAAAAGTATCTGGATTAAACAGACTTACGGTGAGCGTTAAGAGAGTGAAAAGGAGAGAATATCCAGAGAGGAGGAAGGAAGAGAGAATCGTTGAAAATGGATAAAGGAGGAATTCAGGTCATTATTGATATGTTTAGGGAGTGTATTGATGCTGAAGGTGGTGATGCCTTCGGGTCTGTATACGGACAGGAAAGACGGAAGCAAATCACCAAAGATTATCACACACACACACACACACACACACACACACACACACACACACACACACACACACACACACTTAACGTAACATATCGTCAACCTTTTCAATGTTCACAGAGATGCGATATCGGCGTTGACTGTGATGCCACGGTAAGATAAATGCTACACTTGTGCCAGAGGATAAGGCGTCACAGAGCGAGGGAGCGAGATATGAGAGGATTAAGGTAAAATATTGATACAGAAACACGACCGAGAAATTAAGATGTAGGAAACGTTGACTCTGATCTCCAACTGTTTCCACTAAAGCTTCGTCTTCGTGTCATCTAATGAGAAATACGACGACGATTAAAACTAAGGATAAAAGTAATGTTGAGCTTTGATTCTAAAGTTACGATCTCTTTAGGTTTTTGCCACATAACCTCTAAATTGGCCCTGAAACATATTTTTAGAAAGGTTCAAAGAGCCTAATTGGGGTGAGCACGATGAGCTCAGCTGCCAGGCTCCACTTCACGCGCCGTGTTTTTTAACTCTTTTTTTTTACTGTTTACATTAGCGGTACGTAACCCCCCCCCCCTCCACCCCTACTTAAGTGATCACAAGGCGGAATATGAATAAATTTATTTAACATAAACAAAATTGATTTATGTCATACATCAACAGAAGTCTTACGTCTATATATGCATATAATTCTGATCATAACAGCACATGTACTTCGAAACAGTTTATATAAGTCTGGTATTAACAAGATGTATAAAAACCTGACTTTAAAAGAATTAATGTAATTTATAATATAAGAGAATGCACAGTACTCTGGTAGCGGTAAAATATAGGCTACATATCTTATGTTCAACAGATTGTGTTAATTTAGCGTGAGCGGTCATCAGCTGGCATGAAACATCACAAACACTATGCTCAAGAAAGGATCAAAACACACACTTACAAACAACAGCTGTTACGAGCTAAGTAAACACGTAAAAGTGTCAAGACCAGCTGATGTATTACCTGTGTGTGTGTGTGTGTGTGTGTGTGTGTGTGTGTGTGTGTGTGTGTGTGTGTGTGTGTGTGTGTGTGTGTGTGTGTATGTGTGTGTGTGTGTGTGTGTGTGTGTGTGTGTGTGTGTGTGTGTGTGTGTGTGTGTGTATGTGTGTGTGTGTGTGTGTGTGTGTGTGTGTGTGTGTGTGTGTGTGTGTGTGTATGTGTGTGTTTGTGTGTGTGTGTGTGTGTGTGTGTGTGTGTGTGTGTGTGTGTGTGTGTGAATAAGCCCATATACAGCCCCCCACACACACTAACAATCACAGGCAGGTAAGAGTACGTATCATGAGACAATAACATTCACCCATGTAAACAAACACTTCTTCTCACACGATCCATCAAGACTTCCATACGTGGGAACACAGGAGCGGCAACATTCTGCTCTGACACACGAAGAAAGTCAACGGAACAGATGACATGTTAATAAATTCAATTCCGTATAGAATCTTCATTGATATTAAGATAAAATAGCTTATTTAACCTAGACTAACCACGGAAACGCTAACGTAACCTAACCTAACCCTGAAAGGTAGTGTTAGAAGGGTATAATCATCAACTGAAATAAGCTGGGAGTTAATCTTCATGTGATCCAAATGAACGATGCTCTCGGCTTATGGACGAAGTGGGTACCATATGCAAGACGACCTATTGTTATGTGGTGAAGTATAGTGAAGGAGGTGATATTAACAATAACATACTCGACCTTCTTCACTTCCCCCAGCTTAAGTATCCATTCACAGCTGGATGGACTAAGGGCACCCCGGGCTCAAACCAACGACCTTTAGGACTGGAGACGAGTACCCCACAGCTTATGGATAGGAAATTATTACAACAATAAGGCAAAGGACATGTATGACGAGGCAAGGGTGATGTGTGAGGGAGGATAGATGTGAGGCAAGGTGAGGGAGGGTAGATGTGAGGCAAGGTGAGGGAGGGTAGATGTGAGGCAAGGTGAGGGAGGGTAGATGTGAGGCAAGGTGAGGGAGGATAGATGTGAGGCAAGGTGACGGAGGATAGATGTGAGGCAAGGTGAGGGAGGGTAGATGTGAAGCATGGTGACGGAGGGTAGATGTGAGGCAAGGTGAGGGAGGATAGATGTGAGACAACATAAGGGGTGTGCTAATGTTATAATATATTACTGCTCTTTAACAACAAAAGCCCCTAAGCGCGTATTCTATGTAGGTACTTACACTAATCATCAACAATTAAACATAATGAGACACACAGTACATCTCTCGGGGTGAGGGGGAGTGAAATAGAGTGGTTGTAGGGGAAGATGAGGAGGAGTGAAGGAAATAAGATGTTTAGAAGAGTGAAGGAGAGGAAATAAAGGATAATAATGAAGAAAGAGGAGGAGAGTAGATGAAGGGGAGGATAATGGAGAGAGAGAATTAGAGCAGATGGGAAGGAGAGTAAGGGAAGAATAATAGAGACGACAAATAAAAGGGATAAAGGTGGAAGAGAGAGTGTTGAGAAAGTTGTGATAAAAGAAATGGAAAGAGATTGATTGAATAAGAGATAATGTGAGGGTAAAGAACGTAGTGAGGGATGGTGAAGGAACGTAGAAGTGAGGGATGGTGAGGGAACGTAGAAGTGAGGGATGGTGAGGGAACGTAGAAGTGAGGGATGGTGAGGGAACGTAGAAGTGAGGGATGGTGAGGGAACGTAAGTCTGAGAGATGGTGAAGGAACAAGGGAGCTGACAGACGTGAGGAAGGGATCATTGTGTCGTCATTGTATTAAATGTTTTTTATTTGTAAAGTAAAATATAAAGATAATCTGCATAAAAGATTAAATAATGAGAACTCTATTACACGAGATGACCCACAACTACACAGTTGTTGATTATGTAGGCACGTTTTTACCGCCTGAGACATCGTGATGGTGTGAGGAAGTAGACCACACCTTGTTGATGATGGAGCCACACCTTCACTTTAAGGAATGATCGACTTAGTGAACGGCCACCTTACTGATCGTACATCGTGGTCGACAAGTATCAGATGCTCGTGCGACATATCTCACTCTTAAGGAGACTTGACGTTCGTGCAACATATATCTTACTCTTAAAGAGATACGACGCTCGTGTAACATATATCTCGCTCGTAAAGAGACACGACGCTCATGAAGAAGATATCGCGCTCATAAAGAAACGCGTGTGACTTGAAGGTGAATTTTATTCATACGGAGACATCTTGCTTCTTACTCCTGAGGGACGCGCTACTGGTGGGGAAAAGAGAACTACCTAAAGAATAACCGACACCACAAGGTCCCTGTGTCCATAGAGACCGTCGCTGCCCATAAGAAAGATGAACTCTTGTAAATTAAGGAATACCATATAGGTGGAAGTAGCGATCCTGAAGAGACAATACTCCCCAGTAAGAACGACCATTGTAAGTACGCCATCATGGGCCATCGGTCTCCTAAAAAGGGAACTTGTGTGTTTTTTCTGGTAAATACAAACATTTCAGTCCAACATAATTCTTAAAATAAAATACAAATTTGGTGGGTCCTTGGCCAAGAGAAATGTGTAAGCAAGTCTCGGTCAGCCAACTGTTAATGTTCACGACACTAAGAGGCGACATAACGTTGGTTGTAGGTCGCGACTCTACTCCAGGGTCACGCTACTCATAAGGACGCATTGATCTCCTGCCAGGATGAGAAATTTATGAAAGGCAAGTAAATATTCTTGTGATGGAATTAACTTTAAGCGAATTAAACTAACTTCATGCTACTGAGTGTTCTTGGGATCTTGTAATCATCATAAAAACGACAACTAGATGAAAATAAAACTACCCAATATTAAGTTGATGTAACTGTTTAGGTAATTTTAAGGTAACACTCATTGATTTCAAGGTTGACTACTTAAAAAAAAGGATGAAATTTGCATCCATTTAAACGCTGAACTGCAAGACATAAGTTTGCACATACTATGGATTATTACGCCACACTGAACAACGCTGGAGTGGTCAAGTAGATAAAGGGCTTTATTATCTGCACTCTATTAAAAAAAATCAAAATCAATAACCATTTCGTAGGTGACGCCAAAATATTCATATCTAGTGTTTATAATAAATTTCCTGGCAATAAAATGTAATACAATACTTAAAATAAACTTTAGAATCTAAATGAAATAAACTATAAAAAATTGTTTGACCAAAATCTGCAATGAAGTTAACTTAAAAGTATCATTGATTACTAAGAGCCATTGTTGGCAAGTAATTACCTCAGATGACGTCAAGCCTAAGATCAAATGTTGGAGAGAGAGAGATTTTATTCACAAGAGCTCTTAAAAAAGTCTAGACGTGACCTTTATTAACTTGATCTTTCCCAGTAGAACAAGCGAAGGTCAGTGTGTCCGTGTACAGGAAGCTTGAGGAATGATAACGATAACGATGTATATTTTCATAATACTGAAGGTTAAATATACACTGTAGGAGCGTTGGTGTGTCGTCCGTAGGAGTGGTAGGACGTACTGTAACATACCCCCTCCCGGTAGGAGTGGTAGGACTTACTGTAAGGTTCCCCCAGTTACCCCGGTAGGAATGGTAGTGGGATCCTCATGTAGGAGTGAGGCGTCTCCTTTTGAAGATCTGTGTCACCCCCTAAAGGAGTGAGACCCTTCCCCCAGGAGTGACTTGCCCTCTTTACGAGAGAAGCTCCTCCTCTCAGGAGTGAAAGTTCTCCTCCACGATGGACGAGTCCCTTCAACAGAGCATTTTCTCTTCCTTTTTTTTCTATTTCTCAAAACACTAGACCTCCACTACATGGTAATGTTTCTTAAGAGATCTGATGTTGCTCTCAGACATCACTTGACTCTATTACAACGAATACTAGTGTGATAGTTTTTCTCCCATGACAAAGGCAGTTGTATCTTGTGCCTCAGGTTGAGCAGTTCACCGTCGGTAGTGCGTCTCCAGGTCCGCCAGGCAGCCTCCCTTGTTCAAGATAGCCTTGGAGCCTTAGTTTAGTTATTTTGCGAAATGAAACGAAAAATTTCTTCAATAAAATTCTAAATACATAAATAATTTTATGCTTTCTGGATTAAATTTTGAGGATAATTTGTGTTATATTGAAGCTTTTGACCTTTGATAACATTAGAGTGAAATATGTTATCTAACCCTACAGTACAGCGCCTATAACGGGTGTAAACATTCTATACCCAGATATGAAATCTCCTTAAGGCAACCACAAAACTCCAGGGTCACATCAGCGACCCTTAGAAAAGACGGACGAGGGTAACTGAGGGAGGGTAACTGAGGGAGGGTAACTGAGGGAGGGAAACTGAGGGAGGATAACTGAGGGAGGGTAATTGAGGGAGGGTAACTCAGGGACGGTAACTGAGGGAGGGTAACTGAGGGAGGATAACTGAGGGAGGAAACTGAGGGAGGGCCAGCAGGGGAGGATAACTGAGGAGGAGTAACTGAGGAGGTAACTGGGGAGGTAACTGAGGAGGTGGCAGGGAGCTGAGGAGGAGGAGGTAGCTGGGAGGAGTAGCTGAGGAGGATAGCTGAGGAGGTAACTGGGGGAGGTAACTGAGGGGAGGAGTAACTGAGGGAGAGCTGAGGAGGATAACTGAAGGAGGGTGGTGAGGGAGGTAACTCAGGGAGATGGCTCAGGGAGGAGTAACTCAGGAGGAGTAACTCAGGGGAGGATGCTCAACTCAGGGAGGATAACTCAAGGAGGGTAATTGAGGGAGGGTAACTCAGGGAGGGTAACTCAGGGAGGGAAACTAAGGGAGGATAACTGAGGGAGGGTAATTGAGGGAGGGTAACTGAGGGAGGGTAACTGAGGGAGGGTAACTGAGGGAGGATAACTGAGGGAGGGTAACTGAGGGAGGGTAACTGAGGGAGGGTAACTGAGGGAGGGTAACTAATGGAGACTAATTGTTAGGGTAGGCAACTTAGGGTACCAATGTAGCTGTGGTGGAGGGTAGTTACGCTGGAGGGTAGTTATGGTGATGAGCGGACGGATGGTGGTTGTAAGGGGGGGGATGGTGATGGGAGCATAGTGGTGGTTTCTGTTTGAATACAATCATGAGTGTGGTGATGGTTGTTGGTAATTGTTGTTCTGATAGTGGTTGGTGTTGGCTACTGTGATACTAGAATTATGAGGCAGGTGTCTGATAGCTCTGTGATATAATCTGACTAACTTGTGATAAAAGTCTAACTCACATGAAGGATATAAATGGTTCTCTAAGGTGTGTTATGTGAGTTAGAGAGGAGGAGGAGGAGGAGGAGGAGGAGGAGGAGGAGGAGGAGGAGGAGGAGGAGGAGGAGGAGGAGGAGGAGGAGGAGGAGGAGGAGGAGGAGGAGGAGGAGGAGGAGGAGGAGGAGGAGGAAGCACTTGAAGGGAGCAAATATTGTATGATAAAAAAAAAGTTGTATATTTATAAGTATAACCTCTATCTCGCCCAGCCATACTTACAACCTTCCCACAGAAACCACCCGTAGAAGTTAAAGGAAACAACATGATGTTAAAAGGCGGCCGAGAATATGAATCGGGCATTAATTAACTCCACATTTCCTCGCACTTCAATTACCACGAATATATTTAGAGGAAGTTTTTTTTCTCCTTTTTTTCTGTTAGGAGAGAAAATACGTGAGGTGTGTGTGTGTGTGTGTGGGGGGGGGAGAGGGCAGCAGGTGAGGGTTGTTGGTCTTGTTGATGTGGCTGTTATCTTGTTGTCGTGTTAACATCACTGGTCATTATCATTGGTATATACATTGTGTGTTCATCTCGCTTCCTCAGTCTATGCACATAATATACGAGGTGGGTGTTGTTGTTATGGGTGCTAGAGGGGTTGAAGGATAAGCCTCTGAGGGCAGTGCGGCTCCAGCAGGTAGTATATAACCATGTAATTATTGTTGGCGTGTAGGTCTGATAATCCGCTCACGTAATGTCTGTCTGGTTATATCAGTGGGCTGGATTATTTTGAGGGTCCTGGCAGCTGCTCCCCACATCTTGCGCTGACACATGACTCACCGGGGCAGGCATCTACCTCCAAGTTATATATACATGTAGCACTACCACCACCACCACCACCACCACCACATGTGCACACTTAATTTAAGACAGCTGAAAATATTAGGACATGTTTACCTTCAGCGCTCTCATCATCACAGCGGGAGGTGGAGGTTAATGACACAGGTTAATTGGGAGATCATCCAGGATTTATTTGTGACGAATATGAATGTTCAGATAACAAATTATAGTTTATTTATCGATATTAATCTCTCTCTCTCTCTCTTTGGTAATTTTGCAAAATAACTTACAAACAGACAATCTAAACTAACCTAACCTAACCATCTCCAAACGGTGTGTCATTTAATTAATGCTACCGCCTCTCAAGCCATGACTAGATCTATTACCAGCCTTCAATATATCAAATCATCAGCTTCAAGCCATTAATAAACAAGACTCACTACCTCCAGTCCGATGGTTCCGTCCACCGGCTACTACAGACAACCTCATCTCAGCTTCCATCGGTCCATCGACTTTATCATTCACCACTAATAGACCGAGTGGACTCAATATCCACTTCCAATAAACTCAGAGGCTCAAGGATTCCATGATCTAAATATTTGATATCCAACAACAGGTAATCCAGATTTCCTCTTGCCCGTCAGCCAGTTGTATAATTATCCACCAGTGTTTGTTCCAAGAGTTTCACCATCCACCAGTCTTCTCAAAATATATTTGTTATTTATTGAAACATTATTGTCATACTTTACTAATTGGTTTCTTATGTTATAATTCATAATTTCTTGGAACCATTAATATCTTTCTAATCACAGTTACAATTTAGACATTCCAGGTTAAGAAAACATTGTGTGTATACTTCCATTTCTTTTCAGGATTTTCATTAAAGTGCATCAGTAGGACAAGACAGCTGTTAGTCAGACACACTGTGAAAGACGTCTTTGGTCCAGTAAATTCTAACAGCTTAAGGAATCAGGAGTGTTGACAGCAAAAGACAAATAGTGAGACCTAATGTACATAATGAAATCCTTTTACCATCACAGAGTTAAAAAAAAACTCTCTGTATCCATCGATGGAACAACAAACAGCAGGGTTACACTGACACCTTCATTATATATTAAGGTCTTTCAAGCACCAAGAGATTAACAAGGGATATAAAACTCATCTCACCGTCAGTTGACCGTGACTCTGGGCAGGTAACAGAGTGATCTTAACTGCGTCATACCTCATATAGTTAGGAAATATAATAATGGAGTGTTTTAGCGCATATACGGAGGCAATGGACAAGAAGTTAAGGAAGAGAGTCAAGTGTAATGTATGTTAGAAAAAAGATCAGGCGCGTGATATACCTGTACAAGGAATCCGAAATGTAATTATTGGAATGTATTTTGTCGGTGTGAAAATCGGAAGAGAGATTTTTTGAAATTCTGCTAAATATGAACAGAACCCAGAAAACAATTACAACCAAAAGTATACTTATTACATCAGCCTCCGTCATTAAGAGAGACTTCAGGAGAGTTTTAACTTACTTTAAAATCATAAGACGTAACAAAGCACCAAATAAAGGCGAACAAATATGTACACACTATAAATTGTATACGATATGAATTGTTTACGCTACAGAGTAAGACACGGACTGAAGTGCCTACACCGTGCAATAAAGATAGAGGAATAGACACAGGCTATGGTAGCATATCACTCCTACGCTACAGGACTATGGCGTCTCCAATAACAGGTTGAGGGGAAGCTTGGGGGGCGGTAGTACAGTTTCCGCCCTGAACCAGAAACTACCTACCTGGTCTATACTGTGAATGTTATATAGGAATGAGCTGGAAATGGGATGTCCCGTAGTTCCTGGCCTTTTTAAGACCTCGAAAGATATTTTGATCGCGTTTTCGGGTTAAAGCTGTGTGAAGCGATTGCAACTTTAGAATACGAAATACCCCCAAAGCTCTTGCCAGCCGTGAAAGGCCTTTTCCAAACTTGTCAAAGCACAGTACGATCCCAACAAGTTAAGGAAAACTGGTTTCAAGTTGAGAGAGATATCCACTAGGAAGTATTTTCCTTTTTCGTCTCAGCTTTATATTCTACTAATGGACTTGAGCGCTGATGATGTGGAGTTAATAGTAAAGTCAGGCTGCGAAATAACAAATCTGACAAATACGTGGAATTAAACTTTTTAAGAGTTTGCTAAAGAGAATATATGCTTTACGAAATCATTAGTCATGATAAAGTCAAGAAGAAAAACACATGGACAATTTTTCATTAAATAATTTTGCAACGTTAATAAATCTACCTGTAAAGAACACTTAACAATACACAAAATTTTAGGTATTTTATCAACACATTAATATTACTGCCAAGTTAAAGGGCTAATATAAATAACATAATTAATTCTATTCCCACCTTTACTGTATGAAAGCAGAGTAAATGAAGCAAAACTGAAGGCACTTTGAAAAGTTGAAAGAGTAAAGAGACGAGATGGATGTACTCAAGATACCAGTTGAGATAAGAGAACACGAGTACGTATAGAGCCAGCTGGAGCCACTGAACAGTACGTATAGAGCCAGCTGGAGCCACTGAACAGTACGTATAGAGCCAGCTGGAGCCACTGAACAGTACGTATGGAGCCAGCTGGAGCCACTGAACAGTACGTATAGAGCCAGCTGGAGCTACTGAACAGTACGTATAGAGCCAGCTGGAGCTACTGAACAGTACGTATAGAGCCAGCTGGAGCTACTTAACACTTCGTAACGTTACGTTCATAACTGCTATGACTTTTGGTGACCTCTAACCTTGACCACAGGTGTTCACTAGAGTAGGATAGTCGCCGGAAGAGGATCCTCTGTCCTCTTCCCTTGGCCTGTCTACCCTCACCTGGTAAACGGTGCTGGCAGCATGGGGGGGAAGAGGAGGGGGGGGGGGACAAAAAACGAAAACACTCTATAAGGAATCCATCTTCTCACACCTGCCTCGCGGCCTCCCAACTATAGCCCTCTCAGCACATCACCTATACCAAGATAGAAGTGACAGTGTCTCTATGGATTTCAGTGACGATAACGACAACAGCACTGGCACCATTGCCCTCAGTGGGCAGACGGAGAGCTCGACTGCTGTCACCCATACCCCTACCGACCCCCCTGGTCAGTCCCTTACTCCTGGGAGCCCCAGATGACGCTCAACCCACCCAAAAGCTGATCCTGTACCTCCCCAAGGATTTTGTACCTTTCTGGGGGATAACAAGGTTCAACAAACAACACGGGGTAACCCTACATTTCATCAGAGGATAAAACCGTAACTAGTTAAATGACACCTACGACAGCTGAGTGCTATCACATTCAGATTTCAGATTTACCCCGTGAAGGGGGCTAGTTTATTGGGCACCTCCCTGTATCCTGTCCAAGGCGATGCACAAAAGCGTTTACAGCGCCCAACAGCAAAACATGTGGAGTTCATGCTTGCTTCGTCACTCATGCATTAAGGACGCAAGTCACATTATGACTTAGTTATTCCCCGTGGTAGCCGACCTTGACGACACTGGGGATCATAACTCCAACGCAGTCAGTGGAACTACTGTACAGTATGTCTCTCGAGACCTGCTTATCGTGTTATCTGTTCTCACTGGAGACTCAACAAGGCCGCAGATGCAGGTTCTGCTCACGTGATCAATTCTCCCGTCTCTGTGCCCAGAAGATTAGGGAACCTCAAAACAGGAATGGCGTGGGTCTTGATTCCGAGCTAAGGTGCAACTGCCAAGGACGACAAACCGCTGACTCACAGTAGAGAACAGTTCTAAATAACTTGTCTGTACCTAGTGACCCCCTCTCTCACCCAGGGGTGACCTCGCTGTCCCCCCTCAGCCAAGGCTCCAGCCATTCGTCAACTATGATGCCTCTCCTTAAATTCTACCCAGACGTTGACCAGCCCTCTGACTCCTCACCCGGTCCTCAGCTATCCCCCAACAGGACAAATGTCTTGCCTCTACAGCAAAAACTCTAAAATCACAGAGGAGGAGAATCGTCGGTTTGAACGGATCTATGAACGCCTCCTCACGATCCTCAACAGTATACAACCAAACCTCGCGACCCTCGTCGACAATCGCTCTTGCCTCTCTTTTGGTTCTCACATAAAAAGCTCTAGGAGCGTAGGCAGGCAGGCAGGCAGGCAGGCAGGCAGGCAGGCAGGCAGGCAGGCAGGCAGGCGAGGCAGGCAGGCAGCACAACTTGAGGCGGGCAGGCGGGGCGGGCAGGCAGGCAAACGACAGGCAGGCAGGCGACGGGCAGGCAGGCAGGCAGGCAGGCAGGCAGGCAGGCAGGCAGGCAGGCAGGCAGGCAGACAAACAGGTGAATAGATAGATAGATAGATAGATAGATAGATAGATAGATAGATAGATAGATAGATAGATAGACCACCAAAGGATAAAAATCCATATTTAAGGTAGAGGTGTTTATATTATAAGCTGAATCTAACAGTGTAAAGGTTGTAAGTAATGCATTATACCTTCCTGTCATTAGTAATTTAAAAGGTTTAATGAACAGTGGTCTTTTTCACTTGTGTCGACATAATCTATGCTGTTCGCTGCCAGCGTCTGTTTCTTCACATAATGTGGTATTTAAGTAGCCGAGAAAAGTTTTACAATACCCTAAAATAAAAAATTCTAAAAAGCCATTTTTTTTGTGTCGGCCGTGAGTTATAACGGTACAACTATCTCCTTTTCTTCTCTCACAGAACTATTGAAATTCTCCAACGTACATGGCCAGAAATAAAAACATCTGAGCCCCATTATTTAAGGGAGGGAAGGAGAATATCAATGTGTGCTGAGGAGGGGATGGTTTTATTCAAGTATGAGATACATACTGTATAGTACATCCTGACCCGAATAATAATGGCAGGGTTCAGTGTCTGTCGTGTTACATAAGATAACTTCGGTACTGTGATAACAAGGTTTGACTGTAACATACTGTAACGCTGTATGACAGGCTAAGTGTCTCATTTGTTTGTCTACATCTTATTCTGTTTCCCTACAAAATATTAGACTATATTGTAGGTAACAAAGATTTTCAGGTAACACAGTACAGTATTAGAGACTCAGTTCTCATGTACAGAAACAAATTTAATGTTAAAAAACTATATAAATTGTTTTATCTAATGTTAAACGATTCTAATGAGTTATGTCATGCACACATTATGCACACATGGTTGTAACTCGCTTCTTATAACGAGGCTATCATGCACACAACGCTCTAACTCGTTTTCATGCATATTAACTTTGTTTCGCAGATGAAAACATCATTACCAATCACGCAACAAAAATATTAAACATATTTATCTACTCGGCAAAAACTTCAAAGGTAATAAATGATCAAAGAGCTGAATAATGGTAAAAAAAAAACCACCATATTTAGTGTCGTGTCCTGCTGGTGACGTCGCTATTGTGTTTAATATAGCAGCTAGGCGAAGTATTTGTGAATATACTTAATACTGGAGAATGAGACAGTGACTGTATTTGATCCTCCCATAACTCTAAAAATTGGACTCAGGCAATCTTCGTAATTAGTGTCAACAGGTAGAGTACAGCTGGTAGTGACGTATCATATAAAAAGACAATTTATATATTTCATTCTAGAAAAATGTATTGACGAGTTATGAACAAGATACAGACGCATTGATAATAAGTAAACTTGTGATATGTGAGGAGACAATCATGTACAATATATCATCGGTCCATATAGCACGCGGACTTCCATATGCAAAAAATACCTTAGTAGTCGGGAATCGAACCTTGGAACCTCTGCTAAACTGTGAGGACTGAATTGGTTAAATACCTTCAATTCTGATATTACCTCTGTGTCTTATGTTGGCTAAGTTAAAGTCGGCAACCCCTTCACTACGGGGATTTCACTTTTAATATTTTATTTGCCTAATGTCAGACGAATTTATTCAGTGGTTAAATTTTATGTCACTTGGTCCTTCCTAACTTCGATTTCTACTATTTTCCCTTAACGTTGATGTGAAATACAAAACAAAACATTTATTTCCGGGTATATTTTCCGTCAAGTAATTACAATATATTTTACTTGAGTTTAATTACTTGATCTGAGTATTGTAGTTTTATGGGATATACAGTTCAGTCATCTGGAGATCATATTACTGGATATATTAAACACCGGACGTACACGCTCGCTCTCAGGTAATTATTAATAAGTCCCATAAAACTGTTCTTTATACTCTCTTGAACATGGAAGGTTTCATCTCTTAAATACTTCCCAATGGTATTAAAATCTACTATGGCCTTTAGTCTCGATTGTTCAAACTTTCCACTAACTGATTTATTAGCCCAGTTATGGTTTGTCGACAAGGTCTCCATATTTTAATTGAATCTACTGTCTATGTCTCCCTGAGTCTGGACAGAGATCTTATGACCTTTAAGGAGTTTGGGTTATGGAGGTGATTGTATTTTAATTCTTATTTCTTAAATATGACTCCATGAGAGGTGGGCCGAGGTAAGTAACCCTCACTCTTTATGGTCCTCAGGCTCTCACGACTAAATTGTGCATCGCCTCCAGCACCGTTTACTACTTCCTGCCTCTTTGAGCCAGTGTGAGTCAGACTTAAGGAGAGACATATATATATAGAAGTGTGTGTGTGTGTGTGTGTGATAACTTAGCCAAATGAGAGTATAATTGAGAAATATTATTAATTAAGGAAAAGGGGAATTAAAGAGAGGCGAAAGAGAGAAGGATAAGGAAGAAGAAAGACAGAAAACTGAACTAATGGAAAAGGTAAGTATGTAAGAAAGAAATAATAGAAACATGTATGAGAGATAGAGTTAGATAATTAACCATAATTTATTGGAGTTAGTGAGAACCATAACACAACAGGACGTAAGCCTTTCCTTCCCGTCTTAGTAACAACATTTCTAACTTTCCTTTCATAAGATAAATAACGTTTTCAATTTGCTACACTAATCTTGGCCTCTTCCTCCTTATTATCCTCCTAAGCTCAGGAAGTCTTTGAGATGACCGACCACTCCACTAATCATTTTCACGATTAATTGGCGGCATTAAAGCGATTTTTGTATTTGATTGAAACCTTTTGCCTAAATTTAAGGTAATATAAAATACCCTTAAAGGCATATATCACCTTTAACATAATAATGAAATTTCCTTAAATTACTGAAAGTAAAAATCAAAACAGTTTAAACTAGGCACAAAATTATTATCGAAGCCTAAAACTCTCTTTCACTTTAACATCAGGACGACCTTGATAATACTCAGACCCTAGGTGGCATTATAGTGTGTGTTCAAGGTAAGGATATTGCCAGACCTCATAAGCCAACTGCCATCATTCTCCCTGGATGAGTCGCCTGCAGTTTTCTTGATGGATCGTTGAATTATAAACTCTGATAAGACATTGAGAGACGAGGAAGCCTGCCTTTACCTACCACCCTAAGAGAGAGAGAGAGAGAGAGAGAGAGAGAGAGAGAGAGAGAGAGAGAGAGAGAGAGAGAGAGAGAGAGAGAGAGAGAGAGAGAGAGAGAGAGAGAGAGATAAAGACGGATCATATAGAGAAATAAAACACAAACACAGAGTGAGTAAACGAGAGCTGACAGAATGGTGATGAGTTACTCCACGAAGACCCATAATGATGCACCAGAAGGCTATGGAGGCCTCCCACAGGTCACCATGTTGATCTTTATTCCGAGCACTGCCGATCCTGAGAGCTTAAACGCCCTGGTGGCCTCATCTCGCAAGTTTGGGCTCCAGTGAGTTTTTATGTGACAAAGTTTTGGAGACCAGAATTCTTAAGTTCCTTTTCCAAGAGGACGAGAAGAATGAAGAGGAAGAGGGTTGAGAATGAAGAAGAAAAGGAAGAAAATAAGGAATTTCAAGTGTAAGGCAAGGGTGAAAAAAGGAAGAGTAAGGATAAGGGAAGGAGGAGAATGAAGATGAGTGTAAGGAATTAAAATAAAAAGAGAGAGAGCGAGCAGAGGAAACGCGTGAAACAAAAGGAGGAAGAAGCAAAAGGACAAGAAGATTAAAAAGAGAAAAAACAACAAATTAAAGAAAAAAAATATAATGAAAAGGGACATAGAGAGTAAACGAACGGGTTATAAGTAAACAGGACAACAGAAAACGAATGACAAATAAAATGGAACACCAGTACAAGATATAAACAAACTAGTAAAGACATACTGGGGGGATTATATGAGGCAAAACACCAGGAAACAACATGGGAGAGAGGAACGGGTGAGGTAGGAAGGATATATATTATAGTAATGACGTCAACAACAGATACATACTAGTCTAAAGACGTCAACAAGGAGAGGGCTTGAATCTACACACACACACACACTCACACACTCACACACTCACACACACACACACACACACACACACACTACACGTATATTTAATCCACCTAAATAACACTCTGTTCCAAAGAGAGATATGGAAAAAAAAAAATGTATATAATTATGAGGAATTAGTTATGGTCTGCAACGTTTTTAGATGTCATAATGAGTTAGCGACGTTAATTAGTGTAGGGGTTAAAGACGTTAATTATGGGGCTAAAGACGTTAATTAGTGTAGGGGTTAAAGACGTTAATTAGTGTAGGGGTTAACAGTGTGACGACTTGTGATCAGGATGTTGCTCCATGATGTAACGTGATTCATATGATATTAATTACTGAGATGTTTTACTTGGTGATAGGAATTGTGGTGTCAAGCGGTGTCAGGAACTGTAGTGTCAAGCGGTGTCAGGAACTGTAGTGTCAGGCGGTGTCAGGAACTGTAGTGTCAGGCGGTGTCAGGAACTGTAGTGTCAGGCGGTGTCAGGAACTGTAGTATCAGGCGGTGGCAGGAACTGTAGTGTCAGGCGGTGTCAGGAACTGTAGTGTCAAGCGGTGTCAGGAATTGTAGTGTCAGGCGGTGTCAGGCGGTGTCAGGAACTGTAGTATGGGTGATATAGTCAGTTGATATTCAGTCTCTGTTATCTATCCTCAACGTCAATTGACTCAATACGTAGGAGAAAATTACCTTCAAATACCTGTTAATAATTAGAGACAACATACCCAGGTAAAAGCTTCATATTCATCTATGTTAAATACTGTAACGAAATATTAAATAATAAATCTATCAATAATTCTTTCATTGCTCAAAAATCATATAACCAAATTTATCGTAACTAAACCCACCCGCAAGCTTTAGGCAACATAACCTATCCCAGCTTAAGCTTGCAATTAATCTTACGCAACACCAAGCTTAGTGGGGGTCTTACGTACAGTTACATATACCCTGTAGTTTAGCGCTATAGCAAAACCACTAAAATCATATTGTTTAGTCCATTTTTTTTGGTTTATATCACAGTGAGGACAAGTTGATCCGCTTGGGCTGTGAACACTAGTGGCTGCCGCTGTTCCTGCTGGCTCGCGGGGAAATGTTGCCAGTATTGATCTTCCTGTAACCCACTTCTGGCGTTGTGGTGTGGCGTATCGTTGTGATCTACCGTGATGACTCCCTCACCTATACTACCCGTCTCCACACACACACACACACACACACACACACACACACACACACACACAGAAACATACACACACACCCACATATGATATAAATGGACACGTACTCGTATACTGTACATCCACGAATAACCATGCATACATACAGAGACACATTGTACCTAAATATAGACAAAAGGAGATTAAAACACACACACACACACACACATTATAGTGGTAGGAGGCAGAAAGAGGATGTAGTCCTTTCTGACGCAGCAGGAGCAGGAGGAGGTAGAGGTGTAGGAGTCGGCCCAGGTCGCTCTCCCCTCCCCACGTAGAGCAGCAAACCTCCCAAATTATTAAAATAGCTCTGAGAATTTCGAATGAGGAGGAGTGTGTACTTATACCTGGGGTGGTGGTGGGTGGCCTTGAGGTTGGTTTACCCTCCCCCTCCGAGTGTTTACCTTCACCTAGGGTTTGTGTTCCTGGCCTACAACCCCGTTTTAGTGTCATGTCTCGCAAGCGTTGCCTACTCACCTACCTACCTACCTACTTTACATGCCTACCTACCTATCTAATTACCTACCTACCTACTACCTACTACCTACCTACCCATAAACCTATCTACCCACTCCACCTATTACCTACCTATCCGATCTACCTACCTGCTTACCTACTTACCTAACTATCTATCTGCCTATCTTCCCACCCACATACCTACCTACTTATACACCATCCCTCCTTGCCCATCTACCGACGTACCTATCTACGTAAGTACAGTACCTACCGACATACCTACCTACTGTACTTCAAAGGTTGCCGGGACAACCACGCTCATGGGACAAAATCCCCAGTGATCAAGTCTCACCTAACTCCGGAATTCTGACTTAAAGAAAGTTGAGCCAACGGCGAGCCGGTCCATTTTATTACTGTCATGATGGGATTTTGTCCAGTAGAAAATTGGGAGGTGGGATTATGACCACTGGGGACTTTGACTGTTGTTTTCTCCAGTGGGATGTTCTTTGAGGGATTTTCTCGAGCGGATTTTTGTCATTGAACTTTTCACCAGTTGGATATTTTTGCTAGTAACATTTAATAGGTAGATTTCTGAATATATAAGAACACACCTCACTAGATATGTTCAATTAACATCAACTTAAACATAGAATTAATAAACAGAATGTCTTACTAAATGGTCTTTACAATAATTGATGTTAATACTTTAGCTTAAATAACCCAGGTAGGCTGGGGTGTATAACAGGTTGGCTGGGGTGTATAACAGGGAGGCTAGGGGTGTATAACTGGTAGGCTGGGGTGTATAACAGGTTGGCTGGGGTGTATAACAGGGAGGCTAGGGGTGTATAACTGGTAGGCTGGGGTGTATAACAGGTAGGCTGGGGTGTATAACAGGGAGGCTAGGGGTGTATAACAGGGAGGCTGGGGTGTATAACAGAGAGGCTGGGGTGTATAACAGTTTATTGTGTATCTCCTCCCCCAGAACCCCAATACACCCCAGAGACCTTCCAAGTTATCCTCAAATTCCCCAACACACCCCAGGGCCCCCCAGGACTCCTCTCCACTCCCCAACACACCCCAGGGCCCCCAGGACTCCTCTTCACTCCCCAACATACCCCAGGGCCCCCCAGGACTCCTCTCCACACCCCAGGGCCCCCAGGACTCCTCTTCACTCCCCCAACACACCCCAGGGCCCCCAGGACTCCTCTCCACTCCGCAACACACCCCAGGGCCCCCAGGACTCTCTCCACTCTGGCCCACCCCAGGCCCCAGGACCCTCCACTCCGCCCCCAGGACTCTCTCTCCACCTGCAACACACCCCAGGGCCCCCAGGACTTTCACTCCCCTAACATACCCAGGCCCCACTCCTCTCCACTCTTCACTCCCCCAACACACCCCTGAGGGACTCTCTCCACTCTAACACACCCCAGGCCAAGTGGCCTAGCCACGAATTCTGACTCAGAGTTAAAAGTTAAGGTGGTTGATGTTTTATTAAGAGAAGCGCTAGTTTATATATATATATATATATATATATATATATATATATATATATATATATATATATATATATATATATATATATATATATATATATATATATATATATATATATATATATAATTTTTTATGGGCATTAGCCCATTTTGTTCTTAAGGGGGGGGTACCTCCTTAAATAGGGCTCTTTTTTTTCAAAATGACCGTCACACTATAAAGGTGTGTACAGGTGACGCATGAGTAAACTACGAGTATGAGCAACCTTAGACACTTCTGGTCAATGGTGTAGTCAGGTGGGGCAATACATTCCAAGTCTCCTCCTGTACTGTAGAGCATCATGAAGATAACGAGCAGTATGCACTCAGGTCTAGTCGCAGCTATTGGCGGCAGGCTAGTTTTATTTTACATTTATATTTAGTGATTGTAATTCATTTTGTATCTATATGTTACCTGGAATAGTTTCTAGGATTAGTGGTATTTTATTTATTTTTATTGTTTTGTTATCTGTATAAGAACTAATGGGATCCAAGGAAGATTCGTGTTATCCATGAGAGATGACACTGGGATGAAGGATTATCTTAGGATCAGGATTTTATAACATATGTTAGATGTTTGTGAATTATAAAAGGTACTAAAACATTTACATTAATCTGAAGTAAATTCACTAGTTTTAAGGCTTCATCAGTCTTATATATTATTAATCATCAATAAAGATAAGTTGTGATTACATTAAGAAGTAAATAGAGGAAAAGTGAGTAGTTCTTACTTCATAATTTAAGGTATACCGGTATTTGGGATGATGGTACATGTTTGATATATTCATTTAATAATTATAGTGCATTTATAAGAAAGAAGTATTAATACCCATCTTTTATTAAGGTGAATTCTTAATTGGCAAATCTTTCTTTGTAATTTAGGTGAGGTAGTAGAAGAACTTAGTGATCTTGTTGTCAATCGCTGGTGCCACCACATTAAGCCAACCACTCAAAATGTCAATTAAACCTTTTCTATGACAAAGACTGAGATGGCCTAAGACTGAGGTGGCCTAAGACTGAGATGGCCTATGAATGAGATGGCCTAAGACTGAGATGGCCTAAGAATGAGATGGCCTAAGACTGAGATGGCCTAAGAATGAGATGGCCTAAGACTGAGATGGCCTAAGACTGAGATGGCCTAAGACTGAGATGGCCTAAGACTGAGATGGCCTAAGTTTGGAGTTATTCGCTAGAGTTGAAATAAAGGTTGACCTCGTGGTTTGTGTTCCGAGAGAACACCGGTCGTTCAGGTATTTTTTTATACTGTTCCTGCAATAGATCCGACCATTATGAGTACTAGAACTTGGTATCCGACAGCCTAGAAACCTCACTGCTAACCAACCCAAGGATATTTTAATACTCAAACTTTCCTACTACACTTTGAAATAACATTTATAGTTTAAGATATGAGGGTCCTTTGTTAATCTCAATTGGAACAACTAACAAGTAGAATTTGTTGCATAATGTTAATGTTGACGCAACAAACAGTGACTCACGGATCTTTAAATTCAGGCTGGTTAAGAATATCGTATTATCGTACAGTGTGTTACAGTACTGTTATTACATAGTAGTTTCATTACAATATAACTCAGCTTTGCCACTGAACCTAAATACTGGTGTCAAGGGAGTGTGGGCTCATCATTTCATCATTGTCACGCTGCATAACTGGATGACTGTACTAAGGAGAGTTACGGTTGCCCCATGTTTTTAAATCTAAAACTTGAATCAAAAGGTGTAGCTGCCTTTCATTTATAACGAATTCAAAAAGTTTAAGTCAAGATTTTCTACAGAATGGCACAGGTAAGTTAGATTTCAAGAGGGATCGTGGAGGAAGAGGTTGAGGTGAGGATGGTATCAGTGGAAGTGTCACGACTGAAACTGCTTATAAGTGTTATATATTAAAGTCACTGCTCTAGAAAGAACAACGTGCCGTATATATCCAAATAATCAGTCAAAAACAGCCATATTTACGTTCATTTGATATTACCTAATAGAAGACTTATCAAACGGGGAGAAGAGTTAACGTGTCGGAGCTGTTCACAGACTCTCCATGATATATCATTTCGCCCAGATGCTGACGTAACCGGATTAATTATTCAAAGGGATCAAAATGACTAGTATTTAATTTCCAAAATTTAACTTATATGACAAATATTGTTATTTCTGTAGTCTTTGTAAATCGAGCTTGATCAAGAACCACAGGAATTTTTGTAAGATTTAGCGAAAACTAAATAGCAACAGCTTGGCCTAATATTTCATGGACAGTTGACATTTCTGTTACGGAAGCATTACGTAGCCACTTAATTCTTCAATGTGGTCTCTTGTCAGAATGTTAAAGCTTGTCCAGGAGCTGATTTTCTTGGGATAGATGTGATGATAAATACTGATTTATAGTTACCATAATGAGTTTGAGATACCTACCATTGTTTGTATTAGTGTAATATATATTATAATGTGTACATATTTTATTGAAGACAGTTAAATATTACATCAATGTATGCATAATGTCATGCTAAACAACATCTAACACTCACGGATGCTGAGTTATAGCCAACTATCCAACATGTATACAGTTGGGTTGAATTTGGCTCCCATGTAAATGTAGCGCCAAAATGACACATAATCATTTTAGAACTTGTTATAAGTGTTCATATATCAGGCTATGTGTTAGGATGTGAGTTTTGGTTACTTCTTTCAAATATTCAAAATTATTATCAACTAAATTATATAAATGTTAACAAATGTAGAATTTTGTTTTTCCTATATTATTTCCAATATTTAAATATCTGCATTTCCACTAACTGATTATAAATACTGTTCCGTGTGTAAATTATCATTTTAAACAACTTTCAATTTGTGATAAATTTCTATAGGATCAACCAGTAATGGGTTAAAGCCCAATAACATACATGGTTAAAATCTGCCCGAAATCGACGATCGTTTTTAAAGATTGTGACCAAAATGGTATTTATCTGCCAATCTGAGATGTCCATCACATGATTCCATACAGTTTGAAGATCGAACAAACTAAAACTCATAGTGAGATTCATTCCATCCATTTGGTAGTCAACTCCAAAGTTCCAAGGACTTGCTCACGGACTACAAAGTTATTCATTCAGTCCTGTCAAACGCTCTACATCCTTCATCCATTATAACTATGTAGTAGTGAGGAGCATAAAATACAACAAAATCCTCGCCTTAGGCCAAAGATTTCTTTCACCTCCTCACTCCCCAAAACACACGGGGCGACTCACAACTCGACCTTAGCTCCTCAGTCTCTAGCATTATCTCGCCCCAACACCCTCAATTTCTTTTATATTTCACTCACGTTCTGGTGGGCCGAGTCTTTAAGATTACGCACGTTTTGACGAAAATACAAAGTTGGTATGCAAATGTAATCATGGGGGGGATTTTTAAGGCAGCGCCTTATTTACTCTGGCATAACTTGATGTTAAGACAAAATATTGATGAGCCTAAATGGAACCGTGAATCAAATTTTACCCCCATTGTGTCTATGTAGTATTCTAGCTGATGGTCGCCCTCCAGAATTTTACTATTTTATTGAGTTTATGAACACTTTAACTCGCTTACTGTAAAGTTCGGATATTTCAAGAGTGTTTTGCACCGCACGAGTGAAGTATTCTGAAAATGTGCGTCATTATTTTTCACTGCGAGGACTCGTTTCGTTCTTGGAAAAGTTCCAAGATCAACAGCAAAAGAGTAAGTGGAGCGAGAACTCAGAAACTCCCGAGGTAAGCTGAGCGACCTGCCTAAATCACACCGTTTGTCCTTAAGACTTTAATGCAGGCACCAGAGAGGACAGTTGTTATGTTGTGGTGTTAATCACTGGTCGATAATTTGAGGTTGTAGGTCCATGATAACTGTAAATAATGGGCCACAACCTTCGATAATTAAGTTTGGTGAGCCATAACAATGATTAATTATGGTGAGGCAACAATTACTGATGTTAAGTGTAATGAGTCTATGAGGATAAAGGGTGATGGGACAGAGTCTATAATAATTGTTATGGACCATAATCTATAATGATTAAGTGATATGTAGCACAACCTATAATAATTAAGTGTAATGAGCCACAATTACTGATAGTCATGTGTGATTGGTCACAGCTACTGATAGTTATATCTGATGGGCCACAGTGACTGATAATTATGTCTGATGGGACACAGTTACTGATGGTTAAGTCTGATGGGTCACAGTTACTGACATATAGAGTAAGTCTAGCTATAGTCTTCGTCAATGTAATCTGATGTGCCAGAGGTATTGAACATTCATTGTTGTAGCCTTAGTCTTCGATAACTCAATTAGTGAACATGATTCATTAATACATAAGGCTGGTGAAACTAGTTGAAGTGTGGTGGTCGAGTCGCTGATACTTATGACTGGTGAATTTGGGTCAGTAAGTAGGACTAACATATTCCCTGCCACTCTTGATCAGCTCAGAGGGGCCACAGTGGGAGACAAACACTAGTAGATACAGAGGATATGACTGTCACACTTACTTCATGTAATCCTCTTTTCATCAGTCCTTCTTAAGATCCTCAAAGATCTGTGTGTATCTGTTGCACATTTCCAAGTGTTAGAATGTACTAAATCTTAATGAGATTTGAAAGCTGTATAGTACACATGGAGCCATTTTAAATAAACCTTTGAAAAAAAACAGACGAAAAAAAGGGTGACAAACGCCCGCGAGGAGTAACTGGGGAAACTCGTCACAGCCGACAGCCGACGAGTGACCAGAGGGTAATACATCCACTTTGCTGTCATTCTAACTGAGCACTTTGACTGACAACTTACGTATTTTGTTTTTGTTTTACAAAAGGTGTACCCTAGTGAACTGAGAGAGGCTCTACCGGCCAGGGCAGTTAGAGGCGTGCTTGTTGTGTGAGTTGCTGAGACACAAATGAGACACAAAGTGAAAGGTGAGGAATGAACATCACAGGTGCTATAGAGAGAATCTAATGTGGTCATAAGGGAAGTTTTTGGGAGTGAACAAACGGAACAAACGATGTACACTGGGTATTAACATTTTCTAAATTTTGTAGAGTCTGTAGCTTCCTCATCTTTTATTTATTTCTTTTTTATTTTGTATATTGTCAGTAATTCAGAAATTTTGTCATGTCGTAATAAAACGATATTTTAAAGGATTCGTTACTATATTTAATCTCGTTTCATTATAACCTTCGTGGACGCCCTCCCCCCCCCGTCAACTTCATCTTTTTTTGCTGCTTTTGTGCAGAGAGTCAGGAGCCTGAAGTAGCACTCCTGGTCTTGTCAGTAACAACTTCTGTAACTTCCTGTTGCGGTTCTCAAAACACTGTATGCATTATGACTGAAGAACAAAAAAAATATTTATTACTCATAAATGTAACTGAGATTCCCAATTCCTCAGGTGCCTTTAAATGTTCTAATACTCTAAGCTCTTTAACCTACCATGACGCTGAATGTTCTCTCAAGTGGTCAATATATAGTTAAGCTTTAAGTCTCTTTTTTGAGAAAGGGTAAAATAAATGTAATACAGCAACATTGTTTAAACTTTTCTGGCAGTTCTCTTTTCTTAATGCATTTTGAAACAATGGTGTTGTCAAACTTTTCTCCAGAAAACTAAACAAAAAGACTGAAACAATAGAAAATGAACGTGTGTATTATATATATACAGTATATATATATATATATATATATATATATATATATATATATATATATATATATATATATATATATATATATATATATATATATATATATATATATTTATAAATAAAAGACAAGCATAAATGAGTTCTTTGAGCAATGAACATGGATGTAACAAAAAGTGTAGAAGGTGTAGCACCTGGAGGCATGGAAGTTATTGGCCCGGGTGGCTGCAGAGGTGTCAGCCGTCATAAAAGGGTTTAAAAACAAATCACCTGGTCAAAGTCACATTAACAAGAAGATCCTGGCTCAACTCCCCGGCAACATGATAGAGAGGCTTGCTCATATATGCAACGCCTGCCTCGCCTCTGGATACTTCCCTAAGATGTTCAAAATCGCCGTTATTCGCCTCATACCAAAAGCAGGGAAGCCTCCAAACAAAGTCGAAAACTTTCGACCAATATCGCTGCTAGAGGTACCTGCCAAAATCTTCGAAAAAATAGTAAACAAGCGGTTGCGGATGTATCTGGAGGACGAAGACGTGCATAATCCCCGCCAGTTCGGCTTCCGCCAGGACCGAGGCACATCCACCAACATAGCCCCGGCCTCCGAGCAGATCGCCAACTCCATGACTGGCCGCCTGTAGTGCAACGTACTGCTGAGGGACGTCAGAAAGGCATTTGACAAAGTTTGGCACACGGGGCTGCAGTATAAGATCATACAACCTGGCGCGCTTGCTGTGCAACTTCATTACGGACCGCAGAGCCAAAAGCAAGATTCAAGAACATTATGGAGAAAAAAATCTCACTCTCGAGCGGCGTGCCTCAGTGCTCTTGTCTCTCGCCAAACCTTTACACGCTCTCCACAGCTGACCTGCCACCCCCAATCGTCGACAGTGAGTACGTCATGAATGCCGTCAATGTAACACAGATTGTCACCTGCCCAGGGAGATCCACGGCAAGGATGGCGCGACTCACTGCACGGAGTATGAAAAATAAAAACAAACAAAACGAAATTCGAGGTCATACCCATAGCCAAATTCAAGCCGGCCCCATTGATGATCGACGACGAAGAGATTGAGTACTATAAACAAGGCAGGCTGCTCGGCCTTATCATCTTTAGGACAGGCATCATTTCCCACGTGAAGGACAGACTAAAGAAAGCCAAAGTCGTTGCCGTCAAATTAAAACATTTTAAACTGATGCCTGAGAAGATACAAGTCCACCTGTACAAGGCGCTGGTGATCCCTGTGTTGGAGTACCCTCACGTACCACTCGTCACACTTGGGAAGACCAGACTACAACAAGTACAGAGCTTCCAAAACAAGTGTTTGAGGTCAGCCAGTGGCCAAGCGCCTTCCTACCAGGAAACAGTGGAAACCATCCACCTGAGAAATAAAACAGAGGCCCTCAACGTCAGGTTCCATCGCTTCGGGAAGAAGGTTTGGGACAAGCTCCTGGACGACCCTAACAGCTCAGACCACCTACGCGGGGAAGACATCAACGGAGGGTGACCCCACGCCTGGTGGCCCCGGAGTCTGCCCACACTACAACAACCCAACCCGCGACCCATCTATGTCAGCCACAGTGATCCACCTTATATTAAAACTTAGATGATATAAGTTCACATTTAACAAGTCACAATCTAGTGAGTCCATAACGTAATACAGTGTAAGATTTTAATAAACTTGTAATTGTAAAATCAATCTAGTCATTGTCTACTAAAGTAACCACTGGGCAACCTCATCCGATATTCTAGGTTAGCTTAGTTAGCCATCAAACTCTATATATATATATATATATATATATATATATATATATATATATATATATATATATATATATATATATATATATATATATATATATACAGTATATATATTTATAAGTAAAAGGAACAAGCATAAATGAGTTCTTTGTGAGCAATGAACGCGGATGTGGCAAAAGTGTAGAAGGTGTAGCACCTGGGCGCGGGTAAAGTTGTTAGCCCCGGGTGGCGCTGCCCTTGACAAATACTGATGGCAGAGTTCTTGCCGCCGCCACACTCACATTTTGTTCCCTACGTAACATTTACCCGATGATTTTTGTGTTATTTTCCTTATTTCTTTCTTTGTTTAACTATATAGAATTTTTCATGTTCAGGGATTGAACATGATTGTAGGAAACCAAATTTGCTATAAGTCTTGTGAGGTAATGATTAATTAAAATGTCTATATTATTTTAGAACCTTTCTAAATAACTAATTACTAGAAAAAGACACGAACAAGATAAATAAAACAAATAAAATATTCATTAGTAACAAATAAGGGAAGTAGCGCCACAGAGTTTCAACCGTCTGTGGTGACTTATGAACTATCTCGCGTTAATAAATCCAGCCATACATTTAGAAGGTGATAGGCAAGAGAACTAGCATATAAAGGTGTCTAATTTTAACGATACTTCCAGGTCATGTGCCTGTGAAACAACCAATGCAACTCATGCGTGGCACCGTACACATAAGTTTGTTACGTAGCACTTGGTCATGTATGGAATAATTCTGCTTCTTACTAACTGAATGTAGGAGTTAGGAAATAAGGAAAAGTTGATTGTCATAATTCAGAAAAAAATAAATAAATAAATAAATAAATATATATATATATATATATATATATATATATATATATATATATATATATATATATATATATATAAAACAAAGAAGTATGTCTGTTTGTGTGTGTGTGTCCGCACGAGAATCTCGGAAACTACTTTACCGATCCGTAGTGATGATGGATGATGTTATATGTAGTGATGATGGGTGGTGTTATATATAGTGATGATTAGACAATAAAATAATAACAGTTTAATGCTAAAAAAATATACTTTGCTGTACCGTTGTAGTGAAAAACATGGTGGAACTTATATACACCGTTAATGAACTATTGATGGAAGAAGTTTTGGGGACTAAACAGTGAGGGTGGCGTCCTACCGTTGCCTAGCGGATGAGCCACGATTCTGCTAGTGGTACATATAACATAGTACGGTGTCGCCTCTGAACTGAATAAAATAATCTGTCGTTAACCAAATAAAATATTAAAAATGGCGACCCTGTAGTGAAGATGTTAATGTTGTGGAAAAATGTATTATGAAATATTTCAACTATGAAGACGAATCCGTTTTAATTTTGTTTATTGTAGTTTATCTTGTGTTGTCTGTGTGTTGAGGACAATGTGTAGAAAATTTATCTGTAAATTTGTATGGCTTACACATCAGTAGGGTAGAGAAACAAGACACATATTTTATTATATTTTATTTATGTTTTTTACATATATAGACCTCACCCTCACCTCTCCTCTGTGATGATGAGCTTGGTTTGAGGCAATTTTTTAGCCTTAAGCACCTGTGAGTATGACATCACAGGTCCATTTTCGGGTTTGGTTTGGGGTCCTTTTACGGCCTGAACCACCTTAGGCTTCTCTTGTGGTGTAGTTATGGGAGCGGGGTTTTCTGACACCGAACAGCGATTTCCACGTTTCCGGGGAATCCTCTGGGGCTTTGGTGCGAGTTGGGGTCCTTTTACGGCCTCAACCACCTTAGGCTTCTCTTGTGGTGTAGTTATGGGAGCGGGGTTTTCTGACACCGAACAGCGATTTCCACGTTTCCGGGGAATCCTCTGGGGCTTTGGTGCGAGTTGGGGTCCTTTTATGGCCTCAACCACCTGAGGCTTCTCTTGTGTTGTGGTTTGAGGCTGTACTTTATCCTTAACCAAGTGTGAGTATGACATCACAGGCCCATTTTGTGGCTTGGGTTGGGGTTGTTTTGTAACCTGTGTTGGTTTGTTTCGCTCTTTCTCGTCAAGATCAACTAACTCGAGCCATGAGAGGCTCGAGTTAGCATAAGCGACAACGTCCAAAACTTCTGTATAAGTCATATTGCTCAAGTAATTTTTGTTTTATAAAAACTGTTATATCGAAGTACAATACAGACTTTGCTCACCGAGCTTCAGGACATCATGAAAAAATATCGA
>NW_024712526.1:11816028-11833482 GCF_018991925.1 Homarus americanus | reverse complement strand
TTACAGACGATACAGCCTAACAGACGCAACTATTGTATTAGTCCTGTAGAGCTTGGTTACAGCGACCCTTCCTACCGTGCTGCATTGTCTTTTCCTTAAAGTCGACATATATCTTAAACTCGGCTTAAACAATATCTCATGGCTAGAGGCAGAAGGACAATCATATAACTTTTGTCTGATGACCAATAATTATTATCAATTAACAATATAACAATAATTCATATAAGAAATATATTGTGGAATAATTTATTAGCCTAACAATGATTTATTTCAGTTTTCAGTAAAATTTCACAACGAAAATTTCATAACTTGATAATGAACTTGTTTGTTCTTCATATTATAACAAGTTCAGGGTCAACACATAACTTCTTCATAACTGGGCGTGGTGAATGATGTTCTCTGGACAGTGAGACACTTCACCCATTAGTTATGTTCTATTAACCTTGTGGACGTCAACAATACTTGTGACGCATAAACCTTTAATAACAGAGTCATATAATAATGGCCACACTAGTTTGTGTAGTGACCTAATGTGTCAACTATCTTATAATTATCTTACAGAATATTTATCTTTTGGGTCCCACCTGTTCCTACTCAAATAACATTTAACAATTCAAGTGGTGAAATTCTTTGGAACTATATGTTGATCAATGGATTCCAGATGTGTTCAGAAAGTCTTGTGACAGAGGAAGTTCTTCTTAGAAAGCCATCTTCTTGACCCAGGCGAGGTACTGCTCCTCACGGATGTTGGCGCACAGGCCGGGGAAGTCTTTGTGCCCACAGGCAGCACCACGAGACACGACGCCTGCCATGGTGTATTGCCCAGCTGAATTCCTCGACACCAAGGGGCCACCAGAGTCACCCTGATGACCACAACACACAACATTATTCATTTAATTGCAATACAAACACACTGTAGTAAACAAACATTAATACGCCGACAATCTGCTGCTTCAGGTGTTGACACAATTACTACCTGGTGAACCTCTAGCTTTGTCCGCCACTAACTCCAACACTTAATTAATAAAGTTAACATAATAAATGAATTATAACTAAACATCCTCGTCCACTGTCAGTCCCACACAAAAAAGAAAAAAATATATAAAAGAAACAAATTACTTGACAATTCACTTATATAACTCCTTTATGGAAGGACAACACCTGCAACACCTCATTAATACACTATAATGTTTGTTACCTGGCAGGCGTCTCTTCCTCCCGCTCGGTCTCCAGCACACACGGTCTCCTTCCCGATGCCTCTTGGGAACTGTTTGAGATAATCGTCTCGAGTAGAGTAACTCTTGTCACAGTCTGAGGATTGGAATACTGTTATCTCCACCTCCTGCAGCACCGAGCTTGGCTCACCAGCTGTAGAAAATAATAATAATAATAATAATAATAATAATAATTGTTACTAGAATCCGGTGTATGATGTGATGGCAAGATAAACTTTGTATTCATATCAAACCCCAAGAAGGTAAATTGTAACGTGTGAATAAAGAATTTCTTTTTATTTAATCTCTCGGTAGTAAAGTGAAGGAACTGACCAAACTCAGTGTCACCCCAGCCAGCAATAATAGCCTTCGTGCCAGTCAGGTCGTTGATGCTCTCCTGCCCCCACGGTAGACACACCGGGTTGATGAATGGCTGAAACAAAAATAAAATTCAGTTAGATTTCCCTGTCAAAAAATATAATGAATCCAACCATTACGACTGTGACCTATTTGATCTATTAGGACTGTCACCTATTTAGCCCATCACCATTTGTTCCTCTTCAGTAAGATGTAGTTTGGGTGGTAATATTTAAGACAGTTAATGCTCTTATATACGGGTATTATCAGGATGTAAGTATTTATTAACATACTCAAGTAGCAGTTCATGAGACTTTGAGGTTGTAAGTCTTCCCTAAGTCTTCATCACAAGTCTCTTTAGGGCTGAACAAGGACCGAGGAAATGTTGGTGAGTACACAGAGGCAATGACCGAAGACTTGCAAGTATTGATAAGAACCAGACCAAAGTAACCAAGACAAAATGCTGAGATACTATGAATTACATCTCACTTCACCTCAAGGTAAAATAATCAATCTAGTAATTGGTTTGGTTTCGGCAATTTAACCAAGAAAAGAGAGAGAGAGATAGGATTGGTAAACGAACCTTCAATATCACTCTACGGTTTAGCTTGAGAAGAGCTAGGTCGTGGTAGCCCTGGGGGTGCACGTAGTCAGGATGCAAGATGGTCTCTGCCACACCGAAGTCCTCATGAGCGGCGCCGTCTCCATCATCATTGTAGTCATGTTCACCCAGGCGCACCACTGTCACTGTCCTGTAATGTTCAGATCATTCAATCATCCTAATTCCTTTTAATCCAAATAAGATATTTTTTGACGCTACTAGTGACTTCTCTCAAAAGGTAAATTCAGGCATAATTAAAGTGACATGGTTAAGATTTTACAAGTGTTAAGCCAAAGTTATTTGTCAGTCATTGGAGACATAAACATCATTGTTTGACGACTACCATAATCCTGTTTTAAAGTTCAACATGACAGTTTTGTCTCACGTCTGAGGGATTATCTACCAGTCACTGAGGTTACTACTACACTATAGTAAGGTGGATGTTTATCTCTGAGAGCCTTAACTTACTCCCCATAGACACGAGCTACTACGAGCGACCAACAGTCCAACGTTCCCCACCAGCCCGCCACAAACACTGTCTAGACAGCTACACCAGATTAAATAGTTCGCTTCCTCCTGCCACTGTTTGTCTGACACCGACCACACACCTGTTACACCTGACCTTGTATTATAAGTTTATGTACAGATTTACGTCATCCTCTACTTACCTGGACAAGAAACAATGAAGAGCGGTAAGGACCCACTGCTTGTTGATGAGCGCTCCTGCACAGAACCAAGTGATGGTGCCCTGTTCATTGATGTCCCCGAGCAGCGCCTGCAGACATCCATCGTCAAATACTTATAATATATGTTTCTTATTCTTGTGTACGCTTGTGAATTGGTTTCTATGTAAATATATTTTGTTAAAAAAAAAATAATAATAATAATAATAATAATAAATAAAATAAAATAAAATAAAATAAAATAAAATAAAATAATATTATATAATACAATACTATACAATACTATATTATATTATATTATATTATATCAAGAAAGCATTACCACTTATAAGGAGAACATAATATGTAATTTATATTATAAACTACAAAATTATTCTTTGTCTACAACATGAAGCATCTCGACCGTCAGTGTTTACATCACATACACTGTGACATTCACCTTATGTTTCAGTGTCCTGCAGCTATTACCATTACTTTAACTTATTCCTACATCACACAGTCTAGTGTGAAAAACTCAGTTACTGACAAAGAAACTCCGTATAAGATGATAATGAATCGGGAAGCAGCCAAACTTACCTATAATAACTGATGTAATGTGAGTGTTTATATATTGTGTCAATATATTCATAAGGAAAATCAATGAGCTCCTCACCATCCATGGCCAGGCGTTCTTTACTGCTATTACTCCGCCAACTACGCGAGGGACAACACTATCAAAGGCTTTTGCTGAAACCGAAGGTTGTGCTTCTGCAGCCGATCCACCTTGTTGGCGCTTTGCAGAAGAAAGTGGACGTTCCACACGCGCCGACGGATCATTAAAAGCGGCCACGGGAATCCCAGGGCGAGGTCGACTGGGGATGCCAGACCCCGAGGGAGAAGTGGGTCTCACAGGCCTCATGGTCGGGATGGGTACGGGAAAGACATCCGACGAGAAGTGACTGCTGCTGGTAGCGTCAGGCCTCAAGATGAACTCCTCATAAGGACTCTCGAGTAACAAGCTAAAAGTTCTGTGAGGGTTTGTTCCACATTCTGTAATGTCGGTAAGTAAGTAAACCAAATGTTGCTACTTATAATGTATCTTTATTGAAACAATTAATATAAATACAAGTAAGAATTAATAGCATAAATATTTTAGGTGTAATTAAGACAACGGCAACACATGATCTCTGGTTACTTACGGAAGTTGACGGCAGGTGGAGAGATGTCCCAGATGGCCGCTGTGTATGAAACATTGACACCTTCGTTAGTATCTGTCCTAACACATCCTTCAGTGTACAGGGATGTGTATGAGGAGTTCAGCTGGTGTGTGTGTGTGTGTGTGAGAAGGTCCAACTATCGTATGCATACTTTATTCAACTGTACAGTAATTAAGTCTAAAATAATTTAAGTTACTACAGCAACACTCGACATAAAGAGATAGACAGAAAGAGACAGAAAGACAGACTAGACTTCAATAATGTAAACATTTCAATCCTTCACGGAGTATTCACATGACGTCTATAATACTTGATACATAACAGAGGACAATTACCTCCAGTTGAAGGGCAACAGACAATGGGGAAGACGCCGCTGTACCCACATATGACTGGCATGTTGAGGCGGTACGTCTGACCAACAAATGGACACTTGCGGATATTAAGACAGGTTCCGGGGCCGCCTGTGTGAGCTGTGCAGGAAGACCCTGCCGGCAGGTCCAGTATGTTTACTGGTGCGGAAGAGAGAAGAGCACAGTGTTTATTAGTTATTCCCACCTGCTAGTGTGTGGCAGCCTTGAGATTACTTATTCCATCACCACACACACACACGTCTTGACCAGTGTGGCCATGTTTAGTTATTCTAACAACATATATTGGCCACAGTGGACCAGGATACTCACTCGGTTTCTTTGTGGTAACTAATTGATGGCCTGTGAAGTTTCCATGACCCCGTGTACTGGCCACTGTGGCCAACACAACAAGAGCCACCAACACCAGAGACACCTGCGTATGGCCCCACATGTTCCCTCCTCACACACCTGGATCCACAACACAACTGAGACCTCAACCGGATCGGGTCCTCATATAAGAGTTGCTGCTGGAGTTGCCATAATCTGATTTCTAAAATAATGTGTTCACTGTCATACTGCTTTGTTCACAATATATAGTAATACATGTACAAACAGTGACGCAACGTGGACGTACTATTTGAGGGATGGCACAAACTACTATAATACTCGACATTAAAGACAGAATAACACAATAAGAACCAAGGAATGACGTCACGTGTTCTGGGCATGAATTATCAAAGTGAACATCAGTAAGATTCTGGAAATGATCATTATGGTGTAATCTCTTGAGCCAGACTTTCTCAATATGTTTTTGTGCGTGTTTTTCCCTAGATGTAAGATAACACACACACACACACACACACACACCATACATACACACACACACACCATACACACACACACACACCAAACACACAACACACACACAAAAAACACACACACACACCAAACACACAACACACCAAACACACAACACACACACAAAACACACACACACATTACTACTACTACTACTTTTTTCTTTTTTTTTAATAACGCCTCCAGCCTCCCCCAATAGCTCACCTTCGCCACCATTTTATTACCTTAATATTAAATATCCTAATACATAAGTAGCTATCCTAGCTGTGTTGAGTTAGTTGAGCCGCGGTTCTACTACTACTTTGCTGTCACTTGGTATCGAGTTCGACGATCATCCAGCGATGATACAAAGATACGAGTTATTAGGGATGTCCCCTTCATTGGTGAGTTTTGAGGTGACTAAAGAGGCCGATACGGGACCGGCAGAGATGTTCACAGAGGTTGCACATGTGGAGGGCTACATCGAGTGCGGGAAGGGCGGTGGCAGCGTGTTTCCGGAGTTGACGATTGTCTGCCTCGGTTTGTAGTCGGGCTAACTCGAAAGTATTGACACCTTCTCGTGTGGTGATCCTCCAAGCGTCACGATGTGGAGTGATCTGGTCCCAGGTGAGGGGGTCGATTTGGCACTTTTTCAGGTTTGTCTTAAGATTATCCTTATACCTTTTCAGTTGCCCGCCGGCGTTACACACCCACACACACACACACATAAATTCACACACATACATACACACACACACAAATGCGAGCGCGAATGTGTATGTACGTGAGTATGTGTGTGCATAATAATAATAATAATAATAATTAACGGTTTATTGAAAGAGCTTGGCAGCCAGAAGGCTGAAAATATACAGTTACATATTTGGGGAATGGGTTACGAATTACAAATAATATACAAGTGACATAAGTGACACAAATAAGACATATAGTAACTTAGATGGGGATCAGCTCAAACTACAGTTCATTTCAACATAGTGACAGTGTAGGGAGCAGTGTTTACTGGGAGTGAATACACTGATTTATTACATGTTATTGATAATTTTTACAATGGTTGGGACTGGGCTGTTCTTATAGCGATCAGTTCGTGCACGTATGGGCTGGATGCGGTTGTGGTGTCGAACAGCAATTCTCGGACAGGGGATCTCAGGTGGTAGTAGGGGCCGGTGTCGGGGATGGTGTAGAAGCTTCTTACCAAATTTGCAGATGAGGCCGTGGTGATGGTCAGTGAGAGTCGAAAGGGTCAGTGTGTTGAGCGCTTCTTGATATGTGGAGTAGGAAGGGGAGAGAATAATCTTGCATGCCCTCTTTTGCACTTTTTCTAGGTGTTTACGTTGTGTGGCATTTAGGGAGGAAGACCAGGTGGGGGAGGCATAGGTGAGCTTGGGAAGTATGAATGTTGTGTATACACTGAGGAGCTCGTGTGCAGGAACTCCGAGGGACTTGAGTCGGCGGAGGAGGTGGAGACGGAAACTGGAGGATTTGACAACTTCACTGACGTGTGGTTTCCAATTTAGTTTGTTGTCTATGGTGACGCCGAGGAGCTTCGTGGAATCTACAACCTGGAGTGTGTTCGGACCTAGGGTAATGGAAGGAGGTGGGACAATGTCGGAGGAGAGGTTGATGTGCATGACCATGGTCTTGGTATGGTTGATGGTGACATGGTTGTTGGTGGCCCAGTTTTGGAGACTGTTCAATAAATCCTGAAGGGCGGTATAGTTGGGAGCAGAATTGTTGACGCTGATCCCAATGGTGGAGTCGTCGACATATTTCCAGCGAGCAGGGGTTTCTCTTAGGGCATCATTGATGAGCATAAGGAAGCAGAGTGGTCCCATCTTGGTGCCTTGGGGACGCCACAGGTGAGTGACTGAAAGGTGGAGACAGCCCCTCGGAAGCGTACAGCTTGGCGTCGGTCACTGAGGAAGTCTGTAAGCCATGGTATGAGACTTCTCCGAAGCCCGAGGTCAATAGCTTTGTTTATGATTATATTGTGGTCGACTAGGTCGAACGCTTTAGTGAAATCAATGAAGGCGACAGCTACAGACGTTTTTCGTTTCTCGAGATGGCGGTATATGTAATCGAGAAAGCTGACAAGACAGTGAGTGGTGGAGGAAGTTTTCATGTTGCCAAATTGCTGAGGGTCTACGACTCCTGCAATATCAGCATAAGCCCAGTCCACAAAACTTTCACAGATGTATGTGCTCGTGTGTGTACATGTGTGTGTGCTTGTGTGTGTACATGTGTGTGTGCTCGTGTGTGAGTGTCTGTATTTTTGTGTATGTATGTGTGCGTGTGTGTCTGTCTGTGCGTGTTTTTATCTGTGTGCGCGCGCTTGACAAGTTTTCCTAGAGTGGTCACGTGTCGCCCCGTTGCTATCCACCAGACTTGTTCTCCCAGGTGTGGTGGTGGTAAACACACTCACACGTGTACCCACAAACACACACACGTGCACTACTATACACACATGCTCTAGTACACACACTCACATACATGCACTCATACATACTCACACAGACATAAATAAACTGAAGTTGTTGAATGTTGGCCACAGTGACCTTTTGCACCCACCTTGGTGTTATTAGTTGGTCATAGTGGCCACACAACAACAAAGGTAACAGTGCCGTGGCCTTACACTTACCTGGAAGGTGAACCAAACTTCACAGTTCTTGTTACTTCACTGTTCATGACGCACGCCCACAGGTGCTCCGCCACCACAAGTATTAAAACCTTTTCAGTCTTGACAGTTCCTCCCAAAATGTTAATAAACAGCGTAAATAATGATCATGGAGATAAGATAGACGGGAACAAGACATATACAGAAGACAACAACTAATAACCGTCAACTAACAGTGATGCCAGTTGCGGGATACAGTACTTGTTCCTTGTGTATTGTATAGGGAAATGCCCGCGGTGACGATGGCCTTATTATTATTATGATTATAATTTAGTGTTTCACAAATATAGTATTTTCCTACAACAAATATGTATACTATTAATATTTTGATTAAATTGGTGACAAAAATAACCTTTCCTTCCGTAGCCGAGAGAGTTACTAACCATCTATGTTAAGTTAAGCCTTGCTAACCAGACCTAATTTAACCTAACTCAACTCTTGTTAGGTTACGCCTGGCAGTAGCCGGGAGGCATCGGGAAGGAGACCGTGTGTGCTGGAGACCGAGCGGGAGGAAGAGACGCCTGCCAGGTAACAAACATTATAGTGTATTAATGAGGTGTTGTCCTTCCATAAACGAGTTATATAAGTGAATTGTAAAGTAGTTTGTTTTTTATATATTTTTCTTCTTTGTGTGGGACTGACAGTGGACGAGGATGTTTAGTTATAATTCATTTATTATGTTAACTTTATTAATTAAGTGTTGGTGTTAGTGGCGGACAAAGCTAGAGGTTCACCAGGTAGTAATTGTGTCATCACCTGAAGCAGCAGATTGTTGGTGTATTAATGTTTGTTTACTACAGTGTGTTTATATTGTTCATTAATTAATAATGTTGTGTTTTGTGGTCATCAGAGAGACTCTGGTGGCCCCTTGGTGTCGAGGAACTCAGTTGGGCAATATCTTCCCAGGTGGTAGTACAGTACCTCATTATTTCCTTAATATTATCTTAACATGAAATGCCTTTTCTTGTTATACTAAGATCATCATATTAGTTGTTGAAGTTCTGTCATGCTTAAAGGCAGAAGGACAATCATTTAACTTGTGTCAGGTGATCAATATTTATTCTAGAATGATAGCATAAAATAACGTAATGGATCCTCAGTAAGAACTTTATAACTTGATATTGAACTTGATTGTTCTTCATATAACATGGTTCAGGGGGAACACATAACTTGTTCATAACTGGGCATGGTGAACGGTATCATATAATAATGGTCACACTTGTTCAGTACTCAAATAACATTTACCAATTCAAGGAGATGAACTTATATGCAACTATAGGTCTATGTTTATCAATGGATTTCAAATTTGGTCAGAAAGTCTTATAAAATTCTTGTGAAGGAGGAAGGTGCTCTTAGAAGGCAGTCTTCTTGACCCAGGCGAGGTACTGCTCCTCACGGATGTTGGCGTACAGGCCGGGGAAGTCCTTGAGGCCACAGCCAACCCCACGAGACACGACGCCTGCCATAGTGTATTGCCCAGCTGAGTTCCTCGACACCAAGGGGCCACCAGAGTCTCTCTGATGACCACAAAACACAACATTATTAATTAATGAACACTATAAACACACTGTAGTAAACAAACATTAATACACCAACAATCTGCTGCTTCAGGTGATGACACAATTACTACCTGGTGAACCTCTAGCTCTGTCCGCCACTAACACCAACACTTAATTAATAAAGTTAACATAATAAATGAATTATAACAAAACATCCTCGTCCACTGTCAGTCCCACACAAAAAAGAAAATATATAAAAGAAACAAATTACTTGACAATTCACATATATAACTCCTTTATGGAAGTGCAACACCTGCAACACCTCATTAATACACTATAATGTTTGTTACCTGGCAGGCGTCTCTTCCTCCCGCTCGGTCTCCAGCACACACGGTCTCCTTCCCGATACCTCTTGGGAACTCTTTGAGATAATCCTCTAGAGTAGAGTAACTCTTGTCACAGTCTGAGGATGGGAATACTGTTATCTCCACCTCCTGCAGCACAGAGCTTGGCTCACCAGCTGCAGAAAAGAAAAGAAAATAATAATAATAATTATAATAATAATAATAATAAATATTTATTACTAGAATCCGGTGTATGATGTGATAACAAAAAAACTTTGTATTCATATGAAACACCAAGAAGGTAAATTGTAACGTGTGAATAAAGAAAAAAAAAGGAATTGTGTTAATCTCTCGGTAGTAAAGTGAAGGAACGGACCAAACTGAGTGGCACCCCAGCCAGTAAGAGTAGCCTTCGTGCCAGTCAGGTCGTTCATGCTCTCCTGCCCCCACGGTAGACACACCGGGTTGATGAATGGCTGAAACAACAACAAAATTCAGTTAGATTTCCCTGTTAAAAAATATAACTGAACCCAACCATTATGACTGTGACCTATTTGATCTATTAGGAATGTCACTTATTTAGCCCATCACCATTTGTTCCTCTTCAGCAAGATGTAGTTTGGGTGGTAATATTTAAGACAGTTAATGCTCTTATATACGGGTATTATTATCAGGATGTAAGTATTTATTGACGTACTCAAGTAGCAGTTCATGAGACTAAGAGGTTGTAAGTCTTCCCTACTAAGTCTTCTTCACAAGTCTCTTTAGGGCTGAACAAGGACCGAGGAAATGTTGGTGAGTACACAGAGGCAATGACCGAAGACTTGCAAATATTGATAAGAACCAGACCAAAGTAACCAAGACAAAATGCGGAGATACTATGAATTACATCTCACTTCACCTCAAGGGAAAATAATCAATCTAGTAATTGGTTTGGTTTCGGCAATTTAACCAAGACAAGAGAGAGAGAGAGATAGGATTGGTAAACGAACCTTCAATATCACTCTACGGTTTAGCTTGAGAAGAGCTAGGTCGTGGTAGCCCTGGGGGTGCACGTAGTCAGGATGCAAGATGGTCTCTGCCACACCGAAGTCCTCATGAGCGGCTCCGTCTCCGTCATCATTGTAGTCATGTTCACCCAGGCGCACCACTGTCGCTTTCCTGTAATGTTCACACTACTCCTTCATCCTAAATCCTTTAAATCCCAACTTGACAGCTTTGTCTCACGTCTGCGGGATCATTTACCAGTCATCCTAAATCCTTTTAATCCAAATACGTTAATTTTTGACGCAATAAGTAACTTCTCTCTAAAGGTAAATTCAGGCATAATTTAGGCGACGTGGTTAAAATTTTACAAGTGTTAAGCCAAAGTTATTTATTAGTCATTGGAGACATAAACATCATTATTTGACGACTACCACAATCCTGTATTAAAGTTCAACATGACAGTTTGTCTCACGTCTGAGGGATCATCTACCAGTGTCTGAGGTTACTACTACACTATAGTTAGGTGGATGTTTATCTCTGAGAGCCTTAACTTGCTCGCCATAAACACGAGCCACTACGAGCGTCCACCACTCCAACGTTCCCCACAAGCCCGCCACAAACACTGTCTAGACAGCTACACCAGATTAAATAGTTCACTTCCTCCTGCCACTGTTTGTCTGACACCGACCACACACCTGTTACACCTGACCTTGTATTATAAGTTTATGTACAGATTTTCGTCATCCTCTACTTACGTGGACAAGAAACAATGAAGAGCGGTAAGGACCCACTGCTCGTTGATGAGCGCTCCTGCACAGAACCAAATGATCTTGCCCTGTTCATTGGTGTCCCCGAGCAGCGCCTGCAGACATCCATCGTCAAATACTTATAATATATGTTTCTTATTCTTGTGTACGCTTGTGAATTGGTTTCTATGTAAATCTATTGTATTAAAAAAAACATTAAATAAAATAAATAAATAAATGAATAAATATAAATATAAATAATATATATATATATATATATATATATATATATATATATATATATATATATATATATATATATATATATATATATATATATATATCAAGAAAGCATTACCACTTATAAGGAGAACATAATATGTAATATATATTATAAACTACAAAATTATTCTTTGTCTACAACATGAAGCGTCTCGACCGTCAGTGTTTACATCACATACACTGTGACATTCACCTTGTGTTTCAGTGTCCTGCAGCTATTACCATTACTTTAACTTATTCCTACATCACACAGTCTAGTGTGAAAAACTCAGTTACTGACAAAGAAACTCCGTATAAGATGATAATGAATCGGGAAGCAGCCAAACTTACCTATAATAACTGTTGTAATGTGAGTGTTAAAATATTGTGTCAATATATTCATAAGGAAAATCAATGAGCTCCTCACCATCCATGGCCAGGCGTTCTTTACTGCTATTACTCCACCAACTACGCGAGGGACAACACTATCAAAGGCTTCTGCTGAAACCGTAGGTTGTACTTTTGCGGCCGGTCCACCTTGTTGGCGCTTTGCAGAAGAAAGTGGACGTTTCACACGCGCCAACGGATCACTATAAGCGGCCTTGGGAATCCCAGGGCGACGTCGACTGGGGATGCCAGACCCCGAGGGAGTAGTGGGTCTCTTAGGCCTCATGGTCGTGGTGGGAACAGGAAATTCATCCGACGAGAAGTGACTGCTGCTGGTAGCGTCAGGCCTCAAGATGAACTCCTCATCAGGACTCTCGAGTAACAAGCTAAAAGTTCTCTGGAGGTTTGTTCCACATTCTGTAATGTCGGTAAGTAAGTAAACCAAATGTTGCTACTTATAATGTATCTTTATTGAAACAATTAATATAAATACAAGTAAGAATTAATAGCATAAATATTTTAGGTGTAATTAAGACAACGGCAACACATGATCTCTGGTTACTTACGGAAGTTGACGGCAGGTGGAGAGATGTCCCCGACGACCGCTGTGTATGAAACATTGACACCTTCGTTAGTATCTGTCCTAACACATCCTTCAGTGTACAGGTATGTGTATGAGGAGTCCAGTTGGTGTGTGTGTGTATGTGTGTAGGAAGGTCCAACAAGTTTATGCATACTTTATTCAACTGTACAATAATTAAGTCTAAAATAATTTAAGTTACTACAGCAACACTCGACATAGAGAGATAGACAGAAAGAGACAGACAGACAGACTAGACTTCAATAATGTAAACATTTCAATCCTCCACGGAGTATTCACATGACGTCTATAATACTTGATACATAACAGAGGAAAATTACCTTCAGTTGAAGGGCAACAGACAATGGGGAAGACGCCGCTGTACCCACATATGACTGGCATGTTGAGGCGGTACGTCTGACCAACAAATGGACACTTGCGGATATTAATACAGGTTCCGGGGCCGCCTGTGTGAGCTGTGCAGGAAGACCCTGCCGGCAGGTCCAGTATGTTTACTGGTGCGGAAGAGAGAAGAGCAGAGTGTTTATTAGTTAGTCCCACCTGCTAGTGTGTGGCAGCCTAGAGATTACTTATTCCATCACCACACACACACACGTCTTGACCAGTGTGGCCATGTTTAGTTATTCTAACAACATATATTGGCCACAGTGGACCAGGATACTCACTCGGTTTCTGAGTGTTTACCACTGTGGCCAACACAACAAGAGCCACCAACACCAGAGACACCTGCGTATGGCCCCACATGTTCCCTCCTCACACACCTGGATCCACAACACAACTGAGACCTCAACCGGATCTGGTCCTCTTATAAGAGTTGCTGCTGGAGTTGCCATAATCTGATTTCTAAAATAATGTGTTCACTGTTATACTGCTTTGTTCACAATATATAGTAATACATGTACAAACAGTGACGCAACGTGGACGTACTATTTGAGGGATGGCACAAACTACTATAATACTCGACATTAAAGACAGAATAACACAATAAGAACCAAGGAATGACATCACGTGTTCTGGGCATGAATTATCAAAGTGTGCATCAGTAAGATGCTGGAAATGGTCATTATGGTGTAATCTCTTCAGCCAGACTTTCTCAATAGGTTTTTGCGTGTATTTCCCAAGATGTTAGATAACTCACACACACATACACACACACACAAACATTACTACTACTACTACTTTTTTTCTTTTTTTTAATAACGCATCCAGCCTCCCCCAATAGCCCACCTTCGCCACCATTTTATTACCTTAATATTAAATATCCTAATACATAAGTAGCTATCCTAGCTGTGTTGAGTTAGTTGAGCCGCAGTTCTACTACTACTACTTTGCTGTCACTTGGTATCGAGTTCGACGATCATCCAGCGATGATACAAAGATACGAGTTATTAGGGATGTCACCTTCATTGGTGAGTTTTGAGGTGACTAAAGAGGCCGATACGGGACCGGCAGAGATGTTCACAGAGGTTGCACACGTGGAGGGCTACATCGAGTGCGGGAGGGGCTGTGGCAAAACGTGTTTCCGGCGTTGGCGCTTGTCTGCCTCGGTTTATAGTCGGGCTAACTCGAAAGTGTTGACACCTTCTCGTGTGGTGATCCTCCAAGCGTTACGATGTGGAGTGATCGGGTCCCATGTGAGGGGGTCGATTTGGCACTTTTTCAGGTTTGTATTAAGACTATCCTTATACCTTTTCAGTTGCCCGCCGGCGTTACACACACACACACACACACACACACACACACACACACACACATACATACATACACACAGATGCGAGCAAGCGTGTGTACGTGTCTGCGTATGTGTGTGCGTGTGCTCGTGTGTGTGTGCGTGTGTGTGGATGTGCATTTGTGTGTGTGTACAGTATGTGTCTGCGTGTGTGCGTGCGTGTGTTTGTGTCTGTGTGCGTGCATGCGTTTGTGTCTGTGAGTGTGTGTCTGTGTGTGTTCGTGTGTGTGTGCCTGTGTGCATGTAATAAAAAATAATAATAATAATAATTAACGGTTTATTGAAAAAGTCGGCAGCCCGACGGCTGAAAATATACATTAGACAAAAATGACTTATAAGAACATAAGAACATAAGAATGGAGGAAACTGCAGCGGGCCTATTGGCCCATACTGGGCAGTCCCGTTTACACCCAACCCCTATTGCTCATATAAGCATCCAACCTATGTTTGAAGCAATTCAGCGTATTCGAGTTAACGATGATATTTGGTAACTTGTTCCATTCATCCACTACTCTGTTTCCGAACCAGTGTTTACCTATTTCCCGCCTAAATCTAAATTTGTCTAATTCAAAACCATTGTTACGAGTTCGCTCCTGGTTGGATAGTTTGAGTACCTTTGTAATGTCCCCTTTGTTTAGCCCTGACTTCCACTTATGCACCTCTATCAGGTTGCTACATACAAAGACTCGGGGTGGGTGGGTCGTTTAACAAAAGCTTTCATTACTAAAAGAAGAAGGAACAATGATTGAACATACAAATTATTATAGTTTACAGTTGATGGCCCGGGCCTGGGCTGGTCATGGGGACACCGAGTGGTGTGGTGTTCACGTGGTGTAGTAACTCGTCCTCGGGTGTTGATATGAGGGACCCCGTGGTTATGGAGACACCGGGTGGTGTGGTGTTCACGTGGTGTAGTAACTCGTCCTCGGGTGTTGATATGAGGGACCTCCCGTGGTCATGGAGACATCGGGTGGTGTGGTGTTCACGTGGTGTTGTAACTCGTCCTCGGGTGTTGATATGAAGGACCTCACGTGGTCATGGAGACATCGGGTGGTGTGGTGTTCAAGTGGTACAGTGACTCGTCCTCGGGTGTTGATATGAGGGACCTCACGTAGTCATGGGGACACCTCACTGCACGGTGATGTTGTCTTATCCTGTAGTCAGCTGCATAGCCGGCCGGCCCTCTGTTGTTCCCAGGGTGGACGGATTAGCACCTCCTTGTCAGAAGATGGTGGTTAGTTCCCAGGGGTGCTTATCTCACTGGTGGGTCGCGGCTCTCACTGGTACTGTCTAGTGCGGAATTCACTGGCTTAAACACTGTTCATCACTGTTCAACACTGATAACACTTCTTTCCGAAACGAAATTGTCACTCTGATTATGTCGATATCCCGGTGGTGAGGAAGGGTCGGGGAGAGGGATTTGGGGAAATGGCCGACATTGGTCAAGGGGGCCAGCTGTGTAGCGGGACCAGCGCCTGAATAGGTCTTGACCCTACGGTGGTCAAGGATGTAGTGCATGTGTGCGTGTGCATGTGTGTGCGTGTACATGTGTGTGTATGCGTGTGTGTGTGTGCGTGTATGTGTGTGTGCGTGTGTGAGTGTGTGCTTGCGTGTGTGTGTGTGTTTGTGTAATAATAATAATAATAATAATAATAATAATAATAATAATAATAATAATAATAATAATAATAATAATAATAATATTAAACGGTTAATTCAAAGAGCTTGGCAGCCAGAAGGCTGAAAATATACAGTTACATATTTGGGGAATGGGTCTCTTGATTTACAAATAATATGCACGTAATATAAGTGATACAAATAAAATATATAATAACTAGATGGGGAAAAGCTCAAACTACAGGGCATTTCAACATAGTGACAGTGCAAGAAGTAGTATTAACTGGGAGTGAATATACTGGTTTATTACAAGTTATTGATAATTTTTACAATGGTTGGGACTGGGCTGTTCTTATAGCGATCAGTTCGTGCACGTATGGGCTGGATGCGGTTGTGGTGTGGAACAGCAATTCTCGGGCTAGGGATCTCAGGTGGTAGTAGGAGCCGGTGTCGAGGATGGTGCAGAAGCTTCTTACCAAATTTGCAGATGAGGTCGTGGTGATGGTCAGTGAGACTCGAAAGGGTCAGTGTGTTGAGCGCTTCTTGATATGTGGAGTAGGAAGGGGAGAGAATAATCTTGCATGCCCCCTTTTGCACTTTTTCTAGTTGTTTACGTTGTGATGTGTGTGTGTGTGTGTGTGTGTGTGTGTGTGTGTGTGTGTGTGTGTGTGTCGGTGAGTGTGTGTGGACATGTGTGTGTGTGTGTGTGTGTGCGTGTACATAAGAACATAAGAAAGGAGGAAACTGCAGCGAGCCTAATGGCCCATACTGGGCAGTCCCGTTTAGGCCCAACCCCTATTGCCCATATAAGCATCCAACCTATGTTTGAAGCTATCCAGCGTATTCGAGTTAATGATGATGTTTGGTAACTTGTTCCATTCATCCACTACTCTGTTTCCAAACCAGTGTTTACCTATTTCGCGCCTAAATCTAAATTTGTCTAATTTGAAACCATTGTTACGAGTTCGCTCCTGGTTGGATAGTTTGAGCACCTTTGTAATGTCCCCTTTGTTTACCCCTGACTTCCATTTATACACCTCTAACAGGTCGCCCCTCGCTCTACGTCTCTCGAGGGAGTGCAAATTTGATGCTTTAACGTGTCTCTATACTCAAGGTTCCTAATGCCCAGGATTAGTCTTGTCATTCTCCTCTTAATTCTTTCCAAGGATTCTATATCCATTCTGTAATACGGTGACCAGAACTGTACTGTTACAGACGATACAGCCTAGCAGACAGAACTATTGTATTAGTCCTGTAGAGCTTGGTTACAGCGACCCTTCCTACCGTGCTACATTTTCTTTTCCTTAAAGTCGACATATATCTTAAACTCGGCTTAAACAATATCTCCTGGCTAGA
>NW_024712526.1:11775921-11815929 GCF_018991925.1 Homarus americanus | reverse complement strand
TTAGTTGAGCCGCAGTTCTACTACTACTTTGGTTGTCACTTGGTATCGAGTTCAAGATCATCCAGCGATGATACAAAGATACGAGTTATTAGGATGTCCCTTCTATTATTGGTGAGTTTTGAGGTGACTAAAGAGGCCGATACGGGACCGGCAGGAGATGTTCGACAGAGGTTGCATACGTGGAGGGCTACATCGAGTGCTGGAGGGGCGGTGGCTGCGTGTTTCCGGCGTTGACGCTTGTCTGCCTGGTTTGTATCGGGCTAACTGGAAAGTATTGACACCTTCTCGTGTGGCAGGATCCTCCAAGCGTCACGATGTGGAGTGATCTGGTCCCAGGTGAGGGGGTCGATTTGGCACTTTTTCAGGTTTGTCTGAAGACTATCCTTATACCTTTTCAGTTGCCCGCCGGAGTTAGACACACACACACACACACACACACATATACATACACACACACACACATAACCACACATACAAACACACACACACACACACACACACATACACACACACACAGATGCAAGCGCGCATGTGTATGTACATCAGTATGTGTGTGCATGTGTATGCTCGTGTGTGTCAGTGTGTGTATTTTTGTGTGTGTGTATGTGTGAGTGTGTGCGTGTGTGTCTGTGTGTGCGTGTGTGTCTGTGTGTGCGTGTTTTTATCTGTGTGTGCGTGTGTGTCTGTGTGTGCGTGTTTTTATCAGTGTGTGCGCGCGCTTGACAAGTTTTCCTAGAGTGGTCACGTGTCGCCCCGTTGCTATCCACCAGACTTGTTCTCCCAGGTGTGGTGGTGGTGAACACACTGACACGTGTACCCACAAACACACACACGTGCACTACTACACACACTAACACACATGCTCTAGTACACACACTCACATACATGCACTCATACATACACTCACACAGACATAAATAAACTGAAGTTGTTGAATGTTGGCCACAGTGACCTTTTGCACCCACCTTGGTGTTATTAGTTGGTCATAGTGGCCACACAACAACAAAGGTAACAGTGCCGTGGCCTTACACTTACCTGGAAGGTGAACCAAACTTCACAGTTCTTGTTACTTCACTGTTCATGACGCACGCCCACAGGTGCTCCGCCACCACAAGTATTAAAACCTTTTCAGTCTTGACAGTTCCTCCCAAAATGTTAATAAACAGCGTAAATAATGATCATGGAGATAAGATAGACGGGAACAAGACATATACAGAAGACAACAACTAATAACCGTCAACTAACAGTGATGCCAGTTGCGGGATACAGTACTTGTTCCTTGTGTATTGTATAGGGAAATGCCCGCGGTGACGATAGCCTTATTATTATTATTATTATTATTATTATTATTATTATTATTATTATTATTATTATTATTATTATTATTATAATTTAGTGTTTCACAAATATAGTATTTTCCTACAACAAATATGTATACTATAAATGTTTTGATTAAATTGGTGACAAAAATAACCTTTCCTTCCGTAGCCGAGAGAGTTACTAACCATCTGTGTTAAGTTAAGCCATGCTAACCAGACCTAACTTAATCTAACTCTACTCTGTTAGGCTACACCAGGCAGTAGCCGGGAGCATTGAGAAGGAGACCGTGTGTGCTGGAGACCGAGCCGGAGGAAGAGACGCCTGCCAGGTAACAAACATTATAGTGTATTAATGAGGTGTTGCAGGTGTTGTCCTTCCATAAAGGAGTTATATAAGTGAATTGTCAAGTAATTTGTTTCTTTTATATATTTTCTTCTTTGTGTGGGACTGACAGTGGACGAGGATGTTTAGTTATAATTCATTTATTATGTTAACTTTATTAATTAAGTGTTGGTGTTAGTGGCGGACAAAGCTAGAGGTTCACCAGGTAGTAATTGTGTCATCACCTGAAGCAGCAGATTGTTGGTGTATTAATGTTTGTTTACTACAGTGTGTTTATATTGTTCATTAATTAATAATGTTGTGTGTTGTGGTCATCAGAGTGACTCTGGTGGCCCCTTGGTGTCCAGGAACTCAGTTGGGCAATATCTTCCCAGGTGGTAGTACAGTACCTCCCTGTTTCCTTAATATTATCTTAACATAAAATGTCTTTTCTTGTTATACTAAGATCATCTTATTAGTTGTTGAAGTTCTGTCATACTTAAAGGCAGAAGGAAAATCATTTAACTTGTGTCAGGTGATCAATATTTATTCTAAAATGATAGCATAAAATAACTTAATGGATCATATAACAATTATCATGTGTAATAATTTATTGGTCTAACAATGATTTATTTCAGTTGTCAGTAAAATTTCTCAGTAAGAACTTAATAAGTTGATATTGAACTTGCTTGTTCTTCATATAACAAGGTCAGGGTGAACACATAACTTGTCACAAACTGGGCGTGGTGAACGAAGTTCTCTGGATAGTGACACACTTCTCCAGTTAGTTATGTACCATTAACCTTGTTGATGTCAACTATGCTTGTGACTCATAAACCTTTAATAACAGAGTCATATAATAATGGTCACACCTGTTCAGTACTCAAATAACATTTAACCAATTCAAGGAGATGAACTTCTTTGCAACTATAGGTCTATATTTATCAATGGATTCCAGATTTGGTCAGAAAGTCTTATAAAAGTCTTGTGAAGGAGGAAGGTGTTCTTAGAAGGCAGTCTTCTTGACCCAGGCGAGGTACTGCTCCTCACGGATGTTGGCGTACAGGCCGGGGAAGTCCTTGAGGCCACAGCCAACCCCACTAGACACGACGCCTGCCATGGTGTATTGCCCAGCTGAGTTCCTCGATACCAAGGGGCCACCAGAGTCACTCTGATGACCACAACACACAACATTATTAATTAATGAACACTATAAACACACTGTAGTAAACAAACATTAATACACCAACAATCTGCTGCTTCAGGTGATGACACAATTACTACCTGGTGAACCTCTAGCTTTGTCCGCCACTAACACCAACACTTAATTAATAAAGTTAACATAATAAATGAATTATAACTAAACATCCTCGTCCACTGTCAGTCCCACACAAAAAAGAAAAATATATAAAAGAAACAAATTACTTGACAATTCACTTATATAACTCCTTTATGGAAGGACAACACCTGCAACACCTCATTAATACACTATAATGTTTGTTACCTGGCAGGCGTCTCTTCCTCCCGCTCGGTCTCCAGCACACACGGTCTCCTTCCCGATGCCTCTTGGGAACTTTTTGAGATAATCGTCTAGAGTAGAGTAACTCTTGTCACAGTCTGAGGATGGGAATACTGTTATCTCCACCTCCTGCAGCACCGAGCTTGGCTCACCAGCTGTAGAAAATAATAATAATAATAATAATAATAATAATAATAATAATAATAATAATAATAATAATAATAATAATAATAATAATAATAATAATAATAAATATTTATTATAGAATCTGGTGTATGATGTGATAACAAGAAAAACTTTGTATTCAAATGAAACACCAAGAAGGTAATTTGTAACGTGTGAATAAAGAAAAAAAGGGAATTGTGTTAATCTCTCGGTAGTAAAGTGAAGGAACTGACCAAACTGAGTGGCACCCCAGCCAGTAAGAGTAACCTTCGTGCCAGTCAGGTCGTTGATGCTCTCCTGCCCCCACGGTAGACACACCGGGTTGATGAATGGCTGAAACAACAACAAAATTCAGTTAGATTTCCCTGTTAAAAAAATATAACTGAATCCAACCATTATGACTGTGACTTATTTGATCTATTAGGACTGTCACCTATTTAGCCCATCACCATTTGTTCCTCTTCAGCAAGATGTAGTTTGGGTGGTAATATTTAAGACAGTTAATGCTCTTATATACGGGTATTATTATCAGGATGTAAGTATTTATTAACGTACTCAAGTAGCAGTTCATGAGACTTTGAGGTTGTAAGTCTTCCCTAAGTCTTCTTCACAAGTCTCTTTAGGGCTGAACAAGGACCGAGGAAATGTTGGTGAGTACACAGAGGCAATGACCGAAGAATTGCAAGTATTGATAAGAACCAGACCAAAGTAACCAAGACAAAATGCGGAGATACTATGAATTACATCTCACTTCACCTCAAGAGAAAATAATCAATCTTAGTAATTGGTTTGGTTTCGGCAATTTAACCAAGACAAGAGAGAGAGAGATAGGATTGGTAAACGAACCTTCAATATCACTCTACGGTTTAGCTTGAGAAGAGCTAGGTCGTGGTAGCCCTGGGGGTGCACGTAGTCAGGATGCAAGATGGTCTCTGCCACACCGAAGTCCTCATGAACGGCGCCGTCTCCATCATCATTGTAGTCATGTTCACCCAGGCGCACCACTGTCACTGTCCTGTAATGTTTAGATCATTCAATCATCCTAATTCCTTTTAATCCGAATGCCATTTTTTACGCAATAAGTGACTTCTGTTAAAAGATAAATTAAGGCATAATTTAGGCGACGTGGTTAAGATTTTACAAGTGTTAATCCAAAGTTATTTATCAGTCATTGGAGACATAAACATCATTATTTGACGACTTCCATAATATTGCATTAAAGTTCAACAAGACAGTTTTGTCTCACGTCTGAGGGATCATCTACCAGTCTCTGAGGTTACTACTACACTATAGTAAGGTTGAAGTTTATCTCTGAGAGCCTTAACTTACTCCCCATAGACATGAGCCACTATTAGCGTCCACAAGTCCAACGTTCCCCACCAGCCCGCCACAAACACTGTCTAGACAGCTACACCAGATCAAATAGTTCACTTCCCCCTGCCACTGTTTGCCTGACACCGACCACACACCTGTTACACCTGACCTTGTATTATAAGTTTATGTAAAGATTTACGTCATCCTCTACTTACGTGAACAAGAAACAATGAAGAGCGGAAAGGACCCACTGCTCGTTGATGAGCGCTCCTGCACAGAACCATGTGATCTTGCCCTGTTCATTGGTGTCCCCGAGCAGTGCCTGCAGAAATCACATACATTGTGACATTCACCTTGTGTTTCAGTGTCCTGCAGCTATTACCATTATTTTAACTTATTCCTACATCACATAGTCTAGTGTGAAAAACTCAGTTACTGACAAAGAAACTCCATATAAGATGATAATGAATCAGGAAGCTGCCAAACTTATCTATAATAACTATGATAATGTGTGTGTTTATATATTGTGTCAATATATTCAAAAGAAATATCAAAGAGTTCCTCACCATCCATGGCCAGGCGTTCTTTTCGGCTATTACTCCACCAACTGCGAAGCCTACAGCACCATTTATGGGCTCTAGTGAACCCGCAGGATGTGCTTGTGCGGCCAAGCCACCTTCTTGGCGCTTTACAGAAGAAAGTGGACGTTCCACACGCGCCGACGGATCATTAAAAGCGTCCGCAGGAATTCCAGGGCGAGGTCGACTGGAGATGGCAGACTCCCCGGAGGGAGTGGGTCTCTCAAACGCCACCGGGCGACTGGTGGTAGCTTCAGGCCTCAAGATGACCTCATCACCAAGACTCTTGAGTAACAAAGTAAAAGTTTTCCGGGGGTTTGTTCCACATTCTGTAACGTTGGTAAGTTTGTAAACTCAATGTTGCTGCCGGTAGTGTTATTTTTTTTTCACATATATATTATAAATAAAAGTAACAAGTACAACAAATATGAACTTTCTGGTTACTTACGGAAGCTGACGGAAGGTGGAGAGATGTCCCCGATGGCCGCTGTGTTGTCTCCTGAAACATTGACACCTTCGTTAATATCTGTCCTAACACATCCTTCAGTGTACAGGTATGTGTACATAAGAAAATAAGAAAATAAGGAGTCTGCAATAGGCCAGTTGGCCTGTGCATGGCAGCTCCTGTCGAGAGTTACTACCACTCTCTATCATCCATGAATCTATCTAGCCTCCTTTTGAAACTTTCCAGAGTTCCCGCACTTACTACAAAGTTGCTAAGCTTGTTCCACTCGTCCACCACCCTATTTGTGAACCAGTTTCTTCCTATCTCCTCCTAAACCTAAACTTATCCAACTTGAATCCGTTGCTCCGAGTCCTATCCTGCTCGGATATTATAAGAACTTTATCTATATCCCATTTATTGATTCCTTTCACCCACTTAAATACTTCTATCATATCTCCCCGCACTCTTCGTCTTTCTAGGGAATGCAAGTTAAGTTTCTTTAACCTATCCTGATATGGAAGGTTTCTAAGTCCCGGAATCATTTTTGTCATTCTTCGCTGCGCCGACTCTAGTGAATTTATATCCATTCTATAATAGGGGCACCAGAACTGAACCGCATAATGGATGTGCGGCCTGACTAGCGCAAGATATAGTTGTAATAAGACCTCTGCACTCTTGTTACTTACACTTCTAGATATAAAACCCAATACTCTGTTTGCCTTATTTCGAACGTTAACGCACTGTTTTCTAGGCCGTAGGTCCGGGCTTACAAGTACCCCTAGGTCTCTTTCACAAGTCGACTTCTCTAGGTTGATTTTGTTAAGGCTGTATACCTTATAAGTATTTGTTCTTCCAATATTAAGTACGCTGCACTTGCTGGTGTTGAATTTCATTTGCCATTTTCAGACCACCCCTGCAGTTTATTTAGATGCTCCTGTAATGCATTTGCATCCTGCCCTGAATAAATTTGCCGCCCTATGTTGGTGTCATCCGCAAACTTGCTTATGTCACTGCTGATCCCAGTATCTAGATCGTTTATGTAGATTATGAACAAGAGTGGGCCTAGTACTGACCCCTGGGGAACCCCAGTGGTTACACGGCCCCACTCAGATTTACCACCATCTACGCTGACCCTCTGCGTTCTATCGGTGAGCCATGATTTTATGAGGAGTTCAGTAGGTGTTTGTGTGTGTGTGTGTGAGAAGGTCCAACTATCATAAGAACATAAGAACATAAGAATGGAGGAAACTGCAGCGGGCCTATTGGCCCATACTGGGCAGTCCCGTTTACACCCAACCCCTATTGCTCATATGAGCATCCAACCTATGTTTGAAGCAATTCAGCGTATTCGAGTTAATGATGATATTTGGTAACTTGTTACATTCATCCACTACTCTGTTTCCAAACCAGTGTTTACCTATTTTACGCCTAAATCTAAATTTGTCTAATTTAAAACCATTGTTACGAGTTCGCTCCTGGTTGGATAGTTTGAGTACCTTTGTAATGTCCCCTTTGTTTAGCCCTGCCTTCCACTTATACACCTCTATCAGGTCGCCCCTCGCTCTACGTCTCTCAAGGGAGTGCAAATTAAGATGCTTTAACCTGTCTCTATACTCAAGGTTCCTAATGCCCGGGATTAGTCTTGTCATTCTCCTCTGAATTCTTATGCATACTTTATTCAACTGTACTATAATTAGGTCTAAAATAATTTAAGTTACTACAGCAACACTCGACATAGAGAGATAGACAGAAAGAGACAGACAGACAGACTAAACTTCAATAATGTAAACATTTCAATCCTTCACGGAGTATTCACATGACGTCTATAATACTTGATACATAACAGAGGACAATTACCTCCAGTTGAAGGGCAACAGACAATGGGGAAGACGCCGCTGTACCCACATATGACTGGCATGTTGAGGCGGTACGTCTGACCAACAAATGGACACTTGCGGATATTAAGACAGGTTCCGGGGCCGCCTGTGTGAGCTGTGCAGGAAGACCCTGCCGGCAGGTCCAGTATGTTTACTGATGCGGAAGAGAGAAGAGCAGAGTGTTTATTAGTTAGTCCCACCTGCTAGTGTGTGGCAGCCTAGAGATTACTTATTCCATCACCACACACACACGTCTTGACCAGTGTGGCAATGTTTAGTTATTCTAACAACATATATTGGCCACAGTGGACCAGGATACTCACTCGGTTTCTGAGTGTTTACCACTGTGGCCAACACAACAAGAGCCACCAACACCAGAGACACCTGCGTATGGCCCCACATGTTCCCTCCTCACACACCTGGATCCACAACACAACTGAGACCTCAACCGGATCTGGTCGTCTTATAAGAGTTGCTGCTGGAGTTGCCATAATCTGATTTCTAAAATAATGTGTTCACTGTCATACTGCTTTGTTCACAATATATAGTAATACATGTACAAACAGTGACGTAACGTGGACGTACTATTTGAGGGATGGCACAAACTACTATAATACTCGACATTAAAGACAGAATAACACAATTAGAATCAAGCAATGATGTCACGTGTTCTGGGCATGAATTATCAAAGTGTACATCAGTAAGATTCTGGAAATGATCATCAAGGTGACCTCTTCAGCCAGACTTTCTCAATAGATTTTTTTGTGTGCATTTGCCTACATGTTAGATAACTCACACACACACACGCACACACACACACACACACATATATACACACACACACACACATACATTCACACACACACACACACACACACACACACACACACACACACACACACACACACACACACACACACACATACATACATACACACACACAGATGCGAGCGCGCATGTGCATGTATGTGAGTATGTAATAATAATAATAATAATAATAATAATAATAATAATAATAATAATAATAATAATAATATTAAACGGTTTATTAATAGAGTTGCAGCCGGTGGCTGAAAATATACAGACTTACATTTGTTTTAGACATAATGATATAATATGCATTGAATACATTTACAGGGCTGTACAGTACATAAATCAGGAGTTGTTTATTATTTTAACAATAGATGGGATGGTGCTGTTCTTATATCTATCGGTGCGGTGTGTGTGCATGTGTGTGCTCGTGTGTGTACATGTAATAAACGGTTTATTTAAAAAGTTTTGCAGCCCGAAGGCCGAAAATATACATTGGACATAAATGTCTTATTACATACATTGGTGGTTTAACAAAAGCCTTCATTAGAGAAAGGTGAAGGACATACAGATTAATGTTTACAGCGGAGGTCACGTAGATCATATGAGCTGAGGTGTTGAACAGCAGACACGTAGTGTAGTAACTCCCTCACAGATGGTGTTATGAGGGGCATCACGTGGAGTAGTAGTTCCCTCACAGATGGTGTTATGAGGGGCTTGATGTGGTGTAGTAATTCCCTCACAGATGGTGTATGAGGGGCCTGATGATGTAGTAATTCCCTCACAGATGGTGTTATAACATAAGAACATAAGAAAATAAGGAGTCTGCAATAGGCCGGTTGGCCTGTGCATGGCAGCTCCTGTCGAGAGTTACTACCACTCTCTATCATCCATAAATCTATCCAGCCTCCCTTTGAAACTTTCCAGCGTTCCAGCACTTACTACAAAGTTGCTAAGCTTATTCCACTCGTCCACCACCCTATTTGTAAACCAGTTCCTTCCTATCTCCCTCCTAAACCTAAACTTATCCAATTTGAATCCGTTGTTCCGAGTCCTATCCTGCTCGGATATTATAAGAACTTTATCTATATCACCTTTATTGATTCCTTTCACCCACTTGAATACTTCTATCATATCTCCCCGCACTCTTCGTCTTTCTAGGGAATGCAAGTTTAGTTTCTTTAACCTATCCTGATATGGTGTAGTAATTTCCTCACAGATGGTGTATGAGGGGCCTGATGTGGTGTAACAATTCCCTCACAGATGGTGTTATGAGGGGCATCACATAGCGTAGTAATTCCCTCACAGATGGTGTTATGAGGGGCATCATGTAGTGTAGTAATTCCCTCACAGATGGTGTTATGAGGGGCATCACATAGCGTAGTAATTCCCTCACAGATGGTGTTATGAGGGGCATCATGTAGCGTAGTAATTCCCTCACAGATGGTGTTATGAAGGGCATCACATGGTGTAGTAATTCCCTCACAGATGGTGTTATGAAGAACCTCATGATGCTGTAGCAACTCATTCACTACGTGGTGTCGTAGCATCATGGGGACACCACGTGGTCTGTTGTCACAGGACTTCACTCACTTAAGTGAGTGAGGTGTGGTCCCAGGCCTCTCTATCGTGGAGTCTCAGGGTAATTATCACTGGATACCTGGGACCTCACTGTGTGAAGGTTAGCTTGGGTAAGACTCAACTGCAACTGCCGAGTTGCTTTTCACTGACTTTAGCACTATTCACCACTATTCAACACTGGTTCCATTCCTTTCCCAAATGAAATAGTAACTTCTGGCGAGAACTTGTTTATATTCCGGTGGGGAGGAGGGTTCAGGGGAGGGAGTTGGTATGGGCCAACATAACAGTTGACGTGGCTGCTGCTGAGCAGCGCCAGGTGCGTCTTGACCGTCTTGACCCGTCTGTGCTCCTGTGTCAGTGTGTGTATTTTTGTGTGTGTGTATGTGTGAGTGTGTGCGTGTGTGTCTGTGTGTGCGTGTGTGTCTGTGTGTGCGTGTTTTTATCTGTGTGTGCGTGTGTGTCTGTGTGTGCGTGTTTTTATCAGTGTGTGCGCGCGCTTGACAAGTTTTCCTAGAGTGGTCACGTGTCGCCCCGTTGCTATCCACCAGACTTGTTCTCCCAGGTGTGGTGGTGGTGAACACACTGACACGTGTACCCACAAACACACACACGTGCACTACTACACACACTAACACACATGCTCTAGTACACACACTCACATACATGCACTCATACATACACTCACACAGACATAAATAAACTGAAGTTGTTGAATGTTGGCCACAGTGACCTTTTGCACCCACCTTGGTGTTATTAGTTGGTCATAGTGGCCACACAACAACAAAGGTAACAGTGTCGTGGCCTTACACTTACCTGGAAGGTGAACCAACCTTCACAGTTCTTGTTACTTCACTGTTCATGACGCACGCCCACAGGTGCTCCGCCACCACAAGTATTAAAACCTTTTCAGTCTTGACAGTTCCTCCCAAAATGTTAATAAACACCGTAAATAATGATCATGGAGATAAGATAGACGGGAACAAGACATATACAGAAGACAACAACTAATAACCGTCAACTAACAGTGATGCCAGTTGCGGGATACAGTACTTGTTCCTTGTGTATTGTATAGGGAAATGCCCGCGGTGACGATAGCCTTATTATTAATATTATTATTATTATTATTATTATTATTATTATTATTATTATTATTATTATTATTATTATTATTATTATTATTATTATTACTATTATTATTATTATTATAATTTAGTGTTTCACAAATATAGTATTTTCCTACAACACATATGTATACTATAAATGTTTTGATTAAATTGGTGACAAAAATAACCTTTCCTTCCGTAGCCGAGAGAGTTACTAACCATCTGTGTTAAGTTAAGCCATGCTAACCAGACCTAACTTAACCTAACTCTACTCTGTTAGGCTACACCAGGCAGTAGCCGGGAGGCATCGAGAAGGAGACCTTGTGTGCTGGAGACCGAGCGGGAGGAAGAGACGCCTGCCAGGTAACAAACATTATAGTGTATTAATGATGTGTTGCAGGTGTTGTCCTTCCATAAAGGAGTTATATAAGTGAATTGTCAAGTAATTTGTTTCTTTTATATATTTTTCTTCCTTGTGTGGGACTGACAGTGGACGAGGATGTTTAGTTATAATTCATTTATTATGTTAACTTTATTAATTAAGTGTTGGTGTTAGTGGCGGACAAAGCTAGAGGTTCACCAGGTAGTAATTGTGTCATCACCTGAAGCAGCAGATTATTGGTGTATTAATGTTTGTTTACTACAGTGTGTTTATATTGTTCATTAATTAATAATGTTGTGTGTTGTGGTCATCAGAGTGACTCTGGTGGCCCCTTGGTGTCGAGGAACTCAGTTGGGCAATATCTTCCCAGGTGGTAGTACAGTACCTCCCTGTTTCCTCAATATTATCTTAACATAAAATGTCTTTTCTTGTTATACTAAGATCATCTTATTAGTTGTTGAAGTTCTGTCATACTTAAAGGCAGAAGGACAATCATTTAACTTGTGTCAGGTGATCAATATTTATTCTAAAATGATAGCATAAAATAACTTAATGGATCATATAACAATTATCATGTGTAATAATTTATTGGTCTAACAATGATTTATTTCAGTTGTCAGTAAAATTTCTCAGTAAGAACTTCATAACTTGATATTGAACTTGTTTGTTCTTCATATAACAAGGTCAGGGTGAACACATAACTTGTTTATAACTGGGCGTGGTAAACGGTGTTCTCTGGACAGTGACACACTTCACCCATTAGTTATGTATCATAAACCTTGTCAACTATGCTTGTGACTCATAAACCTTTAATAACAGAGTCATATAATAATGGTCACACCTGTTCAGTACTCAAATAACATTTAACCAATTCAAGGAGATGAACTTATATGCAACTATAGGTCTATATTTATCAATGGATTCCAGATTTGGTCAGAAAGTCTTTTAAAAGTCTTGTGAAGGAGGAAGGTGTTCTTAGAAGGCAGTCTTCTTGACCCAGGCGAGGTACTGCTCCTCACGGATGTTGGCGTACAGGCCGGGGAAGTCTTTGAGGCCACAGCCAACCCCACGAGACACGACGCCTGCCATGGTGTATAGCCCAGCTGAGTTCCTCGACACCAAGGGGCCACCAGAGTCTCTCTAATGACCACAACACACAACATTATTAATTAATGAACAATATAAACACACTGTAGTAAACAAACATTAATACACCAACAATCTGCTGCTTCAGGTGATGACACAATTACTACCTGGTGAACCTCTAGCTTTGTCCGCCACTAACACCAACACTTAATTAATAAAGTTAACATAATAAATGAATTATAACTAAACATCCTCGTCCACTGTCAGTCCCACACAAAAAAGAAAAAATATATAAAGGAAACAAATTACTTGACAATTCACTTATATAACTCCTTTATGGAAGGACAACACCTGCAACACCTCATTAATACACTATAATGTTTGTTACCTGGCAGGCGTCTCTTCCTCCTACTCGGTCTCCAGCACACACGGTCTCCTTCCCGATGCCTCTTGGGAACTCTTTGAGATAATCGTCAAGAGTAGAGTAACTCTTGTCACAGTCTGAGGATGGGAATACTGTTATCTCCACCTCCTGCAGCACCGAGCTTGGCTCACCAGCTGCAGAAAATAATAATAATAATAAATAATAATAATAATAATAATAATAATAATAATAATAATAATAATAATAATAATAATAATAATAAATATTTATTATAGAATCTGGTGTTTGATGTGATAACAAGAAAAACTTTGTATTCATATTAAACACCAAGAAGGTAAATTGTAACGTGTGAATAAAGAAAAAAAGGGAATTGTGTTAATCTCTTGGTAGTAAAGTGAAGGAACTGACCAAACTGAGTCGCACCCCAGCCAGTAAGAGTAGCCTTCGTGCCAGTCAGGTCGTTGATGCTCTCCTGCCCCCACGGTAGACACACCGGGTTGATAAATGGCTGAAACAAGAACAAAATTCAGTTAGATTTCCCTGTTAAAAAATATAATGAATCCAACCATTATGACTGTGACCTATTTGATCTATTAGGACTGTCACCTATTTAGCCCATCACCATTTGTTCCTCTTCAGTAAGATGTAGTTTGGGTGGTAATATTTAAGACAGTTAATGCTCTTATATACGGGTATTATTATCAGGATGTAAGTATTTATTAACATACTCAAGTAGCAGTTCATGAGACTAAGAGGTTGTAAGTCTTCCCTAAGTCTTCTTCACAAGTCTCTTTAGGGCTGAACAAGGACCGAGGAAATGTTGGTGAGTACACAGCGGCAATGACCGAAGACTTGCAAGTATTGATAAGAACCAGACCAAAGTAACCAAGACAAAATGCCGAGTTACTATGAATTACATCTCACTTCACCTCAAGGGAAAATAATCAATCTAGTAATTGGTTTGGTTTCAGCAATTTAACCAAGACAAGAGAGAGAGAGATAGGATTGGTAAACGAACCTTCAATATCACTCTACGGTTTAGCTTGAGAAGAGCTAGGTCGTGGTAGCCCTGGGGGTGCACGTAGTCAGGATGCAAGATGGTCTCTGCCACACCGAAGTCTTCATGAGCGGCTCCGTCTCCTTCATCATTGTAGTCATGTTCACCCAGGCGCACCACTGTCGCTTTCCTGTAATGTTCACACTACTCCTTCATCCTAAATCCTTTTAATCCCAACTTGACAGCTTTGTCTCACGTCTGCAGGATCAACTACCAGTCTCTAAGGTTACTACTTCACTTTAGTAAGGTGGATGTTTATCTCTGAGAGCCTTAACTTACTCCCCATAAACACGAGCCCGACATTCCCCACCAGCCCGCCACAAACACTGTCTAGACAGCTACACCAGATTAAATAGTTCACTTCCTCCTGCCACTGTTTGTCTGACACCGACCACACACCTGTTACACCTGACCTTGTATTATAAGTTTATGGAAAGATTTACGTCATCCTCTACTTACGTGGTCAAGAAACAATGAAGAGCGGTAAGGACCCACTGCTCGTTGATGAGCGCTCCTGCGCAGAACCACATGATCTTGCCCTGTTCATTGGTGTCCCCGAGCAGTCCCTGCAGAAATCACATACATTGTGACATTCACCTTGTGTTTCAGTGTCCTGCAGCTATTACCATTACTTTAACTTATTCCTACATCACATAGTCTAGTGTGAAAAACTCAGTTACTGACAAAGAAACTCCATATAAGATGATAATGAATCGGGAAGCAGCCAAACTTACCTATAATAACTGTTGTAATGTGTGTGTTTATATATTGTGTCAATATATTCATAAGGAAAATCAATGAGCTCCTCACCATCCATGGCCAGGCGTTCTTTTCGGCTATTACTCCACCAACTACGCGGGGAACAAAATCACCTAAAGTCCCTGTTTGCGCTTCTGCGGCCGATCCACCTTGTTTGCGCTTTGCTGAAGAAAGTGGACGTTCCACACGCGCCGACGGATCATTAAAAGCGGACTCGGGAATCCCAGGGCGATGTCCCTTAGCCTTGGGTCCTTTGGGGATCTTAGGCTTCCTGCGGCGACTGTTGGTAGTAGCGTCAGGCCTCAAGATGAACTCCTCATCAGGACTCTCGAGTAACAAGCTAAAAGTTCTCTGAGGGTTTGTTCCACATTCTGTAATGTCGGTAAGTAAGTAAACCAAATGTTGCTACTCATAATGTATCTTTATTGAAACAATTAATATAAATACAAGTAAGAATTAATAGCATAATTATTTAAGGTGTAATTAAGTCTACGACGACACATGATCTCTGGTTACTTACGGAAGTTGACGGCAGGTGGAGAGATGTCCCCGATGGCCGCTGTGTTGTCTCCTGAAACATTGACACCTTCGTTAGTACCTGTCCTAACACATCCTTCAGTGTATGTGTATGAGGGAGTCCTGCTGGTGTGTGTGAGTGTGTGTGTGTGAGAAGGTCCAACTATCTTACGCATACTTTACTCAACTGTACTGTAATTGAGTCTAAAATAATTTAAGTTACTGAAGCCACACTCGACAGACAGACAGACAGACTAGACTTCAATATTGTAAACAATTCAATCCTTCACGGAGGATTAGCATGACGTCTATAATAGGCCATACATGACATAGGACAATTACCTCCAGTTGAAAGGCAACAGACAATGGGGAAGACGCCGCTGTACCCACATATGACTGGCATGTTAAGGCGGTACGTCTGACCAACAAATGGACACTTGCGAATATTAAGACAGGTTCCGGGGCCGCCTGTGTGAGCTGTGCAGGAAGACCCTGCCGGCAGGTCCAGTATGTTTACTAATGGTTGGATGGATATATGAACAATAGGGGTGGGGTGTAAATGGGACTGCCCAGTATGGGCCAACAGGCCCGCTTCAGTTACTTCCATTCTTATGTTCTTACGTTTTATGGGGCAGAAGAGAGAAGAACAGAGTGTTTATTAGTTACTCCCACCTGCTAGTGTGTGGCAGCCTTGAGATTACTTATTCCATCACCACACACACACGTCTTGACCAGTGTGGCCATGTTTAGTTATTCTAACAACATATATTGGCCACAGTGGACCAGGATACTCACTCGGTTTCTTTGTGTTTGCCACTGTGGCCAACACAACAAGAGCCACCAACAACAGAGACACCTGCGTATGGCCCCACATGTTCCCTCCTCACACACCTGGATCCACAACACAACTGAGACCTCAACCGGATCGGGTCCTCTTATAAGAGTTGCTGCTGGAGTTGCTATAATCTGAATTCTCTAAAATAATGTGTTCACTGTCATACTGCTTTGTTCACAATATATAGTAATACATGTACAAACAGTGACGCAACGTGGACGTACTATTTGATGGATGGCACAAACTACTATAATACTCGACATTAAAGACAGAATAACACAATAAGAACCAAGGAATGACGTCACGTGTTCTGGGCATGAATTATCAAAGTGTACATCAGTAAGATTCTGGAAATGGTCATTATGGTGTAATCTCTTCAGCCAGACTTTCTCACTCGGTTTTTGTGCGTGTATTTCCCTAGATGTTAGATAACTCACACACACACAGATGCGAGCGCGAGTGTGTATGTGTGCGCTCGTCTGTGTGTGCGCTTGTGTGTTTGTGTGTACGTGTGTGTGTATGTGTGTGGATGGGCGCGTTTGTGTGTGTGTGTGTGTGTGTGCGTGCTTGAACAATTTTCCTGGAGTGGTCACGTGTCGCCCCAATGTTATCCACCAGACCTGTTCTCCCAGGTCTGGTGGTGGTGTACACACTCACACGCGTACCCACAAACACACACACACATGCACTAGTAAGCACACACACAAATGCACTAGTGCACACACTCACACACATGCTCTAGTACACACACTCACACACATACATACACTCATACAGACATAAATTTGCTAATGGTGTTACAGGAGTGTGACTTGTAGTAAAGCAGTTGGCGGCAGGAAGAAGGACAGTTTAGAACAACAAGAGTGTTAGTAAAAAGACTTAAGCCTTATGTACAGTGTCTATTTGTTGTCCACAGTGGCCATGTTGACTCACTCTGACCTTGAATGTTGGCCACACAACAACAAAGGTAACAGTGTCGTGGCCTTACACTTACCTGGAAGGTGAACCAAACTTCACAGTTCTTGTTACTTCACTGTTTATGACGCACGCCCACAGGTGCTCCGCCACCACAAGTATTAAAACCTTTTCAGTCTTGACAGTTCCTCCCAAAATGTTAATAAACAGCGTAAATAATGATCATGGAGATAAGATAGACGGGAACAAGACATATACAGAAGACAACAACTAATAACCGTCAACTAACAGTGATGCCAGTTGCGGGATACAGTACTTGCTCCTTGTGTATTGTATAGGGAAATGCCCGCGGTGACGATAGCCTTATTATTATTATTATTATTATAATTATTATTATTATTATTATTATTATTATTATTATTTAGTGTTTTATAGTATTTTCCTACAACAAATATGTATACTATAAATTTTTTGAATAAAAAGGTGACAAAAATAACCTTTCCTTCCATAGCCGATATAGTTACTAACCATCTGTGTTAAGTTAAGCCATGCTAACCAGATCTAACCTAACCTAACCTAAGTCTACTCTGTTAAGTTACACCAGGCAGTAGCCGGGAGGCGTCGGGAAGGAGACCGTGTGTGCTGGAGACCGAGCGGGAGGAAGAGACGCCTGCCAGGTAACAAACATTATAGTGTATTAATGAGGTGTTGCAGGTGTTGTCCTTCCATAAAGGAGTTATATAAGTGAATTGTCAAGTAATTTGTTTCTTTTATATATTTTTTTCTTTTTTGTGTGGGACTGACAGTGGACGAGGATGTTTAGTTATAATTCATTTATTATGTTAACTTTATTAATTAAGTGTTGGAGTTAGTGGCGGACAAAGCTAGAGGTTCACCAGGTAGTAATTGTGTCATCACCTGAAGCAGCAGATTGTTGGTGTATTAATGTTTGTTTACTACAGTGTGTTTATAGTGTTCATTAATTAATAATGTTGTGTGTTGTGGTCATCAGAGTGACTCTGGTGGCCCCTTGGTGTCGAGGAACTCAGCTGGGCAATACACCATGGCAGGCGTCGTGTCTCGTGGGGTTGCCTGTGGCCTCACGGACTTCCCCGGCCTGTACGCCAACATCCGTCACCCTCCCTACCTCGCCTGGGCCAAGAACACAGTATTCTAACCTTAGATTAATTTTGCTGTGTAATATTATTTGAGTATTTATTTTTTCATAAGATTAGGTTGATTCAGAATGTAAATCATCTTTCTACGGTTTGATGAGAAATGTTATCGTTCAGTTTATCTTACACACACACACACACACACAGGAGCACGTGCAAGCATTGTTCACTCAAGAAAAACCTGTTTACAATTATGATGGAAATTCCCCCAAAGAGTTTCACCTCCTCACACCCGGAGAGAGAGACTTGTGTTGTGGATCTACACTTTTTATGTTCGGTCAGTTATACAGTTAGTCACTCAATCAGTCACTCAGTTCATCAGTCACTCAGTTTGTACATCAGTCAGTAAGTTTTCATCTTCGCTACAACAGTACACACAAAAGAGACTAATATATTGTAGTATTACATGTATATTCTGTTTATTGACATGTATATTCTGTTTATTGACATGTATATTCTGTTTATTGACATGTATATTGTGTAAACTAAGCTTGTATACCTCATATAGTTTGTTTTGGCAGTCAGAGCTATCAGTCTAGTTACTGTAGTCCCGACAATGACCACCAGTGAACCTTAGCTTCCCGCCATCAACCAATAATATATGGCGGCAAAACTTGACTGAGTAATGCACGTTGGAGCTGCTTCCACAATATTCTCGGTGATATTTGGATACTTTTTCTCTTCAGTGGCTGACCTGTATACACCTTAAAAGATAAGTTATTAGTGTAATTATTGCAAGGCATATTATTTAGGAAAGTTTTAGTAGGAATTTAACTTAAAACTACCATTCTGTTTTGTCTTGTTTGTTTGTTTTACTTGTAGACTCACTTAAAGAACTATCTTTACTTGGGGTGATCGATGTATTTCAGAATGAGCACTACGACTCCCGTTGTCTCGGTTGGGTTATCAAAATCCTTCGTCCAATGTCATATTTTTTCTCAACACAGTTTGTTATAGATGGTGTTTTTGAGTGACTGTATTAGTGGGTTTTCTCTATGTATTTGTCACTCTTGATATTCTCCCCTTCATTATAAAACAACAAATGATAAACTGAAGCCATTTTATATCACTTAGTAACATAAACAAGTGTGATTTTTATTCATTTATTATGGATCAAATTCTCCCAAGCTGACGTAGATCTGTAATACATGGTAGGGTAACTAAGCATCATGGTAGGGTAGCTGTCATCATGGTAGGGTAACTGTCATCATGGTAGGGTAGCTGTCATCATGGTAGGGTAACTGTCATCATGGTAAGGTAGCTGTTATCATGGTAGGGTAGCTGTCATCATGGTAGGGTAACTGTCATAATGGTAGGGTAACTGTCATCATGGTAGGGTAGCTGTCATCATGGTAGGGTAACTGTCATAATGGTAGGGTAACTGTCATCATGGTAGGGTAGCTGTCATCATGGTAGGGTAGCTGTCATCATGGTAGGGTAGCTGTCATCATGGTAGGGTAGCTGTCATCATGGTAGGGTAGCTGTCATCATGGTAGGGTAGCTGTCATCATGGTAGGGTAGCTGTCATCATGGTAGGGTAGCTGTCATCATGGTAGGGTAGCTGTCATCATGGTAGGTTAAGTAAACATCATGGTGGGATAATTAAACATCATGGTAGGGTAACTGTCATCATGGTAGGTTAACTGTCATCATGGTAGGTTAACTGTCATCATGGTAGGTTAACTAAACATCGTGGTGGGATAATTAAACCTCATGGTAGGGTAACTAAACATCATGGTAAAATAACTGTCATCATGGTAGGTTAACTGTCATCATGGTAGGTTAACTGTCATCATGGTAGGGTAACTGTCATCATGGTAGGATAACTAAAAATCATGGTAAGATAACTGTCATCATGGTAGATTAACTGTCATCATGGGAGGTTAACTGTCATCATGGTAGGGTAACTGTCATCATGGTAGGGTAGCTGTCATCATGGTAGGGTAACTGTCATCATGGTAGGGTAACTGTCATCATGGTAGGGTAACTGTCATCATGGTAGGGTAGCTGTCATCATGGTAGGGTAGCTGTCATCATGGTAGGTTAACTGTCATCATGGTAGGTTAACTGTCATCATGGTAGGTTAACTGTCATCATGGTAGTAGGTTAATTGTCATCACCATCACCAGAGTGAAGTTAAACGATAATAATCAGGAACAGGTAAATAAGATAATAAGACAGATAGAGAAGAAAACTCAGATGAAATAAATAAATAAATAAAAATAAAGAATATATATAAGATGCTGGAAATATTCTTGTTGGGAGGAGGAGGAGGAGGAGGAGGATTAAGACTGGGAATAGTTAAGGTAGGGACTGGTTAATGTGGTCTTGGTCATCGTATGGTTAATGGTGGATCACTTGAACGCGATGCTCTTGATCCACGACAGATAAGGCAGGTGACGGACGTTGACGTATAGGCCGGGGTACTTCTTCTTACCACAGCCATAACCATAGGACACGATCCCAGCCAAGGTGTAGCTATTGGAGGAGTCTTTCGTGACTATGGGGCCACCAGAGTCACCCTGATGGTCACAAACACACAAACAAGATTATTATAGTGTTATCTCATTCTAACATACACAACAACAAGTCACCCCTGATAACTACTACACACGAATAAGGTTATTGTGTCATTATAACAACATTCTAACTCACAGTCACAACCTAAAAGAGTAAACACAACACCCCTTACCTGACAGGCGTCTCTCCCTCCGGCCTTATCACCAGCACACATCACCTCATCTCCCAAACCTCGGGGCCAGTTAAAGGGATAGTCTCGTAAATCTGAGTAGGACTTTTCACACTCTGGCGTCGGGAACACTGTCACCTCCACCTCTTGTAGCGCTGAGCTGCGGGAGCCACCTGGGGGGAGGAAACAGGTGTTGATAATACTGTTATCTCCTGAACACCTGAGACAAGGAGTCATCTGGAGTCCATAATTACAGGTAGGTGGCAGGTATCCATGCATCATCATCATTTATATGTAGGTTATAGCCCCCCCGCCCCAGGAGTAACCCTAGTCGATCTAGCTGAAAATAGGTACGTGACATGTATTGAGGAACTAAGGACGGTTGAGTACAGTACCAACCATATCATCTTATATACGAGAGGCTTAATAATCAGTGTACTGTATCCACACTGCCCCTAACCCTCCCCCCCCCTCAAACACCAATAGAACCCATTTTCATTTATTTATATGTATTTAACAACTACAAACAAAGATAACATAAATAATAACAGCTTCCCTTAACCTAGATATCTGTCAGTACAAATTAAACCCAAAACTGTTTCCTAACCTTATCATATATCTCTAATTTGACCAAGTCTCTTTCTTGTATCTTCTAAGTGAAATTTCTTAATATAGTTCTAGTCATATTAACAAGAAGAATAGACTAAGTTATATTCAGTCTATCTTACTTTTACACACACACACACACACACACACACACACACACACACACACACACACACACACACAGACAGAAGAGCAAGGTGCAAGACTAACCATAAGCCGTGTTACCCCAGCCAGTAAGAGTCACCTTCTGCCCCTCCAGCTGAGTCTTAGTGTCCTCTCCCCACGGCAGACACACGGGTCGTATGTGTCCCTGGAAGATGAAGGACACATTTATCTTTATCTTCCTCACTCCTGATACAATACTTCTCGATACTCATAATAATACCCAGATTTCATAAAGGCATATGTCTAAGATGAATATCGTGTAGAATATCGGCTACAGCAGCATGAAGCATTGATAACATGAAGCACTCAGTAAGACACATACAGGGGGTAGTAATCTTACCTGTATGAAGCACTAAGTAAGACACACACACACAGGGGTAGTAATCTTACCTGTATGAAGCACTAAGTAAGACACACACACACAGGGGTAGTAATCTTACCTGTATGATAACTTGACGATCCAGTTTAACAAGGGCCAAGTCATGGTAGCTGGCTGGGAACTTAAACTCTGGGTGTAAGACGACCTTGTCAATAGTGTAATCCTTAGGGACAGCCTCATCACTGGCGGTATTGTAGTCATGTTCACCCAGACGTACGATGTTGATGTCTCTGTAACATGAAGTGATTGACGTGAAGAACAATGATATTACGTCATTATTGGCTATCATTACGTCATTATAGTCTGTGAAGAACACTATTACGTCATTATTGGCTCGATCATTACGTCATCATAGTCTGTGAAGAACACTATTACGTCATTATTGGCTCGATCATTACGTCATTATAGTCTGTGAAGAACAATATGACGTCATTATAGGCTCTAACAGTAGAATTTTCACTTGAAAGAAAATATACGAGAGTTTAGGTTAGGTTAACGTTAGGGGGAGTTAATCTTCAGGTGATATATGATTGAGATTATTAAAGCAGGTAGAGAGAGAGGAAGTGACCTGCCTAGACTGTGGCAAAACTTATACCTACACGAGTTCACGTCTCCAGGTAAACAATTCGTAAAAAAAAACTGTTTAAAACTTCTCACTTACTCAAACAGGAAGCAGTGGTAGGCTGTAAGGACCCAGTATTCATTGATCAGAGCCCCAGCACAGAACCAGGTGATAGTCTCATTTTTTTTCTTCTCCCCCAGCAGCGCCTGCAGGAACACAAGACGGTGAATAATCTGTTTGTTTACCTCCCGACGTGACGCTTGGCAAGAGGAACATAATTGAAGATAATAGCCCCGCCCATCAATATGACATATAAGGTTTTTTAAGAACATAAGAACATAACATAAGAAAATAAGGAGTCTGTAATAGGCCGGTTGACCTGTGCATGGCAGCTCCTGTCGAGAGTTACTACCACTCTCTATCATCCATGAATCTATCTAGCCTCCTTTTAAAATTTTCCAGCGTTCCAGCACTTACTACAAAGTTGTTAAGCTTGTTCCACTCGTCCACCACCCTATTTGTGAACCAGTTCCTTCCTATCTCCCTCCTAAACCTAAACTTATCCAACTTAAATCCGTTGCTGCGAGTCCTATCCTGCTCGGATATTATAAGAACTTTATCTATATCCCCTTTATTGATTCCTTTCACCCACTTAAATACTTCTATCATATCTCCCCGCACTCTTCGTCTTTCTAGGGAATCCAAGTTTAGTTTCTTTAACCTATCTTAATATGGAAGGTTTCTAAGTCCCGGAATCATTTTTGTCATTCTTCGCTGCACCGACTCCAGTGAATTGATATCCATTCTATAATAAGGACACCAGAACTGAACCGCATAATCGAGGAGCGGCCTGACTAGCTCAAGATATAGTTGCAATAAGACCTCTGCACTCTTATTACTTACACTTCTAGATATAAAACCTAATACTCTATTTGCCTTATTTAGAACATTAACGCACTGTTTTCTAGGCCGTAGGTCCGGGCTTACAAGTACCCCTAGGTCTCTTTCACAAGTCGACTTCTCTAGGTTGATGTTGTTAAGGCTGTATACATTGACAGTATTTGTTCTTCCAATATTAAGTACGCTGCACTTGCTGGGGTTGAATTTCATTTGCCATTTTTCTGACCACTCCTGCAGTTTATTTAAATCCTCCTGTAGTGCATGTGCATCCTGCCCTGAATTAATCTGCCGCCCTATTTTGGTGTTATCCGCAAACTTGCTTATGTCACTGCTCATCCCAGTATCTAGATCGTTTATGTAGATTATTAACAAGATTGGGTTTTGTGATTGGTTGATGTGGCAGTGTAGCAAATTTGAGTCAATCTACAGCACTTCATTATTTGGTTTCTAACTGGCCAATCACAAGCCAAGACGAGAAAAAAGAAGGCGGGGCTATTTAAAAGTTCTACAATGAACGGATATATTGACAGCACTTACCATCCAGGGCCAGGCGTTGATGTTAGACGTCTTGCCGCCAACTACGGGTCTGTCCGGGTCGATGGGGGGTCGAGTATTGACCGGTGCCAGTGACCGCTTCTGGAAACGCCCGCCCGGTGTAAGTCCTGTTGGTAGTCTACTTGGTATAACTCCTGTTGGTATCACGCCTGGTGTTAGCCCTGTCAATAGCCCTGGGAAGCTAAGCCCAGTTAAATTGTGTCCAGGACGAAGTATTTTACCGTTGCTGTCACTTGTAAAACCAAGAGCGTAAGACAACGGCACGGTCCTGTCGAAAGTGACCCCACAGTCTGCAAGCACAAGACAACATGATCACATACCCAAGTGAAGATAATGCCCTGGTGAAGTTAATACCCAAGTGAAGATAATACCCCAGTGAAGTTAATACCCCGTTAATGGAGGGTGAATCAGTAAGAGAGATATATTCACCATGAGTATATGTAGGAATATAGGGAGAGAAGATGAGTAAAAGTAATGTATTCAACAGTAACCATCAACAGTGACTCACCAAAGCTTACGTGAGGGGGAGAATAATCCAGGCTGGGTTCCGCCACCACATCTGTAACATTGAGAAGTGGTTGGTAGTCGCGTTCCTCCCTCCCGTGCTTAACCGATAAATATATACTGTAGTTACATGAGACACAAACAGACGCAGTAGTACACACACACACACACACACACACACACACACACACACACACACACACACACACACACACACACACACACACACACACACACACACACACACATTTATCTTTATCTATTCAATTGATGGATTTCTCAGTGTATGTGTGGACTTACTTACCTACAGGGATGGGGCAACACACTATGGGATACTTGTCATTGAAGCCACACAGTACAGGCATCTTCACCCCGATTGTCTCGGCAACAGGTGGACACTCACGCACGTCGACACATCGCCCTGTACCACCTGTGTCGAGTGTACAGGTGTCTGTGTTGGACCTTGGTTCAAACAACACCCCTGAGGAAGAGGCCAGGAGATAATTAGTTACCTGTAGGAGGCCGGCCGGCAACACACACACACACACACACATAGCTTGGGGGGAACAATCATCAGGGTCATTGTGTTCTCAGGAGGTAAGACCCTTTGGCGAGACCGAGGGGCGATACTTCTACTGAGTGATGGTTCTTTGTGGTGTGTGCTGTATCAGAGAGAGAGACGTGTGTGTGTGTGTGTAGTATTAGAACAATGTTGTATAGTGGTGTTACAGTATTGCGTTGTGTTCTCATTACATCTGAAGGTCAAAGACGCAATACATTTCTCTGCCACAAAAAAAAAATTCAGCAAACTTTATTTCTCAGGACCCTGCAGGTATGCTCTGGCCTCGGTGAAGGTGACTTCCTTGTAATGCAGCTTACAGTCGGTTACAGTACAGTTACAGCTTGACGTGTGTTACAGATGCAGTTACAGATGTTCTACTCTCACAACACACACACTATTAACAATAATAATGACTACTATCAGAAACAGTGGCCATAATGTACTCACCCTCAGCCCATGTCTGGACCACAGTAGCCGACACAACAGCCAACAACAACAGACAGACGTTCATGGCTTCCTTCTCTGCCGGGAGACGCTGTAAGACTGCAAGGTGTTTCAGCAGTGGTTGCCTTTATATATAAACTGCGACCGCCGTGCCTCACACACCTGGTTCCTGTAACTCTTTGTCTCATTCTACCTCTCTCATCTTCACTCGCCTCCTCACGCTATTGTCTTATTCAACAATACATTACTTAATAAAACCCGGATCTGTCACTCTCTCTTGGAAGGATATAATAGCTAAAAATAGGTTACAAAAAATACTGCGTTATGGTAGAAACTCTCTGACGTCATGTGCGAGGAAAAACCAACCACTGCTGAACACAATTGCTCAAGGTATTGGATATTTGTGTTCAGACAGCTGCTGCACCATAATATTGTATTCAGACAGCTGCTGCACCATAATATTGTATTCAGACAGCTGCTGCACCATAATATTGTATTCAGACAGCTGCTGCACCATAATATTGTAGTCAGACAGCTGCTGCACCATAATATTGTATTCAGACAGCTGCTGCACCATAATATTGTATTCAGACAGCTGCTGCACCATAATATTGTATTCAGACAGCTGCTGCACCATAATATTGTATTCAGACAGCTGCTGTACCATAATATTGTATTCAGACAGCTGCTGTACCATAATATTGTATTCAGACAGCTGCTGTACCATAATATTGTATTCAGACAGCTGCTGTACCGTGCCTATTATTATCTTTAAAATCTCTTTAACACAGACTCAGCTGAAATAGCTGAAAGGAGGTGGCCAGAAATTCCCAAGAAAGCAACACAGACTGACAGTACATGATACCCTAGTGGAAGTAACTCTACATTAGCAGTCTCCTACAATTAACATTACAGCATAGAGTCAACATTACAGCATAGAGTCAACATTACAGCATACAGTCAACATTACAGCATAGAGTCAACATTACAGCATAGAGTCAATATTACAGCAGTCAACATTACAGCATACAGTCAACATTACAGGTTTAGGTTAGGTTAAGTTAGCATTAAGGTAGTTAATCTTCAGCTGAGTCTTACGCTTTGACTCATGACGACGATCCGATTGAGTCATCGTCAAATTCCGTTCGTCATCAGTGCTGGCTCATATCTCGCTTTGTGTCTGGAGAGCCAACACATAGTCGAGCCTCCATCAGAGCTCCGATGTACAGTGTATCCGTGCTGACCTGTATACTGTACCTGTATAATTTATATACCTGCTTATCCAATTGTAAACTTGTATGACAATTTTACCGAATAAATATTATAGCGCTAAATATTCTGTATTTCTACCAAATTTTAGCTAAGATTAAAATTATAATTATTATTTACACTTATAAACAAATGTTTTGTTGTTGTTGGTAAATGTTATTAGTTGTTGTGTGTACTGTTGGTGCACATTGTCTTGATTTAGTCTCCATAATAACACTCATTCTCCACTGTGATGTAGTGAAGCAGGAGGAATATTGTTGACAGATAGAGAGGTAGGAGAGAGACAGTCTTAGGGGAGGGGTAGGGAGGGAGGGAGGGTGATATCCGGGGAGAAAAAGTCTTCCCCGGAGATATTGTTATGCCAGATGCATGAGAAGAGAGTTTGTGTCACCCTGTCAAGGTCTTCCTCCCTCCCTCCCTCCCTTCTTTCTCTTTGTAACTCCCGATACAATTCTTTTCATTACTCTTGCATAACCATGATAGTTTCCAACACACATCAGTGTATATGTATGTAAATAAATATATTAGTCCCAGCGGTGAAAAGACTTACTCTCTGTTATTGTTTGTGTGACGAATTTATTAGATATGTCTCTCTCTTATGTCTGTATCTCTCTTTCTCTTTATCTTTCCTCTGTATTAATCTGTGTATCTTTATTTATTTATCTATTTGACTGTCTATAGTACTTTACAGAGACAATATCCACAAACAATACCTCAGGAAAGGGACTTACCCCCCTAAAGCTGTGCCAGTAACGTTCATATATTTTTTTTTTTAGATTCGCGGTTCCTCTACAGGTCGCTCACACGGACACACCTCTTCAAAGTACTAAATTATTTATTAATTCAACTAAATTTCTGGAACAAAACAATATATCTTCATTCACCACAGAAAATGTTCAGACGCGACCACTGACTTTACTAACTGCTTAAAGCCGGTCGAAGTGGATGATGTTGCCTGATTCACTTCATTTTTATTCGATATACGCCACTTCAGCTGACGCTACCTGTTTGAAGGATGTCCGTATAAGTGTTGTGGTGTAGTTGACGGTGTAGTGAGCTGAGGTGGCGGTAGTGATTTGTGTTGTGCTGTGTTGTGTTGCGTTGCTATGTTACAGTATTAGATGTGCTGCTTGTGGGGATCAGTACTGTGTTGTGTTGCTATTGTGGTCTGATTATCGGCAAGGGGTGTGATAGTGTTCTGAGTGGTTGAAGTACCTGTGTACGTGTGGTGTTCTGAGTGGCAGTAATAAATTCTTTAACATTACCTGAAAAACAGCTCTGAGCATTGTGTATTGATTGTCCCTCCAACGTCTCCTTAACCCCTCGTGTACTGGCAAATCGTCCAGCGTCAGACAACAACAATATTAAAAGTGGCGTTCCCGAAGTTAATGGGTTAGAGGAGACAGTCTACAAATATCAAACATGTTCTGAACGGCAGTGAGACGGGTGCCTAGTATTCTGTCTATCTCTGAAGGGTCCGTAGAGTTTGTTAACAATCATCATGTTTACTGCCCCATACACCGTCGCTACTCAGGTAAGTTTGTTGATGTTGGTAGCCTCTCTTGTTTCCTATGACTGACTGGCAATTATTTTCCTAATAAGTATTAATTTGGGATGTAAATAAAAATAATAACTATTATTTGATATGATCTCGTAACACAAGCTGGGTGACGGTCAGGGTCAAGTGATCTCATTAATAGTCTGTTTACATCAGCCTCCTGAAGGTGGGAGTAGGATGTGCAGTTACTAAGATGGGATCAAGTGAAGATTAGACACCCCAGCTTATTACACGTGATGATTCAACACCCTAACCTAACTTCACCTATTCTAACCTAACCTAACCTAACCTAACCTAACTTCACCTATTCTAACCTAACCTAACCCTCCACCCCAGGTAAGCGTTAGAGTGTTTAATCATCAGGTGCAATAAACTAGTGTGCCTAATCTTCAGGTAATCCTTCAGATGACACAACTACTTTGTTTTCATATTTTTGCTAACACAACAAAGGTAATTGGCTAAGAGGAGTTTACTGGGTGAATCGTTATAACTAACTCGAGAATGTTTAATGAGTACTGATGTAGTTACTCTCTCCGTCAGGCGTTAGTGGATGGGGTGAAGGAGGGAGACGAGAAGAAAGTAGTGAGCGCCATTGACTCGGGAGCTGATGTGAACGCTACACTCCCTCCAGACGACTCAGCCCTCCCAGATGCTACAGTCCTCACCCTGGCAGCCATCCAGGGACACGCTCACCTCGTGCCTCACTTACTCAAGGCAGGTGTTGAGGTAAACGATAGAGGCACCTTCCCCTTCACGCCTCTACATATGGCTGCTCACTTTGGCCACCACCAGGTGTTAGAGGCCTTGTTGCCCTGGACACCTGACATTAACGTTAAGGATATACACGGTGAGTATGTATGTATGTATGTATGTATGTATGTATGTATGTATGTATGTATATATGTATGTACTGTATGTATGTATGTATGTATGTATGTATGTATGTATGTATGTATTTACTAGTGAGGTCATTATATGAAGTGTGTGGTGGGGAGATGACTGACCTCAAGTGGTGGGTGTTGCAGGTGTGACGCCGCTACACCTGGCCGCCAGGAGGGGCCGCCTGATGTGCGCTCAGCGTCTCATCAAGGCTGGAGCGATCCTGGACGCTCGGGATAAGGCGCTACGCACTCCCCTCCACTTCGCTGTGCTGGGCTGCTCCACCGACGTGATGCAGTTATTGCTGGACTCAGGGTGTAACAGAAGCGCCCTCAATAATGTTTCTTTCTCGGCGATGCACCTGGCGGCCATCAGCGGGAACGAGAGAGCCGTACAGCACCTTCTGGAGGCCGGTCTGGATCTGGCGGACGTGGACGACGATGGTCTCTCCCCGGAGGAGGTGGCTGAGGCCTGGGGGCGACACAACACCGCCTGGCTCATACGGAAGATGCCCAAGAAGAGGGAGAGAGCCACGCCCACTCCTACCCATACCATCATGGTAGGTCAGGGGTGGTACTGGTGATGACTATAATGGTGCTGGTGATGATTATAATGGTACTGGTGATGACTATAATGGTACTGGTGATGACTATAATGGTGCTGGTGATGACCATAATGGTACTGGTGATGACTATAATGGTACTGGTGATGACTATAATGGTACTGTTGATGACTATAATGATACTGTTGATGACCATAATGGTACTGTTGATGACTATAATGGTACTGGTGATGACCATAATGGTACTGGTGATGACCATAATGGTACTGTTGATGACCATAATGGTACTGTTGATGACTATAATGGTACTGGTGATGACTATAATGGTGCTGGTGATGATTATAATGGTACTGGTGATGACTATAATTGCACAATTTGAAAATGATACTGGTGATGACTATAGTGCTGGTGATGATTATAATGGTGCTGGTGACTATAATGGTACTGGTGATGACTATAATGGTACTGTTGATGACCATAATGGTACTGTTATTGACTATAATGGTACTGGTGATGACTATAATGGTACTGGTGATGACTATAATGGTACTGGTGATGACTATAATGGTACTGGTGATGACTATAATGGTACTGGTGATGACTATAATGGTACTGGTGATGACTATAATGGTACTGTTGATGACCATAATGGTACTGTTGTTATTATAGAGCAGAAGCTGGCAGGAGTATGAGCGTGAAAGGAAGACCCTCACTTGGATACAGACAAAGGACGTGGTCTTGAGCCCCGCCAACGCACCTCAGTTACTAGAAGCTTGTCATGAGATCCGAGACCTCCACTACCAAGATGCCTCAGGTCTGACCCCCCTGGGCGGCCAAACTGGGTCACACTGATATAGCCAAAAAAACATTGATCTCGTGTGGAGTACTGCCTCATGTGGTCACTTATGATGGGGAGTCCCCCGCTGACCTGGCGAGGCAAAGAGAGTACCACCTGGCTAATATGATCAGGAATGAACATCTTCCTCAGGTAAGTTAATTGGGGAAGATACAGGTGTTGATTTATGGTTCTAAGGGAAGATATTAATTATTATCGTAGGTAACACTTGCCCCTCTTACCTTTTATCCTGACACTCTCTTGTGGTCTTACCTGTGTCACGACACTAGGCTAACCTATAATAAATCACATTCAAAACATTCATTAACAAATGATAATATAAAATGAGGAAATTAATCAAGTCGAAGTTTAGTTAAAATAAAAAAATATATATATTAAAATAATTATATAAACATTAGATATATTTCTTATTCTTATAGTTTGAGTGCTATCGTGTAATACTTGAGTTTATTGTTGTATATTAATTAATTCACAAAGGGTTAGGTGCAGTTAGCCACTACCCGTGACAGTGTTAACCCTCCCAGCCACTACCCGCTGACAGTGTTAACCTCCAGCCTCTGCTGACGTTACCCTCCAGCCACACCTGCTGTCCCCACACTACTGCTGACAGTGTTAACCCTCCCAGCCACTACCTGCTGACAGTAGCCTCCAGCCACTACCTGCTGACAGTGTTAACCCTCCCAGCCACACCTGCCGACAGTGCTCCTCCCAGCCACTACCTGCTGACAGTGTTAACCCTCCCAGCCACTACCCGCGCTGACAGTGTTAACCTCTCCAGCCACTACCTGCTGACAGTGTTAACCTCCCAGCCACTACCTGCTGACAGTGTTACCCTCCCAGCCACTACCTGCTGGCAATTAGCCTCCCAGCCACTACCTGCTGACAGTGTTAACCTCCCTCCTAGCCACTACCTGCTGACAGTGTTAACCTCCCAGCCACTACCTGCTGACAGTGTTAACCTCCCAGCCACCTGCTGACAGTGTTAACCCCCCCCCCCAGCAATCAGGAGAGGCAGCAGTTGACCTGTATGGTAGGTTGTTGGCGGTGATTAGCGCTGGTGACAACGTGATGACCGCCTCTCTCCTCCTACGCTCTGGGTCGCCTCTTGAACCCGTCGGCGACTTCTACACTAGCGTCCTTGTCCTCGCCATCACCTGCAACAGACCCAAGATAGTGAGTCTGCTGGTGGCTGCTGGGGCGCCTCTTACCACCTGTTCCAGAGGACTCTCTCTCCTGCAGCTGGCCTGGCGCACTCATGACGTCACTATCAGAGTACGAGTTCTCATCACTCGAGTAAGTTGGTGGTGTTGGGTAGTGCCAGTAACACATGTCTTATTCTTACCACTACATGTCTTATTCTTACCACTACATGTCTTATTCTTACCACTACATGTCTTATTCTTACCACTACATGTCTTATTCTTACCACTACATGTCTTATTCTTACCACTACATGTCTTATTCTTACCACTACATGTCTTATTCTTACCACTACATGTCTTATTCTTACCACTACTGTGTCTTATTCTTACCACTACATGTCTTATTCCCAGCACCACATATTAGATACGTTTAATAACACGAGTGGTATGAACACATAACACATCCCAAGAGTTAACAGGGTTAGTTACCTCCTCCTCCACCAGGGTGTAAGGTTGACTTGTGTAGGCCAGCGAGACTCACTAAACGGTGTTGTGTCTTACTATTATTTTTACTTAAATTTAACATTTTTTATTATTATACTTAACCAGGTGAGGAGGAAAATGAGGTCAGGTTTTATCTAGGTCAGGTCAGGAGGACAGATGAGACTTGGTTTTATCTAGGTCAGGTCAGGAGGTAGATGAGAGTCAGGTTTTATCGGTCAGGTCAGGAGGACAGATGAGAGCTTAGGTTTTATCTAGGTCAGGTCAGGAGGTAGATGAGAGGTCAGGTTTTATCAGGGGAGGTAGTAGGGGTGGTGAGGGATGAGAGGTCAGGTCAGGAGGTCAGATAAGAGGTCAGGTTTTATCTAGGTCAGGTCAGGAGGCCAGATAAGAGGTCAGGTTTTATCTAGGTCAAGTCAGGAGGCAGATATGAGGATGGTTTTTTAGTTTTAAAATGTCGTGCAGCATATGGCCCAGGGGCTGGAAGCAGAGCGGCGGCGTGTGGGTCAAGACTCGGCTCTTGGTGAAGGCATTGACCACTTGGTGAGGAGCCTGAGGGGCGCCACAACCTGGGTCACCAGCTGGCCTCTCCCACACACCAACCTCACCTCCCTTATGGTCGTGGCCGCCACCAACAACTGTCCCTTGACAGCTTCCTTCCTCAGACAAGCAGGTGCCAAGTGCTACCTGCAGGACGACTCCGGCACGACGCCTCTACACGCGGCACTGGACCGCCAACACTGGCATCTGGCCACGCTGATGGTGAAGCACATGAGGGCCTGTCTCTACATCCCCTCCCTCAGGCAGGCTGCCCCTACACCTGTTGCCTCTACCCCACAGAACACAAGTGGAACAGGTGAGGTCCTCCGTCAGCTCCCGCAATAAATGTTTTCCCAAATATTTCACAAAATATTGTAATAAATCTTCACACAAGACAAACTTACATAAACATTCTTCTGGGGGATAATTTCAGAGCATCTACCAAGAAGAGAGACAACACTTAGAAGAATTAATAGAAAAAGTTAAAGATAAAGAAGAGAAGGAACAGCTGCGGGAGGTCGTGGACGAGTACGACGGTTTGTTTATACGTTACCAAGCAGCTGCTGCCCAGCCACCACCAGTGACCTCCCCACACAGACTGACCATCCTCTCCTACAGCCTGCTGGTGTCTTGTCGACGAGGACTGCTGCAGCTGACATACCTCCTGGTCACCGTGGTGGGTGTGAAGGTTGACGTGGTGGTTGATGCCACATGAGTCCACTGCTCTCCACCAGGCGGCCTCCCACGGCAACTCTGGCTGTTTGGTCTGTTGAGTCTTGGAGCGACGCCACTACAGCGGGACAGATATGGCCACACGCCGTCCCACTTTGCTGCCATGTTTGGTCATGACGTAACATACCAGCAGTTAGAGCCGCACCTGGTGGAACAAGAACCGGTGAGTAAGGCACAAACGACACCTAGTGACATTCAGCACAACTTCAAGGACTACTTGTACCGCTACAGGAAGACTGAGGTCGACCCTGAGATGCTCAAGTCTTCAATGATCCTTCTGAAGGTATCAAGAAGCTCCTTAATCTTGTTAACGTAGGAGATATTTTCGAAAATCTTGATAACTTTAGCGTTGATTTCAGTAAACGTGAAGCAGGAAGTGAAGGAGGTGGTGACCGGAGAGGTGCAGAAGATCATGGATAAAGTGAGTGGTGTTGACAAGCTGTACAAGGGACGACTCACTACCGTTGGCAGCTCAGCAGATGGCACTCGTCTTTATGCACCAGATGAGTTCGACCTGAGTGTTGTGTTGTCCGACGTCCCGGTAGTTAGTGTGGAGATCGTGGAACAAGACCCACAACAAGCCGCCCTCACTGGTCACCGACTGAAGGTTCTGGTCAAGACGGACCACCGAGGTTCACAAGGGAAGACTTTAATAAATAGGTTTTACAAGTTGGTGAGGAGCTGCCTAGAGACTCACACACTTGAGGATTATCGCCTGAGTCTGGTGACTCCGGGGGTGACCAGAACACAAGTGGGCGTGGCACTGTCCTTCGCTTGGCAGGGGGCGGAGTACCCCCTTCTATTGATTGGCGTCGACTTGGTGCCCGTGTTGGCTGTGCCGTGGCCAACAAAAGAGATAATCAGACCACCACTAACACCTGTCAACATCAGCCAGGTGTACCTGAGCAACACTGATGACGGTGAGTGGCGGTGTAGCTTTGCTGGTGCCGAGGCGGAGGTCCTGAGCCACCTGGATCCACAAGAACGTCGCATTTACCTGGCCTGCAAAACTCTCCTCTCTCACCTGAAGGCGGAGCCCTGGATGCCCCGGGAAGTGAAGGCCAACTACATGTGGTGGGACGCGCGGGAGTGGAAGATCATGATCCCGGGGGGGTTTGCTGTCAAGAACACCTTCCTCAGACACCTGCAGCGTAAACGAGAACAACAGCTGGAGTGGCGAGACGAACACCTCGTCAAGATTATGATCGCCATCATGAGGGACCTGTGCCACGGCTTCCAGGACCCGACGACTGGCGCCGAGTCATTGGTGCCAGCTAAGGTGTACGCCTATTTTGGTGGCGAGTTTGAGAAGCCCAAGATGGGAGAAGGCGCCCCTGCGATCATCAAGGCTCTGACACAGCTTGAACAGTCACAAGGTTAATGACAGCTGTTCCTCTCCACACACACCTGTACCACACACAATAACATCAATGTTAGCACCATCGTGTGACATACTTAGAGAATAAATAAAACTTACTGTTCCTACATCACCACCTACTACAGTACCACAGCTTCCACCTCCACCTTTGACCTGACTCCTACAAGATGAATTTGAGAGTTTTGGGGGCAGGTCAGCTCATAAGCTTGATAAGATCAATTAAATCCATTTGTTTTAAATATTATTTAATGATCACCTGAAGAGTTGTCACCTCAGATCATTTCACCCGATGACTAAACACCGTAACGCTAACCTAACCTAACCTAACCCAACCTGAGATAGTAGCTAGTTTGGCTAGACTGGAATAGCTGTGTGTGTGTGTGTGTGTGTGAAGGATAAACTTATGTTAGGTTAGGTTAGGTTTTATGGGAGTTTGTCTGTTAGTCACTGTCACGCACCTACTTATATAAGCCGTGTGTAATTGTACATTATAGTTCACAAAACTCCTTTAAGACAACCTCACCCTGACCGACCCTTGAGGCCGGCCAGCGTGTACCCCGAGCCTAATGATAAACCAATACGCTAAGACGGGGAGAAAAAACTTATGGAAACTATGTCGGGAAATGCCTCCCTGTGTGTGTGTGTGTGTGTGTGTGTGTGTGTGTGTGTGTGTGTGTGTGTGTGTGTGTGTGTCTGTGTGTGTGTCTTATATGATCTCTTAAACACATACAATATTTAACGCTTGTTGTATCTAATTAGTGAACAGTTATTAGTGAGAGTGTTAACTGTTAACAGGGTATCGACAGTTAGTTGGGTCAATGAAGAACTGTACCCCACCATTGTACCTCCAAACCCCACCACTGTACCTCACCACTGTACCCCAAACCCCACCACTGTACCTCCAAACCCCACCACTGTGCCCCACCACTGTACCTCACCACTGTACCTCACCACTGTACCCCACCACTGTACCTCACCACTGTACCTTCCAAACCCCACCACACTGTACCCCACCACTGTCCACCACTGTACCTCACCACTGTACCTCACCACTGTGCCCCCACCACTGTACCTCACCACTGTCCCAAACCCCACCACTGTACCTCCAAACCCCACCACTGTACCCCACCACTGTACCTCACCACTGTACCACCACTGCACCCCACCACTGTACCACCACTGTACCTCACCACTGTACCTCACCACTGTACCTCCAAACCCCACCACTGTACCCCCACCACTGTCTCCCAGGCCTCACCACACCACCACTGTACCTCACCACTGTACCTCACCACTGTACCTCACCACTGTACCTCCAAACCCCCACCACTGTACCTCCAAACCCCACCACTGTACCCCAGACCCCACCACTGTACCTAAACCCCACCACTGTACTCCAAACCCCACCACTGTACTCCAAACCCCACCACTGTACCTCCAAACCCCACCACTGTACCTCACCATCCCTCAGACCCCACCACTGTACCTCCAAACCCCACCACTGTACCTCCAAACCCCAACACTGTACCCCAAACCCCACCACTGTACCCCACCACTGTACCTCACTGTCCCCAGACCCCACCACTGTACCTCCAAACCCCACCACTGTACCCTAAACCCCACCCAACTGTACCTCACCACTGTACCTCCAAACCCCACCACTGTGCCTCCAAACCCCACCACTGTACCTCACCACTGTACCCCAGACCCCACCCACTGTACCCTCCAACCCACCACTGTGCCCCCCAAACCCCACCACTGTACCTCACCACTGTACCTCCAAACCTCACCACTGCCCCAGACCCCACCACTGTACTCCAAACCCCACCACTGTACCTCCAAACCTCACCACTGTACCTCCAAACCCCACCACTGTACCTCCAAACCTCACCACTGTACCTCCAAACCCCACCACTGTACCTCCAAACCCCACCACTGTACCCCAGGACCCCACCACTGTACCTCCAACCTCACCACTGTGCCTCCAAACCTCACCACTGTACCTCCAAACCCACATTGTACCCCCAACCCCACCACTGTACTCACCATCACCCCCAAACCCCAGCACTGTACCCCCAAACCCCACCACTGTACCCCCAAACCCCACCACTGTGCCCTCCAAACCCCACCACTGTACCACCACATGCACCCTAAACCCCACCACTGTACCTCCAAACCCCACCACTGTACCTCACCACTGTACCCCAAACCACCACTGTACCCCCAAACCCCACCACTGTACCCCAAACCCCACCACTGTACCTCCAAACCCCACCACTGTACCTCACCACTGGCCCCCCAAACCCCACCACTGTACCTCACCACTGTGCCCAAACCCCACCACTGTACCTCACCACTGTACCCCAAACCCCACCACTGTACCTCCAAACCCACCACTGTACCCCACCACTGTACCCCACCACTGTACCTCACCACTGTACCTCCAAACCCCACCACTGTCCTCACCACTGTACCCCCAAACCCCACCACTGTACCTCCAAGCCCCACCACTGTACCCCACCACTGTACCTGTGTATCCTGAAGTGTACTCTGTTTACTCCGCCACTGTACTTGGAGTTTGTATCACCATTAAACTCTTGTCTCCACTTTATGTCAATAGAGGCCCACAGCACCACTGGCCTCCCTCCCTCCCATGGCCACCCCTAGTGAGTGGCCATGAGGTAATCACACCACTGGCCTCCTCTCCGGCATGGCCACCTCTAGTGAGTGGCCATGAGGTAAATCACACCACTGGCCTCCCTCCCTCCGGCATGGCCACCTCTAGTGAGTGGCCATGAGGTAAATCACACCACTGGCCTCCCTCCCTCCGGCATGGCCACCTCTAGTGAGTGACCATGAGGTAAATCACACCACTGGCCTCCCTCCCTCCGGCATGCCACCTCTAGTGAGTGACCATGAGGTAAATCACACCACTGGCCTCCCTCCTCCCGGCATGGCTCACCTCTAGTGAGGGCCATGAGGTAAATCACACTGGCCTCCCTCCTCCGGCGGCAATCTAGTGAGTGACCATGAGGTAAACGTTAATTCCTCTATTATGTAGGTAGTGAGAGAAGATATAAGAAATAAATCTTTATTGTCCTTCTTTGTTTTTGGTCGAATCGATTTATTTAGTTTACCAATGTATACCTTTTATTGTCTGCTTACATTGTATACTTACGCTATGTATACTGTATTGTCTGTTTACATTGTATACTTACGCTATGTATACTGTATTGTCTGTTTACATTGTATACTTACGCTATGTATACTGTATTGTCTATGATTTATGTGAATCCAGTGTTGACTTTTTTAACGATTTTACTAAATAGTATCTATCTAAATGTCTATCTACCACGCCATTGTCAACACTTTGAAAATATAATAAAATTTCATGTACGGCAGTTGAAGGTATCAGAAATAATAATAATAATAATAATAATAATAATAATAATAATAATAATAATAATAATAATAATAATAATAATAATAATAATAATATACACCGTACGTAAAGTCTCTGTGTGTTGTGAGAAAAGTTTGTTGTAGTTACTGATGGAATATAAAGAGAGAATGAAAATTACTCAGTGGAAGAAAACGAAATAAATGTTGGGGGTAACTTGTGCAGGATGGTGAGACGGGGCTTGGGAGGAGGATGATGATGATGATGATGATGATGATGATGAAAGGTGGCGATGAGCTTAATAATGATGAATAAGGTAAAGGTAATAAGCTTATGATGACTCCCTGTTTACGGTTGTTTGCATACCTTTATTTTTACCTGACCTCTTCACCACTGATCGAGTTGATCCGTCACGTACAGTAAAAATGTATCCTTCAGGAGGGGTCCGATGAGTTTATAACTGAACAATCCATTTATCTCACTATGGTTGGTAGGCGTGATTGTCAGACATTTCCTACCTATTATGGTAGGTCTAATTTAGTTACTTCATTCAAAATATAAAATAAGTTCGATGTATTATGATTGGTGAATAACAGTGTGGCTCATGGGCCTTTATCAACAACCTTCATTCGTGGTGTCATTTAGTTTCACACAAGAATTGAAAAGATAATTTTTTTACCGAGTATGTCTCTGTTACACACTGTTGGCAAGTACTGGGCTCCTGAATGTACCTGAACCTGCTCCAGTGTTGGTTAAGTCTGGTCTTGAAAGAGCTCACACTCGGTGCCGTCACAACACTCTCTGGCAGATTGTTCCAAGAGTTCACAACTCTCACCCCGAAAAAGTTACCCCTCACATTTTTCTGGACTTGTGGCTTCTTCAACCTTGAGCTGTGACCCCTTGTGGGGTGGGCTTTCGCCTGCTCCAGGTATGGACACTCGACGGAGTAGTGCCCTTTGAGATGTTTATACACCTCAATTAAGTCACCCCTTGCCCCCCCCCCCCCAGGCGTGACTGAAAACCTTGTGTGAACTCTGATTTAATTAACTGTTGTCTAAGACTTTGGTAGCATAAGAACTTCTTGTAGTAAGGAAGTCTCTCAACAGACGCAATTAAAAGATAACAAGTCGCTTTACCTTGTCGTTGGGATTAATTAATCACTTACCTACCCTGTTACCCAGCTGAACCTAGTGACGGAGTCTCCGTACGACCGTGGCAGCGACTGAATGAAAAGTCGTCAGGTTCAGGCGGAAGTAAGGTTGAATTGAATTTTTGCCGCCAGAGGGAAGGTAGAACTATTTACCACGTCGTCGGTTCAAGTACCGTGTTTGGTGGTTTGTGGATTGGGTGTACTGTTGTCTTGGAGGGCTGCAGGTAATATCTATATAGTTTTCTAACAAATAATATAGAAACACACATCTGATACTTTAAGGAACTACAGTGAAATATTATTGGAACCAGCTTGTAATATTTAAGGAACTATCTTAGAATATTACTGGAACTTGCTTGTAATATTTTAGGAGGAGTGTGGTGAAGGCTACTGCTCATCAATTTCAGTGAAGACTCGACTTGCAGGCAGTGTTTGACGTGGCCGTAAATATCTCCGCTTTCGGCCATCATTTTTACAAGGGCGAGTCGTCATTAAGTGTAGTGAAGTATGACACCGTGGCAAGACCAGCTCT
>NW_024712526.1:11693421-11773421 GCF_018991925.1 Homarus americanus | reverse complement strand
ATCAAACTACCATTACTTTCCTTCCATCGTTTAAAAAGATTATAAACAAACTTTCACTTCTTTCTCTTATGTAGTAGACGACTCTCCTTCCCTAGATAAGACTTTCTATCTCTCTTTTACTTACTTTCTAAACTTACTATTAAGGTGGATTATTGAGTTAGACAGGTAGACGATAACTATGGGTCAAGGTGACTAGTTCACATATTATAAGAGAGAATTGTATGTTAATGTTGTTATTATTATTATTATTATTATTATTATTATTATTATTATTAGTAGTAGTAGTAGTAGTAGTAGTAGTAGTAGTAGTGGCTATGCTTCAGAAATACACTGAGACTCTACATTAACGATACATGTTTTAATAATAATAATAATAATAATAATAATAATAATAATAATAATAATAATAATAATTATAATAATAATAAATTCGAGACCTATACAAGACACGTTTTTCTACTTGAAGACAAAAAGGAAAATAAATCATCAATTACTAGTGTTTATAAATCCGGATTGAGGATTCACATATTAAGTACTACAGCCCGGGGAAGACGTGTGGATAAAGCGTCCGTAGAGGGTGGTGGGTGGGTGGTGGGTGGGTGGGTGGGTCCGGATAAAGTGGGCGGGGCCGACCAGGTGGATTATGGGAAATGCTAGGGAGAGGACAGAGGGGGGAGGCGGAGGAAAGGGAGGGAGGGGGGGAGAAGGGAGGGGTAACCGTGTGGTGAAAGCCCAATTCTATTTTGTTTTACTCTTAATTTTAACCATTGCATACCAGAGCGTCTTAAAATTTAGGGTTTTAGGGCGTTGTTTAGGTTAAGACGAGGGTGTGAGTGAAGGATTAAGTGATCCATGTTGTTGACTAAAATTTCCCGGGAAAACCTCCGCAGTGCCCCGGGCGGAGCATAAGAGGTGAGTGTGTCCCTTCAACACAGGCATCGTGCTTTTACCTGGGCCCCGCCCTAACCTCGCCCTCCTCTCACATCACGCTGGCTCAAGTCTCTATCCTCGCTCTATCTCTCCTTCCACTCCATGTCTATCCTCCCCTTCGTTTTTATCGTCTGTTTTGGATGATATTTGGAAGGTGTAAGTGAGCGGAAGAAGCGAGGAGAGGATAATAATATGAGGATGTATGATACGGTGTGAGCAGTATTCTGGCAGCTGGGAAAGTACCGCAGCGGACCCACGTTATAAAGAGGCCTGGCTGGAGCCTCCGTCCTCAGTGTAGCAACAGAAGCTAGGAGGATGGTCACGGGTCTGGTGTCTCCCTGTACCTCATGATGGCCATTGACTCTTACCTCACGTTACTTGGTATTTTACAACAGAACTATATAACCCGCGGGGGGAAATATATTAAAATAAAAGCAGCCATGACGATTATTCCCCACAAGCTGTAACAATTCGTCTTCTTTAACATTAGTAGGATGTGTTCTGTCGTAACTAGAGAGGTGAGGCCGTATCTATCTACCCAATATAAGGTTATAAAATGGCGATGAAATTACACTTAAACTGTATGCAGTAAATAAACAAATTATCAACAGTATAGAAAAAATATTCTTGTTCGAAGGCCCGGGTCAGTTTGTTGTTGGTGGTGACGTTCGTGGTGTGGTCATAACATCGGTCCAGCTCAGCCTCTCGCGTTCACAACACTTTTAAAAAACTTGAAATCGTCACGCAATAATTTCTAACTCGCTCTGGTGGTAAATAATGGCGTAATAAATCATGTTTTCTTTTTAACAAGGAGGAGGAACGGGAGAGGAAGAAGAGAAGAGGGAGGGAAGAGGAGGAGGAGGAGGAAGCAGTCATTAATACCATGTTGGTGTAGCCATGATGGAAGATCTGACGTCACGCTACCACCACCTTCACCACCACCACCACCACCACTACCAGTACCACCAACACCACCAACCACTACCACTACTACAACCACCATTACCACGTATACCTCGACCACCACAACCACAACTATTACTAAAGTTAACTATTTCGAGTGTACTGTATGTATGTATGTATGTATGTATGTATGTATGTATGTATGTATGTATGTATGTATGTATGTATGTATGTCACCTTTAACCCCTGGCACTCTCCTCTTATGACCTCTTATGACTCGTGTACACCTTAAATTGCTCCTCTCATCTTAACTTCACCATCCTGGAAAAAAAAAGATGGCTGACTTTATTTAGACTATTTTTTATGTCTTGGTGGTATTATTTTTTTTTTCCATTGGACTTTGTGTTTTTTTTGGGGGAGGAGGACTTAAGAAAAAAAATGGACTTTAATTAACTAATCAACTTAACTTAAGGTCTTGACTTTTAATAGTATACAGGTCTTGTTGGACTTATTTCTACAATTTTTCGCCCTAAAAAGGAATTCTTCGGACTTGAGCGTGACTTTCTTTGGCCGTAAACCTGACGGAGTGTACTCAGGGCAACTCCTTTTGGCACGAGTACGAGTATAACGAGGTGGGGGGGGGAGGGAGGAGGGGAGGGGAGTAAGGCAGGAACGAGGAAGGAAAGAAGGAGGGAGGGGGAAGGAAAGAGGAGGGAGGGGGAAGGGAAGAAGGAAGGGGGGGAAGGGAAGGAGGAAATGGAACGAAGAAAGAATGAAAAGGGTGAGTGAGGCAGGAAAGGAAGAAAGAAGAAATGGAGAGGGAGAGAGAGAGAGAGAGAGAGAGAGAGAGAGAGAGAGAGAGAGAGAGAGAGAGAGAGAGAGAGAGAGAGAGATCACCAGCCTCCGTATAGACCAATCCCCTGGAGTCTATAAACTGATCTCTTTAACCTTTCAGCTTCTACTTCCTCCAGGACGCCGTAGGACTGTGGTCATCAGTTCAGTTCCACGGTCGTAGCTGTCACGAGTTGCCAGCCAAGCCTTCAGCAGGTCTCATGGAATCTACGGTACTGCCTAGAGACTTGTGAAGGACGTTTCCAAAAAGATCATAACCATAAGATTCCGACCAGAAGGTTTTATGAAGTTTCCAGCACCAACACCTACAGCACCTACTTCTTCATCCAAGACTTCACAAAGACCACAAAGTTTATCCGCCCCCAAAAAACTATGATCTGGAAGTCACTGCGTCTCTCTTAGTAAGCTCACAAGTAACTGGGTTTTATGAAGACTCCAGCAAGTGCCTCCTCCTCCTCTTCCTCTTCCTCTTCCTCCTCCTCTTCCTCTTACCTCGAGAAAGATATATAACAGTTATCCATCCAGACTCAATGAAACAACTCTCCTGTCAATAAAGATGCCATTCAAACTCCCACAGGATAAGTCTCTACCAACCTGCTGTAAAAATGTCCTAAAACAATCCTTCGATCCTCCAGATAATTTTTACCAAGTCGTTTCTTACAGTCAATCCACTAAGTAAATTTTATGAAGTCTTGAACTACCACTGATCTACAGAGCCAAGAATTTTTACTAAAGTTCGGGAGAATTTGAAGTTACTTTTTTTTGTGTTTTTAATGTCAAGGTATCCTGCATCCTTCGGTTAATCATGTAGTAGATTTTAATGAAGTTAAGGGATATCCTATGCATTTCAGTTCTAATCTTACGAAGTCAAAGAACACCCTACACCTTCCAGCTTCAATCCTACGAAGTCAAAAAACACCCTACGCCTCCCAACCAATCTTACAAAATCAAGAAAGACAGCTCACGAGTTCCAGCTAATCTTACGAAGTCCAGAGACGTTAGATCTTCCTGCCGTCCACTCTGATCTCTGTATAAGTCCCCATCAGTCCCCCTTAAGTCCCCATAAGTCCCCACCAGTCCCCCCTAAAGCTCTTCAACAGGTCACTTTCTAATCCTGGTCAGGTACTTAAGGCTGACAGGGCCGGGTAGTTCCTCAGCTTCCGGACGGCCTGGTCACTATCTATAGGCGTCTGGTGAGAGGGAGGAGTGGGAGAGGGATAGAGAGGGGTAAGGAGGAGGAGGAGGAGGAGGGGGAAGGAGAGAGATGTGGAGAAAAGAGGGGTCATGAGAAGAAAGAAAGTGAGAGAAAGGAAGGAGGTAAGAAGAAAGGAGGGAGAAAGAGGAGGAGAGAGAAGGATAATGAGTAAAGAATAAGGGAATAAAGGATGGAAAGGAAGAGAGAGAAAAAAGAAAGGAATCATCGGGAAACTGAAGGAGAGAAAACGTAGGAGAGGTTAAGTCATCGTACTCAAAGGGTTAAATCATCGTACTCAAAGGGTTAAATCATCGTACTCAAGGGATTAAATCATCGTACTCATAGGGATCTCATCGTACACAAGGAGTTAATATAATAAAGTTATATTAAAAACTCTAGCATAATTTAATATAATGTATATAACCTCAGCATCATATATTAATCCTTGAAGTATATTATTATTATCCAGTCTTATTATAATACTTCCTTATATAATGTTTAAAGAAAGCAACATCTGGCAACACTATCGACCATTAAATATATGTTGCCGTCTTTGGTGCTTAGAATTAATACTTTAGATGGTGTTTAATACTTTCAAAACACTGTATGTATGTATGATTATTTACAAGACATCTAAGTGTATATATATGTCGTACCTGGAGAGTATTTCCTTAAACAGTGTATGAGGAACTGGAATGTATTATTGTATTATTGTATCTGGCTAAACCGCGACCCATCAAAACAATGTTGCCGTCTTGAGCTCTTCCTATTTCTGAACTGCATAGAGACAATTTAATCAAGTCTTCCTATCATGAATTAATTGAAATTCCCTCAATATCGGGATTTATTTTAATATTCCCCTGAGTATTATGACTTAATCCATTTATTATGAACATTGGGATATTAAAGGAAAATAAACACCATATTATTCTATTGGCTGACATCTGGCAACTCCAACAACCATGAAAACAATGCTGCCATCTTCAGTTCCCTCAATTACTAGCTGGACAGAGATTCTCAAAGGTCTTCATTGTTGTTGTTTGAGATGAAATAAATAAACACTTGAGACACTGAGACATATTTTGGGTTACTAAAACACAGGTTAGGCTAGGTTGTTAGGTTAGGTTGTTAGGCTAGGTTGTTAGGTTAGGTTGTTAGGTTAGGTTGTTAGGCTAGGTTGTTAGGTTAGGTTGTTAGGTTAGGTTGTTAGGCTAGGTTGTTAGGTTAGGTTGTTAGGTTAGGTTGTTAGGTTAGGTTGTTAGGTTAGGTTGTTAGGTTAGGTTGTTAGGCTAGGTTGTTAGGTTAGGTTGTTAGGTTAGGTTGTTAGGCTAGGTTGTTAGGTTAGGTTGTTAGGTTAGGTTGTTAGGCTAGGTTGTTAGGTTAGGTTGTTAGGTTAGGTTGTTAGGTTAGGTTAGGAAAGGCTTGATAAGGGTAAGTTAGGTTACATATAATATTACATAAAAATACACAACTTAAACATATAACTAAGACGAAATGCTTCCCCCCCCCTTCATAGTTCACCTTCAATACAGTTACATAATCCAAACTGTATTATAGATTACAGTTGATCCATTTAGTGTTTTACTTAACCAAAGGAGATTATACCAGGATGATAATAACGGCAGGTGAGTCTTGTGTTTATCTACTGAAGGAAACCATTAGAGGACGATATTATGGAAGCAGTTGGGGGAGATAGATAGATAGATAGATAGATAGATAGATAGATAGATAGATAGATAGATAGATAGATAGATAGATAGATAGATAGATAGATAGATAGATAGATAGATAGATAGATAGATAGATAGATAGATAGATAGATAGATAGATAGATAGATAGATAGATAGATAGATAGATAGATAGATAGATAGATAGATAGATGGATAGATAGATAGATAGATAGATAGATAGATAGACAAAAAGAGGGAGACAGAGAGCAATAAAGACTTAAAGAGACAGATAACAAAGAGACAGTGAGACAAAGAGACAGAGATAGACAAAGAGACAGAGATAGACAAAGAGACAGAGATAGACAAAGAGACAGAGATAGACAAAGAGACAGAGAGATAGAGAGAGAAAGACAGAGATAGACAAAGAGACAGAGATAGACAAAGAGACAGAGATAGACAAAGAGACAGAGATAGACAAAGAGACAGAGATAGACAAAGAGACAGAGAGATAGAGAGAGAAAGACGTAAACAGAGGCAGGAATATATAACACTAGAATATTATCATCATTCATTTGCATAAACGTTTTTCCTTTTTCCTTCACAACTAACAAGATTGTCCTGTTGACTCTTATTGTGTCTTTCCTTACTACCTGTGTGTGTGTGTGTGTGTGTGTGTGTGTGTGTGTGTGTGTGTGTGTGTGTGTGTGTGAGACAGAGAGGTCACCGTGTCATATGAAAACTTGAAAGGACAGTAGTAGTAGTAGTAGTAGTAGTAGTAGTAGTAGAGGTGGTGTTAGTGGTTGGTGTTGCTAGTAATGGTGGTAGAGGTATTGATGCTGGTAGTAGTGGTGGTTATGGTGGTGGTGGTGGTAGAGGTAGTGATGATGGTAGTAGTAGTAGTGGTGGTAGTAGTGATGCTGGTAGTTATGGTGGTGGTGGTGGTAGAGGTAGTGATGATGGTAGTAGTAGTAGTAGTGGTGGTAGTAGTGATGCTGGTAGTTATGATGGTGGTAGCTGTGATGGTTGAATTGATTCCTTTTAAGCACACTACACTACAGTCTGCTGCTAGTTTATTATGCACCCCAGCCTCGTCCTGTGAGCGGTAGTGCCAGGCAGGTCACACAGCAGAGGTCACAAAGAGTTATGATGTAGTGCCAACAGTGCCAAGGGTCAACAGTGCTAAGGTCAACCGTCTCGGGGTCAACAGTGCCAGGGGTCAACAGTGCCATGGTCAACAGTGCCAAGGGTCAACAGTGCCAGGAGTAAATAATGCCAGGGGTTAACAGTACCAGGGTCAACAGTGCCAGGGTCAACAGTGCCAGGGGACAACAGTGCCAGGGGTCAACAGTGCCAGGGGACAACAGTGCCAGAGGTCAATAAACAGTGACAACAGTGCCAGGGTCAACAGTACCAGGGTCAACAGTGCCAGGGGTCAACAGTGCCAGGGTCAACAGTGCCCACCTCAATTCACAATTGTTGTTACTTTATAATCGATGAACCAATGTTGTCACGACTCTCTATCTATCTATCTATCTATCTATCTATCTATCTTTCTCTCTCAGTTACTTCAGTCAATCACCTTTATCAATTCTCTCTCTTATCATAAATTCAAATAACTTTTACAAAATAGAATAAATCGTAATAAAGATAATGCGAAAGATAGAATGAATGATAAAGATAATACTCAATAAATGGGGAAGCAGGAAAATATGTAATAAAGGAGGAATAATGCATAACACGTAAGGATAAGAGAGATAACAGAGAATAAAAGAGGAGATGGATAATAATTTGAGAAGAAGGAATTTAGTGAGGCAAGGAATCATTTTCTCCGGGTTAATCTCCATAACACAACCCTACAACAACAAAGAGGACGATCGACACTGCTTAAATCCGGGTCACGCGGTCACTATAATAATCCTGGTGGCTAGGCGTGGCCCTCCTCTCTTCTCCCTCCCTCCCTCTCCTGTGTGTGTGTGTGTGTGTGTGTGTGTGTGTGTGGAAAGGGAGATAGAATGAGAGGTAATTGGTGTACACGGCGTTCGTAATATTGTACAAATCCCTCCGTTTCTCTCCACCACACACACACACACACACACACACACACACAATTCTAAGTCCAGCTCAAACATTACCAGATCTATAGTTAATCTATATGTTGACTCTTTGTTTATTATAGTTTTGCATTGAAAGTTTTTGCCAGTCAAGTGACCCACTCCCAGCTGCCGCCATATGTAACCTATCACCTCTGTTCATTGTATATTTTCAGCCTTCGGATGCCATGTTATCTTATTAAACCGTTAATTATTATTTTTATTATTACACACACACATCCTTCCAACTTCCATGAGCCTTCGTGTGCGTGTGTGGAAGATTCTTTGCGTGCGTGACTGTCCCTGCGTGTGAGTGCGTATGTAGCTCGTCGGAGGGAGAGAGAGAGAGAGAGGGAGGGAGGGAAGGATGGAGGGAATGAGGGAGTGAACGTGTGTGTGTGTGTGTGTGTACGTGTGTGTGTGTGTGTGGAGCCCCCGTGAGCCAGGCAGGTCGGTGGTGTGTTCCCGGGCCAGGCCAGTGTGTCGGTGACTGGGCGAAGCGACAGTACCTTGGCTTCCTCACTCTCTCACTCCCTCTCACTCACTCTCACACACGCACCTCCCCCCTCTCTCACACAGGTGGTCCTCGGCCCTTGAGTGTTGCCCCTATGATGGCTGGCCCTTAGCCCTTAGAGAGAACAGGGTGGGGGTGGGATAGACTCCTAGGAAGGGATTGAGTCTAGCTATACCCTTATACGCTCTGTAATCATGAGAGTGAGAGAGACTCCGGCCTGGTACACGCTGGTCAATAAGTGTAAGTTTACTTATATAAGGGAACGCTACTTATCCTACAAGTTTACTTAGAAAAAAGGAAGTGATTGGTTAATTATAAACGGGACGCTACTTATCCCACAAGTTTACTTAGAAAAAAAAGTAGTGCTTGTGTATTTTTTTTAAACGACTGTACTTAACCTTCAAATATACTTAGAAAAAAATAAGTGATTGTTTACATGCAAGAGAACACTGTATATTATAGTCGTTAAGTGTACGTTTTACTTATAAGAACATCTACTTACAATGGAGTTCACTTAACCAGGAAGTGAGTGTTGACCAAGAGAATGATTTTACATATCCATAAAGTGCAAGTTTACTTATAAAAGGACACTACATATCTCTAAAGTGCCGCCATACTACATATCACTGTTTGCTCTTAAGCGCATATCACTGCTCTACATATCATTGCAAACAATACTGCGCCATAAACAACCACGGTGATTGCAAATATAAACACAATCACCAGTGTAGATTAAATCAACACCCAATCACCAAAAAAGTGTAAAAAAAAACATATATGCTTATCTAAATGTAAGTAAAACACCGTATTATCTGTTTACATGTAAAAAAAAAGTGTATCCAGTAGAAGAGTAAACACACTCATTCACTTGTTTACCTGTAGAAATAAAACACCAAATCCTCAATTTATACTTGAAAAAAAAAACACACACACACACAATCACCTGTTTTAAATCTAACAAAATCACACGTTTGGGATTTAATTGTAAAATCACTAAATCACAGGTGAAAAAAAAACCTTAGCATATAGTTTCTTGTTTAAATGTAAATAAAAAGTGGTGAGTTTGATTATCTGTGTAAACAAACAAACAAATTCATTTAAAAAAACAGAAAAAATAGTTATCTACAAGTAAACAAACAATCAATAAACAAAAAACGAATATTATACAGAACTCAAACAAGAAAGTGAATACAAAGAAGAAGATTAAAGAGATATAAGAGAGAGACAGAGAGATAAAGATAGAGAGACATAGAGAGGGAGATAAGATATAGAGAGACTGGGAGATAGATAGAGAGAGAGAGAGAGAGAGGGAGGAGGAAGAGACGAAAGGAAGAATTAAGAGAAATGAGATGATAATTGAAATACAAGAGACAGATTAAAACATACACGATAGATAGAAGAGAAGGAGGAGACACTAAACGAAGGGTCTATGTGAGAATATGTGATAAAGAGATAGAGAAGAGAGAAGAAGAGAGAGAACGTTAATTAAAAAAAAATTACAAAAGTAGAAAAAAGACAAAAAATATAACTAAAGTAAATATATTTATTCTCACTTTTCAAAAAATTATCGAAATTTTTATTGCAAGAAATTTGAAGAAAGTTTACGAAAGTTAATTAATGAAATATTATACAACAAGGTGAAAGTATTACGATATTAGGGAAAAATACGAATTAAAAAAGAAAAAGAAAATAAGACAGTGTTACCAGAATGATAAATATTCCTTGAACATCGTTACCAAATCAAGAGGTTGAAACTACTAGAACAGGTGTAACGAGAAACTTGTAATTAATACGTTGACATTGTTACCAGATACCTGACATGTACTTTTAACAATATCTATCCAATACACAGTTCCCAGATAAAAAGAGAGAGATCATACAGTGTTACCAAATAAGCCCCCAGGAAGACTACAGTTAACAAGACAGAAATACGGTGACACAGTTCCCAGATAAGAGAGAAATTAAGGAGAAAGTATTACCAGATAGAGAGGAAGACCCCAGGTGGAGATACTGGACCGCTATTGACGTGAGAGATGAGAGAAATATAACCAAGGTATGTTAGAGTTTACATGTCATATTGTATTAGACTTATAAGGCCATAAGTGAGTATACTTTACATACACCGTGAGTATACTTAGTACCATTAGTGTTAGTATATTGTTTAACCCTTTGATGACGATGTTTTAACCCTTTGATGATGATGTTTTAAACCTTTGATGATGATGTTTTAACCCTTTGATGACGATGTTTTAACCCTTTGATGACGATGTTTTAACCCTTTGATGACGATGTTTAACTCTTTGATGACGATGTTTTAACCCTTTGATGACGATGTTTAAACCCTTTGATTACGATGTTTTAACCCTTTGATGACGATGTTTTAAACCTTTGATTACGATGTTTTAACCCTTTGATGACGATGTTTAAACCCTTTGATGATGATGTTTAAACCCTTTGATGACGATGTTTAAACCTTTGATGACGATGTTTAAACCCTTTGATGATGATGTTTAAACCCTTTGATTACGATGTTTTTAACTTCTTTGATGACGATGTTTTAACCCTTTGATGACGATGTTTAACCTTGATAACGAGTGTTTAACCCTTTGATGACGATGCTTTTAACCCTGATGACGATGTTTTTGGTGAAACCCTTTGATAACGATGTTTAACCCTTTGATGACGATGTTTAACTCTTTGATGACGATGTTTTAACTCTTGATGACGATGTTTTAACCCTTTGATAACGATGTTTAACCCTTTGATGACGATGTTTAACTCTTGATGACGATGTTTAACTTTGATGACGATGTTTTAACCCTTGATGATGATAAGCGAAACCCCTTTGATGACGATATGTTGAACCTTGATAACGAGTGTTTAACCTTGATGACGATGTTTAATCTCTTTGGATGACGATGTTTAACCCTTTGATGATGATGTTTTAACCCTTGATGATGATGTTTAAACCCTTTGATAACGAGTGTTTAACCCTTTGATGACGATGTTTAACTCTTTGATGACGATGTTTAACCCTTTTGATGATGATGTTTTTAACTTTACGATGATGTTTAAACCTTTGATGACGATGTTTAACCCCTTTGATAACGAGTGTTTAACCCCTTTTGGATGACGATGTTTAAACCCTTTGATGATGATGTTTAAACCCTTTGATTACGATGTTTTAACTCTTTGATGACGATGTTTTAACCCTTTGATGACGATGCTTTAACCCTTTGATGATGATGTTTTAACCCTTTGATGACGATGTTTAAACCCTTTGATGACGATGTTTTAACCCTTTGATGATGATGTTTAACCCTTTGATGACGAGTAGAAACCTGCTTAACACACCTGCTTAACACACCTGAGTACATACCCGAGTACACACCTGCATAACACACCTGAATACCTGTCCGTGTTTAAGGGCAATCATTCACCCATCATCCCTCTGCACTGATCTGTGAAGAGGTGATGCTGAGTGTGTGATGCTGAGTGTGTGAAGCTGAGTGTGTGATGCTGAGTGTGTGTGATGCTGAGTGTGTGAAGCTGAGTGTGTGATGCTGAGTGTGTGTGATGCTGAGTGTGTGGGATGCTGAGTGTGTGTGATGCTGAGTGTGTGATGCTGAATGTGTGATGCTGAGTGTGTGTGATGTGTGTGATGCTGAGTGTGTGTGATGCTGGGTGTGTGGGATGCTGAGTGTGTGTTATGCTGGAGGTGTGTTATGCTGAGTGTGTGTGTGATGCTGAGTGTGTGTGTGTGATGCTGAGTGTGTTATGCTGAGTGTGTGATGCTGAGTGTGTGTGTGATGTGTGTGATGCTGAGTGTGTGTGATGTGTGATGTGCTTAGTGTGTGTGATGCTGGGTGTGTGTGATGCTGAGTGTGTGTGATGTGTGTGATGTTGAGTGTGTGATGTGTGTGATGCTGAGTGTGTGGATGTGTGTGATGCTTGAGGTGTGTGATGCTGGGGTGTGTGGATGCTGAGGTGTGTGATGCTGAGTGTGTGTGGATGTTGAGTGTGTGATGCTGGAGTGTGTGGATGCTGAGTGAGGGTGATGCTGAGTGTGTGTGATGCTTAGTGTGTGTGCTGCTGAGTGTGTGTGATACTGAGTGTGATGCTGAGTGTGATGCTGAGTGTGTATGATGTGCTGGAGTGTGTGATGCTGAGTGTGTGTGTTATGCTGAGTGTGTGATGCTGAGTGTGTGATGTGTGATGCTGAGGTGTGGATGTGTGTGATGCTTAGTGTGTGTGATGCTGGTGTGTGTGATGCTGAGTGTGTGTGATGTGTGTGATGCTGAGGTGTGTGATGTGTGTGATGCTGAGTGTGTGTGTGATGTGTGTGATGCTCAGTGTGTGTGATGCTGGGTGTGTGTGATGCTGAGTGGTATGCTGAGGTGTGTGTGATGCTGGAGGTGTGGGATGCTGAGTGTGTAAGATGCTGAGGAGTGTGATGCTGAGTGTGTGTGATGCTTAGTGTGTGTGCTGCTGAGTGTGTGATACTGGAGTGTGTGATGCTGAGTGTGTGATGCTGAGTGTGTATGATGCTGAGTGTGTGATGCTGAGTGTGTGATGCTGAGTGTGTGATGCTGAGTGTGTGTGCTGTTGAGTGTTTGTGACGCTGAGTGTGTGTGCTGCTGAGTGTGTGTGATGCTGAGTGTGTGTGATGCTGAGTATGTGCTGCTGAGTGTGTGTGATGCTGAGTGTATGTGATGCTGAGTGTATGTGATGCTGAGTGTGTGATGCTCAGCGCCGCCAAGCCAAACAGAACCAAATCCTCGGGACGCCAAAGAACTCACTGTGTTGTTGTGTAGTTGAAGGATGCGTCGTAATCCTTCAATGGGTCCTGTGGGGATTTTTTCTTGTGGGGATACTCGTAGGATTCCTCTGTCTGTGGGGGTGGTGGTGGGGGGGTGAGTATAGCGTCTTGGTGCTGTGATCTGCCGATTATACCCGTGGATATAATGTGGAATTGGATTATATTCTGTTCATTAAGTGGATATATCATGTGTTTCTCCAGGACAGGTGGTATAATGAGTTATATTTCTGATATAACCGATGTTTTTGGACTATAACCAAAAGGTATATTAGTGGTGCAATGATATATTATGGTGATATAACCGTTGTTTAGGTGTAATATAACCAAGGTATGTCAGTAGTATAACAAGATAATACTGGTAAAATTAACCACAGTATTTCTTCCCACTTTCTGGTATATATTTTTTTTACGAAAGTTTGTCATTTTTTAGAGGGTTGAAATTTTGTTTTACATCCTGTCGTAGTGTCCAAACTTTCACTCAAAGAGAAAGTACCTTAAGTGATATTAGATGTGGGGTGATTTTCTCTTGGCTTTCTTTCGTAATGTGTATGGAACTTTCGCTCAGAGAGAAAGTAGCATTTGGTAATATTAAATATGAGGTGATTTTTCATTTTGCTATTTTTTATCATATATTGACCTGTAGTAGTTTTGTAGTTCTGTTTATTTTATGTATTTTTTCCTCTGTCTGTCTCTCTGTCTCTCTCTCTCTCTCCTTTTGTATTTGTATCATTATTTCTGTTTTTCCATCTTCCACTCTCTCTCTCTCTCTCAATCTTCCTCTTTGTAATTCTGTCTCTTATCACTTTCTTTCTTTCTCATTCTCTCAGCCCTTCTCTCGGTCTTTCGCCCCTCATTCTCTCACTCTCTCAGGGAGGGAAAAACACATCAGGTAGGAGACGTAACCAGTATTAACTTTTAGAAGAATGAATGTCCTGCCACCTTTAGGTTACTAAGCCCCCCTCTCTCTCTCTCTCTCTCTCTCCCTCTCTCTCTCTCTGTCTGTCTGCCCGTGTCTGTCTCTCTTCATTTACCCCTCTCTCTCTAGTGAAGAGCAACTTTAGTTCTCTCCGGTTTTATACCCTAAAAATATCGCCAGTTCGAGCAATCAACTTCGCCTGGCGTTCTCCTTCACTCTGAATAACGAGTTTCTTGTTGTTTCGACAGACGAACGTTCGCCCGAGTCCTTCCAACTAATGACAACACAGTCTATAAATATCCCTTCATCCTCCCTCCATTACGTCTGACGAAGGTACGCTAGGGTCCATCTGCCTACACTGGCACTGATTTATATCGCGAGTAAACGTGTAAATAAAACTCTGGTGTCAGTGTGTGTGTGTGTGTGTGTGTGTGTTGTGTGTGTGTGTGTGTGTGTGTGTGTGTGTGTGTGTGTGTGTGAACTTAAACACGTACCAAAAATGCAGGTGTGTTAGAAAGACAAACACACACACACACACACACACACACACACACACAGTGAGTAACTGGTATTCTGACTCAACATCACAACAAAGTAAGAATCGTGATGGCTACTACTGAAGAAGGCGGAGGAGGAGGAGGAGAAGATGGGGAAGGCGGAGGACATATAGGTGTTTTTTTTTCTGAACTGAAGACTTTTGAGTTGAAGGAAATATTCTTTTGAGAAGGAGTGGACAACAGCTATTGAGGGGAGGAATAGGAGGAGTTTCCGGGTGTCTAGCAGTAAAGAAATGTCAGGTCAGGTCAGGTCAGGTTAGGTCAGGTTAGGTTAGGTGAGGTTCGTTGGCTCTGTATTAGTGTTAGTTTACGTGGTACAGCAGAAGATGTGTTAGATGGTGTTTCGGGAGGCAGGCGAGGCAGGAGGCGCCCCTCACTAATCACCCGGGAGCTAGTCTTGAGACTTTCTGCTGAGATCCTTGACGTTAGGAGGCAGCGGCACCACACGGCACGATAGCAAAACATTCCTCCGTCAGGCTATGTTGCGCCCCCCCCCCGCCCCCACCACCACCCCCCTGGAGGTACAACACAATAATGGTACAATTTGGTACATCTGGTCGTATTATCATAAGTCTCTCTGGTAATGGCCTCCCCCCACCAAGAGGTACCTACATTATAGAACTCGTACATTTGGCAATAGTAGTACCATAACACAGGGGTAACGATGCTTCAAAGACTAGATCAACATGACATATGCCCAGCAAATGGTTACTATAATACAATAATCGTACATCATGCCCTTAATATTAAACAAAACTCAAGAAATAACTTAAGTTAGAACATTACTCCTACGTCTGGCGTCATAACACCCCCAATAAAAGACGCCATAACACAATAACTAAACATATCTGACATACTTATGACTCAGTAGAGGTTACGAGTGTGTGATGATCGTATGTCTGGTCACTCTCACCCAGTATATTAATGTCTACAAGAGAGGGCATTTTGTAGGCTAAGAAATACATTGATCGTACGTCTGGCGGTGGGGTTGAGGTAGGGTCCCGGCAGCGATACGACAATAAGACAACCTTAATGGTGCAAGAGTAAGGTGTAGTACGTGATTGTGGCCAGCCAGCAGTCAGGTGGCCAAACAGCTGTAAGATGGTTTCTAGACAGCTGTAAGGTGGTGGCCAGACAGCTGTAAGGTGGTGGTCAGACAGCTGCAAGATGGTAGCCAGACAGCTGCAAGATGGTAGCCAGGCAGCTGCAAAGTGGCCAAACAGTAGAGTATGAAGAATGACCCAAACTCCTGACCAAACTTCCTCCCTGGCAGCAGCTGTTCCTGAGCACCACAGCACCTACAACACCACCACCACCACAGCACCAACACCAGACACACGTTCTTAATACATCAAACTATGGTGGAGTCTAGGGGTAATACTGACGCCAGCTTAGTTCTTTGTGCTTCTGTAACTTAGTCGTCATGCTCGTAAGTGGAAAGAAAGAGGATCGTCTCTTAGCGTCTCTGTGTAATTCCGCCGCCATCTTAGTTATCGTTATGTCGTCGTAATGTAAGATTTATTCCCGTAACTGAGGTCAAGAGAACATATCAAGGTACAGTCTCTGTGTTATTAGGACGCCATATTGTTTTACCTCAAGTAAGTCAAAGAAGATTTTTTATATCTCAGGAGAGAAAATTGAACGTAAAATCCTTTGAGAATCTTGACCTTAATGGGCCCTAGTTCTAATGGGACCCCAGCTCTAATGGGCCCCAGTTCAATAACAATCCTGTCCTGATTATGTGTGTCCCAGAGTGAAGGATTATCCCCCACACTCTGACCTTCTCTAGAGTGCAACATAAAGTTGAGTACATTGGCTGTTAGTGGAGACAGTCACCTGCTACTGGGTAATTACCATTGACCTGAAGAAAACGTGATGTTGGTACCTTAATGTGGGTCATGTTTGGGGGGGTAGGTCCAGGTAGCTGTGGTGTGTGGGTCTTGGTGTGGTGGTGGTAGTGGTGTACAGGTCTTGGTGTGGTGGTGGTAGTGGTGTATAGGTCTTGGTGTGGTGGTGGTGGTGTACAGGTCTTGGTGTGGTGGTGGTGTGTGTGTGTGTGGGGGGGATCTTTATGGTTTGTTGGTAATGTATCTGAGCCTTGTGGTGGTGTTATAACTTAATGTAGCGACTCTCAGGACAGGTGCCACCAAGGAACACCCATTAACAACAGCCTCCATTACTGCATTAAGAAGAAATTACGTTTTATATCAATCGATATTTATCCCATGAAATATTTGTTTACAAACGGAGGTAAAAGTTGTCGTCCAGTTCCCAATAGTTGTCGTTTGCTCTCGCCAGCGTCTAGCGTCCCCAGGTGGGTCTCAACTGCAGCTGTGAGAGGAAGTTTGCTCGTGAGTTTGAGTCATTCTTTCTCATGGTGGGTGGCTGGCCGTCTCCACCAGCCCTCATAAGCTGCGCCACAAGTGCTCTGTTGTTGTTTTTCCCTGAGGCTGCTGCCGGGGAACTGTGTCACTCCAGCCAGACGTATGATTATTGTTTTATTGTGCCTCCTGAGGTCGCTGCCTGAGGCGCTGTGTTATTATTGCCAGATGTATAGCTATTATTTTATTGTACCTGCCGAGGTCGTTGCAGGAGCACTGTGTTAGTGTTGTCAGATGTATGATTGCTATTTCATTGTACTTACTGTGGTCGTTGCCGGGGCATTGTGTTACAATTGCCAGACGTATGATTGTTATTTTACTGCACCCCCGTGATCGCTGCCGGGGTGCTGTGTTACTACTGCCAGAGGCACAACGTCGGTGTCGGGACACGCTGTCACTTACTTCCTGACATAATTATCACATCTCCTCAGACTGTTGGTGAGACGCTAAGTCACTCACTGCCTCACCTTATGAATATTGTAATAACTTAGATCCTGATGCCGGTGTGAGGACACTCTGTCGTTTACTGGCGGGTGTACGATCATCCTGGTGGTTTACGTCACCAACTAAGTGTTTGCTCACCGCCAGACGTACGAGTATTGCATTGTGATAACTCCTCAGCCACTGGCGGGTTCCTGATCCCCAAACTGCCTGACTTATGATTATTTTATTACCTTGTCTTCTGAGTTTGCTGTGCACCGCTGTGTCTTTTCAGCCAGACAGTTGATTAACTCATGTTGTTCCCTCCTGACGTCGTGTCAGTTACCGCCTGATGCATAATTGGATGTTGTCTCACCTCTTAGGTCTGCTGTGGGACGCTACGCCTTCACAAACCAAATGAACTTTTTCTTTTGTAATACCGTCTTCAGGATGTCTTAACACAGCGGCATCACCAACAGGAAAAATCACTGTGTTGTCGTACATTCTCGACTGACTCTCGGAGAGCTGTGTCACCACAACCAGACGTATGATTATGTTCTGGCTGCTCCTGTCAACTACTTCACTCCGTACGATCAATGTAGTGTCACCAGGGCAACATCCCGGCCGCTGTGTCATGACATCCAGACTTACAGTAAATCTTTCAATCTTTGTCTGAAGATCTTGTTCGAGTTTTACCTTTTGGTATTCCTCGTCTCTCTCTCTCACTTCATCTTTTCTTCTATAATATATCACTGCTCTGAGTCTCCTACAGCCACGTGCATTGTTCTATCATCTCTCACCCACAACACCTCCCGTCCAGTATTCCAATACACCATTCTGTTCTCTCTAATAAATTAAATCAACCTTTCGTCCCCATCTTTAACTTGTTCTTCATTAGTTTACCTTCCTTTAAGTACCTATGTATACCTTTCTGACCATCTTACATTACAACACATGACAACCTTTTCTAACACTCATTACTTTATTTTGATCTAATCCTTCTAAACACTACGGTCTTTACACCCTTCACTTGTCCCCAGCAGACATCTCCACCATCCTTCTTCAACTTTCTCTCCGTCAAAAGCCAGGACATTCAGGTTCCTTCCTTTCATCAAAACTTCAGTCATTCCTTTCTTGTCATCCTGTCTTCACCAACGCTCATTGAAACACCCGAGTCTTGTCTGCTCTTAATTCTTTTTTGTAACAGAAACACCGAGAGTGGAGTTCCCAGCAGCTCGTCTCTGGGGTGAGCTATGTCGAGCGTCGGGGAGATACAAACACCGTAAAATTATTGGCAACTAAACTGTGTACACATGTGTAGGTCTTAATACACATGTGTACAGTAGGTCTTACAGTGGGAGAAGATAAATTTATGAAAGAATTTGTATTTTGTTTAATTTTTCAATGAATATATGAATACTATTTACAACTAGAATGACTCAGTGAAAAAATGTGTTGTTACGTCTCTAGATCAGTGTTATAACCTCATAGCTTCTCTCTTATAATATTAACACACTTCCTCTCTACTAACCATTATTTACGTCTTATAAACAAAGGTAAATAGTTTCTCATGTGATAATTTCTGACTGTTCTCACACCAGCGCCTGAAAACACTCCCTAAGCCTTGTTTTATGTGGTATTATATTTTACTTTGTATATTATTTAAGAAGCTCTGTGGCCGAGTGAATACGTTGTTCGTTTCCTGTCTTGTGGGTCGCTGGTTCGAGGATTTTAATTTACAGTTTGGGGAAGTGAAGGCTATCGGGTGCAGTGTCGGCCTTACTACTGACTCTTAGTGTACCGACGGCTTTGTGTATCGACTGCTTTGTGTACCGACGGCTTCTTGTACCGACGGCTTCTTGTACCGACGGCTTCTTGTACCGACGGCTTTGTGTACCGACGGCTTTGTGTACAGTGTGTTGTATCCAGGTATATGACATTGACCCCAACCTCACTATAGCCAGTTGTATAAACCTGTATAAGTCTGCTACACACCTGTCATTATGTGTACGTGTAGGTTAATAACACACACACACACACACACACACACAGGACCCGGGTAAATCTCGACACCCCGTCAGCGTGATTTAGGGAGACAAGCCCCTCAGAGACCTTCCTCAGCCACCTCCTGTTGTCTTCCTGCCTCACATCCTCCTTCATCCACCTCTACTTTCATCCACCTCTTCCATCATCCACCGCCTCCTCCTACACACACACATACAGACACAGGTTTAGGACAAGTGATGTCTTAAGTGAACGCGAGATATAGGGAGAAGAACACGAGATATTGGGAGAAGAACACGAGATATTGGGAGAAGAACACGAGATAGAGGAAGAAAACAAATGCCATTTTTTTCTACTCTTGTGTTTTAAAGTTGAAAGAAAAGGGAGAGGAAAGGCAGAGAGAATTAGGAAGGTTTGTTAGGTAGAAGGAAGAACTGAGACACGCCAGGCAGACAGTGTTGATGTTTGTTGTTGTTGCTGATGATATGATGTTCCAGGCGGTCTTGGTTGACGTCCATAAACACTGTAAGAGCAAGTTAAACGCCAGGCGATAACAAATGCCTTTACTGACGCTGTGCTTTAAAGTGTGTTGGTCTCAAGAAGCATCGAGAAGGGTCAGTGTGAGATGGAGTTAAACGACAGGCGATAATGAATGCCCATATTGGCGCTATTAAAAAATAATGTTATTATAGGAAAACGGAAAAATACCAGACGATGTTGATTGCCTGTGTTGGCGCAAGAGGAGGAGGAGGAAGTGGAAGGAGGAGGAGGTGGAAGAAGAAGAAAAGGAGGCAAGAGGAGGAGGAGGAAGTGGAAGGAGGAGGAGGTGGAAGAAGAAGAAGAAGAAGAAGAAGAAGAAGAAGAAGAAGAAGAAGACAACGAGTAAAATCCAAACAATAACGACGATATAAATTTGGTGTGTGGTGGAGGCAACAAGCTGGCTGCTGGCTGGTGACTGCTGCCAGTGGTGACGACGTTCTCAGCTTGCCGCACCGTCTGAAGGTAAACACACCCATTAAACCTACGAGCCTTCTCCAAGAGGCTTAGATGAGACTCACCAGATTCACCTCCAGAGACTATATATCTCCCAGGTCAAAACACAGGTCAACACACACACACACACACACACACACACACACACACACACACACACACACACCTGGCAAATGATTCCTTCACAATATTAATGTCAGCACACACCTGATAAATATACAGTATAATAAAAGGGATATATAGAAGAATTGATAAAGAGAGAGAGAGAGATAGAGTTGAGGAGTGCGTGTGTGTGTGTGTGTTTTAGACAACCAAGATGGCTTCAAAATTACGTTAAGGCTCTACTATGTCTCTTAACTCTCCGTTGTTCCCCAGACAGCGATAAAAAAAAAACAATAATGACCGACAATTCTCTCAGACGCCCATAAGAAATCTTTACCCTCAACTCCATACAAAAAAAAAACTTTCTACTAATATCTTGTGGGTAGGAAACTTTTACCCTATAAAACAACGTAAAAATGTCACAATTATCTCCCGTACAATTTCTCATAGGGAGATAGAGAGAGAGAGATATAGAGAAAGAGAGACTTTTAGCGTGGATCATTTACTAGACGTGAGAATGGAGGAGACCAGGGTTGAAAGACGAGCTCCATCCCACTGAATATCTCCCACGTAAACAATGGCGGAGGGACTCAGTTGGTGTGAATATTTCTTCTCCTCGTCGTACCGGGTAGCTGTTGTGATTTTTTTTTCGTTTATTTTTAAGAAAGAGAGAGAGAGAGAGGGGATTATCCTTGTTACTTTAAAACATCAACGAAATTAGAAGTATTTTATGTAATGTGGAGAATTGCTGGATAGAAGAATTATAATCTTTTAAAATCTTATTATTAGAACGGAGGATAAATTATCTTCTTTTGCGTTGTGTTCCATATGTGTGTGTGTGTATGAGTGTTGTGTAGACGTGGGTAGTGTTGGAGGGGTATATGTTGTGTGTGTGATTGAAGGACACATACACATATACATACATACACACACACACACACACACACACACACACACACACACACACACACAGGGACCCTTCCATTATTGTGATTAAGGACAAGAAACTGAAGTTGTATGTTCTGGTTATCTAAGTCACGACAAAAGAGAGACCATAAAACTGTCACAAAGGCGGAGAATGTGGCTACCTTTTGCGATCTCAAGTCTGCCAAAACCTGGGTTCGATCCCCACCCACCCACACATCCCCACCCACATCCCCCTAAAACCTATCCACACCCCCGCGATTCTTATTATATTTGGTTGGTTTCATTTAAGTTAACCCACACCAACTCCTCACCCCCCCACCCACACACCCCACCCACACACCACCCACACCCCACCCATCCCCCACCCACACCACCAGATGTCTGTGTGCTGGCTGTACCGTCTGTTATTGTTTTTCTTCATTCTACACCCAACAGACAGAACGCCAGATGTCTGTATGTAATAATGTCTGTCTGTTGAGGTGGGATCATCTGTTTTAATTTCACACACCCTAGAGAGAGAGAGAGAGAGAGAGAGAGAGAGAGAGAGAGAGAGAGAGAGAGAGAGAGAGAGAGATCTTACTCCAGTATTCTCTCTCACTCTGGTAAGTCGAAACATTATGGTGTGTGTGTGTACCGTAAGCTTGGGATTAACACGAATGTTAAAAGTTTTTACCACGACCAAGAGTGTCTATGTTAGTAGGAGGTTGAGCTGAGGAGCGTAATACATTCAGGTCCTCGAGAATAATTATTATGTATACTGAATAATCATACATATATATACATATTTGAGTGTATGTTATTATTCTAAGTTATATTTTCGTTCTAAAACAGTGATTATTATTCTCTCATTTGTTGTTAGTTATTATAGCTGACCTACTGCCACCATCACCACCACCACAACAAACAGTCAATAATACGTTCATTCAGACCACATATAAAGCTCTCGAGATGAAATGATATCCACTCATGCACGCTCACCGCTACTCATAATGATCTCTCTCTCAAGCTATTAAACATTTTAAATGAAGAAAAATGAAATTGTTTACACTTAAGAACCTCAACTACTTTTGGGTGAAAAAAATTAACAAATCTTTTTTTTTTTTAATAAAGTTTATAAATAAAAAGTTTTCTGAAGAGTCTTTTATATTGAGGAAATAATGTTATAGTGAGTTTAATGAGAGTTTAAAGAGAACTGATGGACACACACACACACACACACACACACACACACACACACACACACACACACACACACACACACACACACACACACACACACACACACACACACACACAGTATACCCCAACACCCTTAAGTATACACCGACATACTACCTCCTAAGTATATCATACACGTCAATTGTGCCCAGAAAGTTAGTGCCCAAGTATATAAGTTTATGGAGCAAGTAACTAACTTTAGGGAGACATACAGACGGCGTCTACTTAACTGTGGTGAATATAAGTGTGGCTGTGTGAAGGTGTGGCTGTGTAAGTGTGGTTGTGTAAGTATTGTGTAAGTGTGGCTGTGTAGGTATGGCTGTGTGAAGTATTGTGTAAGTGTGGGTTTCTAAGTTACCTTAAGTATGGTACCACTATCTCAGTATGTGTATTAAAATGAGAGAGAGAGAGAGAGAGAGAGAGAGAGAGAGAGAGAGAGAGAGAGAGAGAGAGAGAGAGAGAGAGAGAGAGAGAGAGAGAGAGAGTTTAAATTCCCTCAAACATTAAATCATTTATTATCCAAAACAAATACATCATTAATATCTTTATAAACATCAACTAACAAACGATTAAATCCTCTTTCTCTTTTTTTTAAGTTCATGTGTATATATTTCTCTAAGACACAAACTCACTTAAGAAGGATTCGATTCCCTTTAACTCTATGATCCTAAGATGCTATTGTTTATTTTCAAATTGGAGGGAAAATTAATCTAAAGAGAAGAGTTCTAGTCTCTAATTTCCCGCTCTTGTAAATCTCAATAAACGATGTGATTTTGTTGACGTAAAGATGCACCTCCATAAAGTATTCAATTCCTTCCAAGACGCCCACCGGTTATTTACACGATCCCGTTTATAAGAGAATTAAGTAGTTCTTACCTTATGGAGAATGTTGGTCCATTTGTGAGGGAAAACGATTCAATCTCTTTTGTGTGTGTCTGTGTGTGTGTGTGTGTGTGGGTAAGTCTTTTGAACTGTGTAGACTAAGCGATTATACTGCTTGTAATCGATGGGAATTTGTTTGGTGAATGTCTGCCTAAGAACGCTATTCGATCCCTTTGGTTTGTTTACTCAATGTTAAATAGGTGCAATTCCATCTCTTTTAGTCGATGCAATTTTGTTTCTCCGGAAGAAGGGTTTATTTACTGAGTTTAATTCCTTTCAAGTTTTAAGATAGTTTAAACTCCATTACGTATCTGGTTAACGATGCGAATTTGTTTACGAAGCCGAGCAGTAACTTCATTTATAGACGATATTTGTATCGAAGGAAACTATTCGACTCCTTTAAAGATTTGAATCCATTTATAGAAGGAGTTAAGTATGTGAAGATCTATTCGATTTTATTGATCTTCTTTCATATCATAAATTAGTGCGTTTATAGTCGTTGGTTTTGTTAAGGAGAAGAATTAATTAAGAAACTGTTCACGTAAGGGCAGTTTTGTGTGTGTGTGTGTGTGTGTGTGTGTGTGTGTGTGTGTTAAGACGTTTATAATATATCTCTGCACCTTAAAATTAGTGTTTTATCTCCTAACTGGTGGTGTTAAGTAAACGTATCTAACTAAGGTAGAGTCTCGGTGTAATTCTCTCCCTTAACTGATCCTACGAGTAATGTTCATGTTATTCTTGTAAGTTATCTTTGTATTTAACCTTAAGTCAACCAGTTAAGTGTATTTTTAGATCTTCACTTAAGAGAAAACTTTCGACCCTAAGAACCTTTGTGCATCAGACCCTAAACCTCTCATTGGCTGTGGCTGTATACACTATAAACGACGTCAACCTGTTTGGCGAAATGTGCACTTAAGAAAACTATTCAATTCCTTTTAAGCCTTTCAGTTATTTATACGATTGTATTAAAAGCGATTACGTAGCTTATACTCGATGCGATTTTGTTTTGATAATTTTTGTGTGTGGGGGAGATGTGTGTGTGTGTGTGTGTGTGTGTGTGTTTTGATAATTTTTGTGTGTGGGGGAGATGTGTGTGTAAAAACTGTGTAGTGTGTGTGTGTGTGTAGCTAAGGTCATGAATATACTATATATACACTATGAGTTAATTTATCCCTTAAAATATATTCTTACAAAGGAGATTTAATATATTTCAGTTCATTTAATTGTTTATATGTTGTTGTTGTTGTTGTTGTAGAATAATGTGCTTTAATTACCAGGATTATCGGCCCCAGGTGTACAATCGCAATCCCATGAGTACAATAACCTGATTAACTATGAACAGTAAACGTAGACAGGTGTTACAGCAGGTAGATGAACAGTGAGAAATATTCAGTACGTTAATTATTTCTCATATGTAGCTAAATTCTCTACAAGATATGAAATTCTTTACGTTCTGATGGATGTTATTTAATGTAGAAAATGTCTTGGTCATATAAAAACTAAAACCATTTCAAATCCATTCAATTCTTCTCTGTTGTTTACAAGACAGAAAGCAATAAGAAACGACGCGCTGTCTGGTGATCGATGCGAAATTGTTTGGAAAAATACCTAACATTTCTCTGTTTGTTTATAGTATAAGTGATATAAATTTCATTGGGGAATCTATGTTATTGGTAGAAAACAAAAGCGAGTTCAATCCCTTTCAGTTCAATTAGTCACACACACACACACACACACACAGGAAGACAACAGAGATGATTATGTATCTTGTGGTCGATGCGCATTTGTTTGGATGGCACCTTCATTTGTTAAGTTTATTTACGCTATAGATAACATTAATATATTTAGCGAACATATGCTATAAAAAAATTAAAAGTTCGATCCCTTTCAGTATTTTTTTAATCGCTCCCAGGAAGCCATTAGAGGCGATTACGTATCTAGTGATTGATGCTTATTTGTCTGGTAGAATGTTTTTTTTTTTATTATTCTCCTCCTCGTGTCGATAATCTTGCTCAGACACGGGAACCTACAATAGGGAAGCTCGTTTGGGAGTTTTTAGCTGTCGTTCTAGCCTTCTTCTTTAGATTCGCCTAGTATATAATTTCAGCTAAAATTTCATTTTGGGCGCTGGCCGACACTCTGTAATTCATCCTATCAGAGTTTTAGCAGAATTATTAAACTTTGTGAGAGGTGTGTGTATGTGTGTGCTAGAGTGAGAGGGTAAGATTAAAAGGTACGTGTCAAGTAGTAGCCAGGCAGTGAGGAGATTAAAGTGTAAATATGTGTGTGTGTGTGTGTGGCGGGGGGATAAGGTGTACCTGTGTGCAGTTGTGGGAGAATGAATGCATGCACCGGTTGGATGCCCACAAACACACACTAACCTCCATGATGTTATTACACCCTAAATAAATCTTATGACTCTCTCTCTCTCTCCTCCTCCTCTCTCTCTCTCTCTCTCTCTCTCTCTCTCCGCCGAGTGGTGATCACAGTAATGGCCGTTAACCACACACCCAGCAAATTACAACTGCGGTGGGAACACATAATTACTCTCTCTCTCTCTCTCTCTCTCTCTCTCTCCTCCTCTCTCTCTCTCTCTCTCTCTAGGCAGTGTTGTTAACTGATGCTCACAAATAATATTTTACCAGTTGACCTTCGAAAATTGGTGAACTGAAGATATATATGTGTGGGAATGGTCCACTGATAGACCGTGTGTGTGTGTGTGTGTGTGTGTGTGTGTGTGTTGTGTGTGTGTGTGTGTGTGTGTGTGTGAGGAGAGCCCACTAGCTGAACATGTTGTGAAAGGCGGAGTGATAATTCAAGAAATTCGCTTTGTTGTGAGTCTGATGTGTTGGGGTATTTTAATCTGCAGGTAAAGCCACCGGTGTGTTATATATAGGTTGATAGTCACTTTATGGTCAGGGGAGAGAGAGAGCAGACATTCTCAGTCTTCACAGAACATCCAAGTTTGTGTGCAGGACTTGACAAATTGGTGCCTTCTTCCCTGAAACTCTGGCCACTACACGCTGAGGAGAGAGAGAGAGAGAGAGATAGAGAGAGAGAGAGAGATGAATGAAGAGATATTTACCCGTGTGTGTGTTGTCTGCGTTAGAAAAAAGATAAGAGAGAGAGACATAGTAGGAAGAAAGAGGAATATTTCTCTATATTAATCTCTCTCCCTCCATCCTTCTCACCCACCCATTTCTCATCCTTCTCCCCCTCCCCATTCTTATCTCTCATCTTCCCTCCTTCCTTCCCTCCTTCCTCCTTCCCTCACGCAGTAACAGGGAGAGACAGGTGGTCGACCCTCTATTACTTAATAATTCCCAATAAAGCGCACCTGTCCTCCAGTGACCAGGGGGAGGTGAGAGGGAGAGGATTGGGACAGAGTGGGAGCGTGAGAGGGAAGGAGGAGAGAGTGAGAGGTAGAGTATGAGGGAGGAGAGGAAGAGAGGAGAAATGAGACAGGAGAGAGATCGAAAGATAAGAAAATGGAGGAAAGCAGGAACAGGTGAGAGATAGGAATAAAAGGGAGAAGAGAGTGATAGAAAGGAAGTAGAGGCGACAGTCTAAGATAAAGGTATCTCTCTCTCTCTCTCTCTCTTCTCTCTCTCTCTCTCTCTTTTATTCACAGGTATATAAAAACAATCCCCCCAAAAAACTAATTATATCCACCAGGTGTGTGAGGCGAGTTGATCAGCTGGCAGGTAAGATACAGGACAGGTGTTGTCTAAATACCTCAACTTTTTAATAACACAACTAAATAACTCACCTGCAATGACCCATTAGCCCAGTTTTTTTAATTATCTCTAATTACTAAAAGTAGATTTTCATGGAATTCGTTCAGGTGTGGCTGTGTGTGTGTGTGTGTGTGTGTGTGTGTGTGTGTGTGTCTGTTTTCATGCATGATTTGAAAGAAAAGTCAAGTAGCAGGTAACAATGAGATAATTAAAAAACTTTGTTACATAACGTGTGAGGAAGAAAGTTGGATCCCTTATGTACCTGAGGAAGAGAGAAGTGGATCCCGTCTTCCTGGAATTATCAACAAAATGTAAACTCCAGCGACTACGAATACTAAATTGAGTTCCAAAGTTAATATCTGTTGATTAGGGACCAGACGTGACCTAATTATGCTGAATATATGTCTGTTAATGTCTTTTATTATGGCTATTGTCTGTGTTTGTTGGTGTCAGTTTAGTGTTTGTTTACCATATGAACATCTGCAAATTTTATTCATCTCTCTCTCTCTCTCTCTCTCTCTCTCCTCCTCTCTCCTTCCCCACCCCTCCTCCTCCTCCTCCTTCCTCCTCCTCGTACCCCATCTTCTCATCCTTCTCTTCCTCTTTCCTCTCCTCCTCCACCCCCTTCTTCCCATCTCCTCACCATTCTTCTCTTCCTTCTCCCATCTCCCCATCAACCCCCTCCCTCCTTCTCCTCACCACACGCTAAAAGGGATTCAAGACTCTCTTTACCTACCTGACACAGGGGATCAGACTCTCTATCTCACTCACATATAGACGATCCAATACTCCTGGTTATATGAGATAGAGTGTTATAGACATGTTCTTCTGCATTATAGAGGATCCAATACTCTCTCTCTGTAAAGGGTTTGAGGCTTAAAGAGTATAGACGATTCGGTTTTTCCCTCCCCAGATGTAATAGAGGATTCGATTCTGTTTTATGGAATTAGATGATTGAATTCTCTCTCTCTCTCTCTCTCTCTCTCTCTCGCATGGAACAGGCAGGAGAGGCGATCATATGTTATTTTCCGCTCGTTGGATAAGGGTTCGAATCCTCCTTCTCACGCACGATTACACTCGGACATATTATTATTCGTGTTGAGAATTCGAATTCCTTTGAGGTGATACTGGATTAAAAGATTAGAACTTCTTATTCTTTTCCTTCTTCCGGAACAGAGAGAGATTTAAGAACTCTTCCACTTACAAGACAAAGAGAATCAGGAGGCTTCGGTACCTGACGTATAAAGGGGATTCAATCCTTTTTTTTAAACTATGGTATAAGGGATTGGATCTCTTGACTTCTACTGTAATGTGGAGTCGTCTCTCTCTCTTTCAACATTATTTTTTTACCTTTTTCCAAACAAAAATACAAAAATATTGAACAATTTCTATTTATTTTTCAAAAGTAACAATAATAATAATAATAATAATAATAATAATAATAATAATAATAATAATAATAATAATAATAATAATAATAGATAATAATGTTGTTAAATAATCTACCTCTTTAATGGTTCATGGCATAATACCCAAAAACACTGGCACTGGTGGGTGGGTGTAGTGGTGGATGGGTGTGGTGGGTAGTGGTGTGAGGGTGGTATGGGTGTGAGGTGGGGTGTATGTGTAAGTGGGTGGTATGGTGTGAGTGGGTGGTATGGGTGTGGTGGGTGGTATGGATAGGGTGGGTGGTATGGGTGGGTGTGGTGTGGGTGTGGTGGGTGTGGGTGTGTGGATGGGGTGGGTGGTATGGTGTGGTGGGTGTGGGTGTGGTGGGTGGTGTGGTGGGTGGTGGGTGGTGTGGTGGTGGTGGGTGGGGGTATGGGTGTGAGTGGGTGGTATGGGTGGGTGGGTGGTATGGGCGTGAAGGTGGTATGGGTGTGGTGGGTGGTATGGGTGTGAGGGGTGGTATGGTGTGAGGGTGGTGGTGGGTGGAGGGTGGTGGGGGTGTGGGAGGGTGGTAGGATAGGAGGGTGGTGGTGGGTGAGGGGTGGTATGGGTGTGAGGGGGGTGGGGGTGTGGGGTGTGAGTGGTGGTGGGTGTGAGGGTGGTATGGGTGTGAGGGTGGTATGGATGAGGGTGGTATGGGTGTGAGTGGGGTGGTGAAGGGGTGGTGTGTGAGTGGGTGGTATGGGTGTGAGGGGTGTATGGGTGGAAGGGGTGGTATGGGTGTGGAGGGTGGTGGGGTGTAAGTGGTGGTATGGGTGTGAGGTGGAGGGTGGGGGTGTGGATAGGAGTGGGGTGGTGGGTGTGAGTGGGTGGTATGGGTGTGAGGGGGTGGTATGGGTGTGAGGGGTGGTGGGTGAGGGTGGTATGGGGTGGATAGGGTGGTATGGGTGTGAGGGGTATGGGTGTGGGTGGGTGGTATGGGTGTGGGAGGGTGTATGGGTGAGTGGTGGTATGGTGGATAGGGAGGGTGGAAGGTGTGAGGGCGAGAGAGTGGATGGCTCATGGAAGTGTGAAAAACTGGGGTACATATCACCCAACTGACACTTTAAAGGTGAAATATGAGAATAAAAAGTAAGGTGAGAGAGAGAGAGAGAGAATAAGAGAATAAATCAGAGAAAAGAAAGAGAGAGAGAGAAAAGGGGAGAGAAAAGGAGATAGAAGAGAGAGAAAAAATGAAGCAGAACACAAAGGAGACAGACACAAACAGACAGACACAAACAGACAGACAGACGACAGACAGATACACAGACAGTTGACGTTATAATATTATTACTGCGCTTCAACAACTAAGGTCTTTAAGCGCTTAACAAGGTCAGTAATAACACTGCTGCATTAACTATTAAAAATTATGAGAGAGAGAGAGAGAGAGAGAGAGAGAGAGAGAGAGAGAGACGAGAACACATTATATAAACTCACCTCCCACCCACCCACCCCCTGACCCCACCCACCCACTCCACCCCCCCTTCCCCCACCCACCCACCCACCCACCCACCCAGGTAGCAGAGGTGAGAGTCAATAAGGACAGCATGAGTGTTGAAGCCTTGAGTGACGTACCAGAATGTCAACTAGTTCACAATACTCTACACGTTATTTCCCAAGAGTTTCACCATCCTATTAGGGCAGAGTGGGGAGGATCCAACTCTCTATACCTGTTGCAACTTTATGAGTTTTCTCCGACATCTTGGGATTATCTGATGATCGGACACCCCAGATTATTTGTATCACTACTAATACCACCACCCACCACCACCACCACCACACCACCACCACCACCACCACCACTCACCACTACCACCACCACCACCACCACCACCACCACCACCACCACCACACCACCACCACCACCACCACCACCACCACCACCACCACCACCACCACCACCACCACCACCACCACCACCACCACCACCACCACCACCACCACCACTCACCACCACTCACCACCACCACCACCACCACCACTACACCACCACCTACCACCCACCACCTCACCACCACCACCACTCTCACTCACCACCACCACCACCACCACCACCACCACCAACAATCATGTGCTTCCAATTTATACTTATATGGAGAGTTATTATTAGATTATGAAACACTCAATACAACGTAATCCCCAACACAAAAACACCCGGGTAAAAATAGAGTGTTTTAGTCAAATGGTTATTGAGTGTGACGATAACACCAACGGAGGTATAACTTTACTGAACAAATGTTATTCTTCAGCAGTGAACAGTGTTATGTGTTACAGAATGGGAGGGGGGAGGGGGAGGGAGGGGGGAGGGGAGGGGGGAGGTGGGGAGGAATAATGGGGTGAGAGGGGGGAGAATGGTGGGGGGGGAGATGAGAGGAGAGTCAGGGAGGTGGAGAGGATGAAGAGGAGAAAGGGTGGAGGGAGAGGGAGGAGGAGGAGGACAGAGAGAGGGAGGTAGGTATACATCTCTCTCTCTCTCTTCTCTCTCTCTTAACTTCTCTAGCACACAATACACACACACACACACACACACAGTTTTATATGTATATGTACACAGTTTATATACACAGTCATACATATTGATACATACGAGGAAGTAAAGGGAAAAGTACACACAGAGAGTAAATATTGATCACACACACACACACACACACACACACACACACACACACAACAACACACGTCACTACTTTACCCATCACACTATGACCTCGTGACGTCATATCTGATCTAAAAAATCTTGGAGTGAGAGACAAAATAAAAAGGTCAATCTTCCAATATAAACGAGCTATATAATACTCCACTGATATAAAAATAACTCCAGTAATGAATATCTATCTCTCGTGGAGTCGTCAGGGTCCAAGATGCCTCCTTTAAGCGTTCAAAGACTCACTCAACAGTCGCCAAGTTCTTACTTTATAAATCGACGTCATCAGTCCGCCGCCGGAATGAGCCAATGAAAAGTAATCATCCGCATCGTGACGTCACCGATAATCGACCAATCAAAATCCTATGAAAATCCGTAATTTGCTTTTTGTAGTTTATTCTTTATTTGTTTATTATTATTATACATACATACATACATACATACATACATACATACATACATTACCTTCACAAATGACATTAAGACGACCCTGTGAGTACGACCCGATGAGTACGACCCCACGAGTACGACCCCATGATTACGACCCATGAGTACGACCCGTTAAGTACGACCCCATGAGTACGACCCACAACTACAGGTAACACGGAGGTAAATTAGTGTGTGAGGTGAGAGAGACAGGTGTACCAGTTTACCTTTTAACTCTGTCTCTATCCAATTTGTTTGGGCTAATTGGTCCTGTACTGTCTATTACTACTCTACCTGTTGTAAGGCAGGTGTGTTGCGTGAGTCAGGTGTGTTGCGTGAGTCAGGTGTGTTGTGGAGTCAGGTGTGTTGCGTGAGTCAGGTGTGTTGCGTGAGTCAGGTGTGTTGTGTGAGCAGGTGTTGTGTGAGCTGTGTGTGTTGTGTGAGTCAGGTGTGTTGTGTGTGTCAGGTGTTGTGATTTGTGAGTCAGGTGTGTGTGTGTGTGTGTGTGTGGTGGTCAAGTGTTGTGAGTTGTGTTGTGTTAGGTGTTATGAGCCAGATGTTGTGAGTCAGGTGTTGTGAGTCAGTTGTGAGTTATCTCCTGTGTTAGGTGGGTAGGTGTGTGTGTTGTGAGTCGGATGTAGTTGTTGTGAATTAATTGTAGGTATTGGTTTAAGTTAGTTGTGGGCGTGATATAGGGTGGGCGATATAGGCGTGGGCGGATATAGATGTGGCGGATATAGGCGTGGTGTGATATAGGAGTGGGCGTGATATAGGCGTGGGCGTGATATAGGATGTGGGCGTGATATAGGCGTGGGTGTGATATAGGCGTGGGCGTGATATAGCGGGTGTGATATAGGTGCGGGCTTGATATAGACGCGGGCGTGTGGTGCCGTTAAGGGTTCGACTCCATCATAAACTTGGTGTAAGAACGCTGTATATCTCCCCAGAACAAGGGCCTGTGTGTTGTTCTCTTAGAGGACTGTACTGTACTGCCCTGGACACACACTCACACACACACACACACACACACACACACACACACACACACACACACACACACACACACACAAACACTTTTCTCCAGTAAATTGTGTTGAGAAATATGACGCCATGTATAGAAGGGAGGAGGGGAGGGAGGGAGGGAGGAGGGAGGAGGGGAGGGAGGAGGAGGGGAGATGGCGAGTCTCGAGGGAAGACCGATGAAGACCGGGAAGAGGAGGAGGAAGAGAAGGAGGAAGAAGAATAAAGGAAGAAGAGGAAGAGGAGGTGGAGGAAAAACAAGGAAGAATGAAAGGGAAGAAGAAGTTTTAAAGAGAGGAGGAGGAGGAAGGGAGGAAGAATAAGAAGAGAAGGAAGGAAAATAAACTAGAAGAAAGAATGAGACAGACAGACAGACAGACAGAGACAGAAGGCAGAGGCAGAGAGACAGAGACAGACAGGCAGAGGCAGAGAATTAACACCATTTGCTGTACTCAGGAGAAATGGTGGAGGAGGCGAGATGAGGATATCAAACTGAGAGGCGAGCATGAGGGGAGGAGGGTGAGGGGGGAGGGAGGAGGTGAAGGAGGAGAGAGTAGAGGAGAGGTGAAGAGGTGGAGGTGAGGGGTGAGGGGTGAGGGGAAGAGGGGTGAGGGGTGGAGGGGTGAGGGAGGGGAGGGTGAGGAGGGGGAGGGGAGGAGGAGGGGTAGGGTGGGAGGGGGAAGGGGTGAGGGGTGAGGGGAAGGGGTGGTGGTAGAAGAGAGGAATATGAAAAAGAGAAAATAACAGACAAACAGACATATAATAAAAGAAAAGAGAAACGAGGAAATAAAAGAGAATAACACAAACACACTAAGGAGAGAGAGAGAGAGAGAGAGAGAGAGAGAGAGAAAATAATGAAGATAAGTATCCTGAGAGGTATTGAGGTGAGGATGAATGGACGATTGGACGAAAGTAAGAAGGTGAGGAAGATTGGTGATTGGAGATGGAGATTTCTGGTGAGAGAGAGAGAAAGAAAGAGATGGTGAGAGAGAGAGAGAGAGAGAGAGAGAGAGAGAGAGAGAGAGAGAGAGAGAGAGAGAGATGGTTAGAGAGATGATGAGAGACCGTGAGAAATGGTGAGAAATCTTAGATATAAATTTTAGAGCGAAATATCCCAGAATTTCTTAAGGATTTTCAGAGTACGTGAAGAGATATTGTAGTGTGTGTGTGTGGTATACAGTGTATGTATGTATATGTATGTATGTATAAGATGGGGGTGATCTAAGGGTACTTTGGAAACGAACCAGTGAACCTTAGGATGGGGAACGAGTACTCTACCCGCTTGACCACCGCACACCCAAATTCCAATATACTTCAACTTTCCTTACGGTATTTTTAGTTCATCAATAATACTTTCTTATACCTTTCAAACTTTCTTTTTTCTACCCGTAAATTTTCCTTCACGAGTTGGTCCACACATTACCATATGTAAATTAGGTGTGTGAGTTGCCGTTCAGTGTGTTAATGACTGATACACTAATGAGTAGTTTTAATACACCACACAACAGCTAATGATGATGATAATAATAATAATAATAATAATAATAATAATAATAATAATAATAATAATAATAATAATAATAATAATAATAATAATAATAATAATAATAATAATAATAATAATAATAATAATAATAATAATAATAATAATAATAATAATAATAATAATAATAATAATAATAATAATAATAATAATAATAATAATAATACCGCTAGGGGGAGTAAGTGAAACATGGGTGGTGATGTCCGTAGAGTTTTCTGGCTTGGCCGACACGCTTACTACAGTAGTACTTCTTTTTTTCTCTTTTTTTAACGTGGCCTCCAGCCTCCCCCAACAGCCACACCTTCGCCACCAACTACTTCTACTACTACTACTTCTTCCTCTTTTACTACTATTACTACTACTACTACTACTACTACTACTTATTCTTCTACTATATTTTTTATTAAAAAACGTGGCCTCCAGCCTCTCCCAATAGCCACACCTTCGCCGCCATTTTATTACCTTACTATTAAATATCCTAATACATAAGTAGCTATCACTACTACTACCACTATCACCACTACTACTTGCACCACTACTACTATTGCCACTAAGAAGAAGAAGAAGAAGAAAACACCACCACCAACAACACAACACCATAACACAACAGCTCTCACAACCCACCTGGCATAAAAGGCATTTAATTAAGCGCAAGAGGATCTAACTCACCTGTATTACGACTCACTTGTTCTGTTGCCATTAGTATTCACACACTTCTCTCAGCCTCTCAAAGGTACTTAACATCAGTGTGAGTCAAGTGTGTCCCCAGGAAGGCTCTCACACTTATTGCCTAACACAAGATAGGCTCTCTGGGAGGGGGGGGAGGGGGAGGGGGGAGGGAGGGAGGAGGCGAGGGAGGGGGGGGAGGGGAGGGGGAGGGGGAGGGGAGGATATTTTTCTATTCTTATATCCTTTTAATTATATATAAGTCTGTTCCTATATCTCATAAGCACACACACACACACACACACACACACACACACACACATTGAGCTGAGCTGACACATTACACACACACACATTATTGAAGACACACACACACACACACATCAAGTTCAGGTTGGTCGACTTGGAGAATTTAACAAAAGACACGAAAGTTTAAATAAGATGTGTGTGTGTGTGTGTGTGTGTGTGTGTGTGTGTGTGTGTGTGTGTGTGTGTGTGTGTAACCCCTCGTGTATACAACGAGCCGATAACGTTACACAATGAATAGACTTCATATATCGGAACAAGAACCCGATATTTGATTCCGATATACTGTATATATATATATAAATACACTCTTGTTGTTGTTTATGGTTTTGTAGTTATTTGTGTTGTCGTTGTTGTTGTCATTGTTGTTGTCATTGTTGTTGTTGTTGTTTTTGTTGTTGTTGCTTTGTGTTTAATGTTGTTGTTGTTGTTGTTGTTGTTGCGTAATGCTGTTGTTGTTGTTGTTGTGTAAAATAAAATCGAAGAAACGACAAAACGAAGAACATAAAAGAAAGAAGGAAAAAGGAAGACACTAAATAGTAAAGGAGGGAGACGAGCAGCAGCAGAAGAACTAGGAGTACAGAGAGAGAGAGAGAGAGAGAGAGAGAGAGAGAGAGAGAGAGAGAGAGGAGGAGCTGTTTTGAGGAGTTACTGGGTCGTGAATAAATGATCTAGTCTCCCACACCAAAATGATGAAGAAAACGAACTAATTTGACACTTCTTTTTTTTTTAATGTAATCTGGGTTCGGAAGTGTAATTTGGGTCCGAAAACGTAATTTGTCTCTCTGTAATGTAATTTTGGGGGACGCATTACAGTAATTTGGGTCCGAAAACGTAATTTATCTCTCTGTAATGTAATTTTTGGGGATGAATGAATGTAATTTGAGTTCTTGATATGAAATTTAGGACTCTATGTTATAATTTGGGTCCTATATGAAATGTAATCTGGGTCTCTATACGTAATTTTGGACTCTATAATGGAATTTTGGTCTTTTAAACGTGATTACGGGTGCTTTAATGTAATTCTGATCACATAATCGTAATTGTAACCATTTTAATAGTATATATGAACTGCTTATAAAGTATTTGAACCTTTATAAAGTAGTTGAACCCTTATAAAGTATTTGAACCTTTATATAGTATTTGAATCCTTATAAAGTATTTGAACCCTTATAAAGTATTTGAACCCTTATAAAGTATTTGAACCCTTATAAAGTATTTGAACCCTTATAAAGTATTTGAACCTTTATAAAGTATTTGAATCATTAAAGAGAATCAGAACATTTTAATAATTCTCAAAACTGTGAATTATTTAAAGACACAAGACCATAAATAAACTTTAACCTACAAAACCTCTAAATAAACATAACAAATAAACAAATACAATAAATTAACAAATAAATTATCAAAATAAATTCATGAATAAGATGAATATTATAAATAAAAGATAATAAATTTACTTACATATTTAACAAAAACAGTAAAGAATAAATACAACTGAATAAAAAAAATATTTATCGGTATTTTTTTTTACAATTTCTAGGTTACAAAAATAATCACTGATAAAAAATAATAATAATTAATCTCACCTTGAATACAGGTTAAAAAATAATTATTCTAAATACTAAATAAAAAAATAAATCAAAGTACATCACTTAGATATGAAATATAATTTTTTTTATAATAAATGAACTATATTATTTAGTAAAGCTATATAGTATTATTGTCAGGTGGTTTTTTTTATATTGGTGAAATTAATTAAGTTGTTACCTGTTAATTACTTGATGATAATGAGTGCATGTGTACAGGGTGGTTGAGAATGTTTTTTCGGTGAAGAAAGAAATATAGGTAAAGTTAATTCTGGGGTCATTCCACCAATCTATCTATCTATCTATCTATCTATCTATCTAGCAATGTATGTATGTATGTATGGATGTATTTATGCATGTATTTATGTATGTATGTATTAAAACAGACACATACACATTCCACACACTCAAAACAACAACAAAACAAATCGACGAAAAAACAAAAACAATAAATCCACGAACGCCAAAAAAATACATATAAATCCGACTTAAATCCGGATACATTTGAACAGATACAGTATATTAATCCAGAATAATAGCCCGTTCGTGACGTATCTCCCGTGACGTCATGAATTGAGATTGACAGGTGATGATTGACTATTTTCCTCACCTCTCAGTAGATCAATTTATGAATCTGTCTATTTTGGCCTTTTGGGGGATGGGGGGGAGGGGGGGTCTTGGTGTGGGTGGGGAGTAGGGTGTAATATCCAGTACAGGTAATATCCAGTACAGGTAATATCCAGTGCAGGTAATATCCAGTACAGGTAATATCTAGTACAGGTAATATCTAGTACAGGTAATATCCAGTACAGGTAATATCTAGTACAGGTAATATCTAGTACAGGTAATATCCAGTACAGGTAATATCTAGTACAGGTAATATCCAGTACAGGTAATATCCAGTACAGGTAATATCCAGTACAGGTAATATCTAGTACAGGTAATATCCAGTACAGGTAATATCTAGTACAGGTAATATCCAGTACAGGTAATATCCAGTACAGGTAATATCTAGTACAGGTAATATCCAGTACAGGTAATATCCAGTACAGGTAATATCTAGTACAGGTAATATCTAGTACAGGTAATATCTAGTACAGGTAATATCCAGTGCAGGTAATATCTAGTACAGGTAATATCCAGTACAGGTAATATCCAGTACAGGTAATATCAGTACAGGTGTAATATCTAAAGGGTTATGTAATATTCAGTACAGGTAATATCCAGTACAGTAATATCCAGTACAGGTAATATCTAGTACAGGTAATATCCAGTACAGTGTAATATCCAGTACAGAAAATATCTAGTACAGGTAAGGATCTATACAGGTATGGTCTTATACAGGCAATATCCAGCAGGTAATATCTAGTACAGGTAATATCCAGTACAGGCAATATCCAGCACAGGTAATATCTGGTACAGGCAATATTCAGTATTGCAATATCCAGTACAGGTAATATCCAGTACAGGTAATATCCAGTACAGGTAATATCTAGTACAGGTAATATCTAGTACAGGTAATATCCAGTACAGGTAATATCCAGTACAGGTAATATCTGGTACAGGTAATATCTAGTACGGGTAATATCCAGTACAGGTAATATCTAGTACAGGTAATATCCAGTACAGGTAATATCCAGTACAGGTAATATCTAGTACAGGTAATATCCAGTACAGGTAATATCCAGTACAGGTAATATCTAGTACAGGTAATATCCAGTACAGGTAATATCTAGTACAGGTAATATCCAGTACAGGTAATATCTAGTACAGGTAATATCCAGTACAGGTAATATCTAGTACAGGTAATATCCAGTACAGGTAATATCCAGTACAGGTAATATCCAGTACAGGTAATATCCAGTACAGGTAATATCCAGTACAGGTAATATCCAGTACAGGTAATATCCAGTACAGGTAATATCCAGGTAATATCCAATAAGAGTAATACTGGAGCCTGAGGAATATTGGTGGGGGCCAACCATGGGAAACTGTGAGGTCGTTTAAAAGAGTTAAGAAGATAAAGGACCCGATTTAATCTGAGTTTCCTTCTAAATGCCCAACGACTATATCGATTGAGAGCTATCGTAGGGGAGCAGCTATCGATTGAGAGCTATCGTGAGGATATATATATCGTCGGGAAATATCTATAGTAATGTCAATAAGATTTATTCGGATAGATAGATAGATAGATAGATGAAAGAGAGAGAGAGAGAGAGAGAGAGAGAGAGAGAGAGAGAGAGAGAGAGAGAGGCAAAATTTCGTCTCAATTCACACTCTACCACAGACAAATAGACAGAACTGTACCCCTGAGTTAATCTAATCAACCGAAGTAGTGGTTTTTCTCCCCCTGACCACCTACTTACCTCACCTCTCACTCCGCCTCCCTCCCTCCCCTCCTCACCTCTCCTCCGCCCCTCCTCCCTCCCCCCACCTCTCACCAGCCCCCTCCCTCCCCTCCCCTCTCCACCAGCCCCTCCACCCTCACCCCTCTCACCCCAGCCCCTACCCCCCCACCTCTCCTAATATCCTGAAGAGAGCTTGTCTCTACTCATCTGTTTATCATCCTCTTATCCTTGTATCATCCTCATCCTGGCTACACCATGGACTCCCCTCCCCCATACCCCCATCGCCCTCCCCCCCTCCTCACAAAAACGAGACAGCAGTGAAAAGTCTATCTGATATTTACGATGTGTACTGACAGCGACGATATTTTTTGAAAAGCGCGGGAAAAGGAATTTGCGTTATAGAAATTTGACCCACACACACTACTTCCCCCACCTCCAAACCCCTCCCCCGCCCCCAAACTCCCCCTCCCCCCTTCACTCTGTCCAGCGAGCATGATGAACAGTAGTGGTAGTGATAGTGGTGGTGGTGGTGGTTAATGGTTGTGGTGGTGGTGGTAATTAGTGGTAATTGAAAATGGTAGTAATGATGATAGTGGTGGTGGTGGTAATGGTTGGAACTTATGCATAAACAAAGTCTTAAAAAAAAAATAATAATAATAATAATAAATTGAAAGTGAATTATCATCATGGCGGGGTCGGGGGGGTATTTGGTGGTGTTAGGATGGCAGCCAATGTAGAGAGAGCAGTATAAGTGTCACATCATAAACTCAAGGCAGCAGTATCGAGTGTGACGTCATAAAGTTGGGCTAAGTGAACATAAACAAAGTGTCGGAACAGTTTAGTCATTCATAAAGCAGCGTGTGTGTGTGTGGCTGTCTGTCTGTCTGTCTGTCTCTCTGTCTGTCTGTCTGTCTGTCTGTCTCTCTGTCTGTCTGTCTGTCTGTTTGCGTGTCTATCTATCTATCTTGGCAACACCTTCCTCAAGAATCACACACACACACAAACACACACACACACACACACGAAAATAAGTTACTTAATATCTTAATATCTCTCAAACTCCTTAACACACTCTAATGAAACTTAACCAGACTCATCATAACACAAAGGACTAACTTATCACTTCATTAGACTCAAGTTAACTTAGAGGATTACACTGATATAAAGGGATAAAGAATATAATTAACTGGCGGCCATATGTAAACACTGAGGATCTGGAGACTAAGCGACCAGTAGTACACGAAGCTCCGCCCACTTTTGATGTTTCCTTAGCAACCGTGAGAGATTGGTGACGCCCACAATGGTTGCTAGGGTCAAATGAGCTTTTAAATGTATCAGAAATTAAGGATTTTGTTTATTTTATCTTAATATTAATCACACCTCAACTAATCTAACCTAATTTAATATAATGCTAACCCAACTTAATTAACCTAACCTAATGTAACTTAACTTAACCTACCTGCAAGTAAACTAGCTTAACAAAACGGTAACCTAACTTAACTCTAACCAAACCTAACATAACTCTAACCAAAACCTAACCTAACCTACCTTCATTCTCTCTCTTTTTCTCTTCTCTCTTCCCCTATTTTACGTTTGGACTGGGTGAGTGGAAGGAGAAAGGAAGAGGGAAGGAGTGATAATAACGGAGAAAGGAATAAAAGAGATGTGTGGTAAAGGACTCGAGAGAAGGAGGAGAAAGCGTTGATGATGATGATGATGATGATGATGATGATGATGATGATGACGTGGGAAGTATAGATGTGTCAGCAGGGAGAGAGGGAGGGAGAGAGGGAGGGAGGGAGGAGGAGGAGGAGGAGGGAGGAGGAGCTCTGGGTGGAAGCTAATGGAATGTAAATTATTATAGTGATGGTGTGATGCCCCTTCACCACACCTGAGTGAGTGGTGTTTAGTGGAGGGAGGTAGGAGGAGGAAGAGGAGGAGGAAGAAGAAGAAGAAGAAGAAGAGGAGGAGGGAGAGGAAGATGATGAAGGCGAAGAGGGGGAAGAGAAGGAGTAAGAAGAGGAAGAGAAAAAGAGAAAATAAGAGAAACACTAGTAAACGATTGCCTGGAGAGAGAGAGAGAGAGAAATCCCTCATTGGCTAGGTATTGCAGACTCTCTCCCAAGGGAAACAACTTTCTCTAGTGAAAGTTTTTAAACCTCATATATTTCCCAAAATATTTAAGAAAGTTTTGGTTTTAAAAGTAATTTTCTCTTCTTTTCTTATATTTATTCCTTGTTTCTTAGAGGCTGTGGCGTCTACTGTCTTACTCTGTCTGTCTGTCTGTCTGTCTGTCTGTCTCTTTGTGTGTGTGTGTGTGTGTATCTGTGTCTGTTTGTCTGTCTGTCTGTCTCTTTGTGTGTGTGTGTGTGTATCTGTGTCTGTTTGTCTCTTTGTGTGTATTTGTGTCTGTCTCTGTGTGCGTGTGTGTGTGTGTGTGTGTGTGTGTGTGTAATAATCTGAACAAACTTAAGACCAAAACTGAAGTATCGTAATTTTCTTCTTGGGACTTTACGAGGGACTTTTGGACTTAGCATTTAATTAACGGGACTTACTTGAGAGAGAGAAAGAAGAGACCTTATAAATATCCATAACTCATAAATGCAATACTACTCTCTCTCTCTCTCTCTCTCTCTCTCTCTCTAAGCCCTTACCCTCCACCCCCTCCCTCTCTACCCCCCCATCTTCCCTTACCCTCCCTACCTTCCTACCCCCCCCCCTCTCTCTCTCTCCCTTTCTCCCTTCTCTTTTCTTCGCTCCCTCTTACTCTCTCTCTCTCTACCTACCTCTCCATCACCCACCCTACCTCCCCCTCACCTCCTCCCACCCCCAGCTGTGACCTGTGACCTGGGTTATCCATTATACAGGTTGAGAACAGGTCACATACATATTGCCAAAGGAGAAAAGTTTGACAATTTCACCAAAGGACTGAGAAAGGTATACATTTGGTGCGTGTTTTAGTGGCGTCTCTCTCACCTGTCTCTCTCACCTGTCTCTCTCTCCACCTGTCTCTCTCTCTCAGCTGTCTCTCTCTCACCTGTCTTTCTCTCAGTTGTCTCTCTCTCAACAGTCTCTCTCTCTCTCAGTTGTCTCTCTCTCAATAGTCTCTCTCACCACCAATCTTTCTCTCTCCAATCTATCTCTCATTTACTGTATATAACCAGTCTCTCACCATACCTGAGTCACCCTAGTATATAAACAGACAGACAGACAGACAGACAGACATAGATAGATAGATAGATACCCCGACTCATCTAAAACAATAATATCAATAACCAAATTTATTATCACATTACTAATATTTTCTTTAAGCAAAACTTTTACCAATTTTCATCACCCAATTTTTTCGCACCAATTTGGTCTCTGTGACGTAGGAAATAGTGATGGTGTGTGTGTGTGTGTGTGTGTGTGTGTGTGTGTGTGTGTGTGTGTGTTGTATCATTGTATTGCTTTTTAAATTGTATTAATATTAATTTGCATAATAATTAGTAAGAGGCACTTGTTGTGTGTTGCGTTAGTTGTTGTTATGTTATTATTATTGTTGTTATTAGTAATAGTTATTATACTTAGTGGGTTATACACACACACACACACACACACACACACACACACACACACACACACCTACCTCTTCTCCTGTGCCTTTGTTATCACCATTACGATCTTTTCCCTCTCATTATCTCGCCTCTTCTTCCTTTACTTTCCGAGATCAGATAGCGAGAACAATCAGAAAAATTCCATTTTAATCAGAAAGTCCACGTAGACATTAATGTTCTTTTAGGGTGAATTTTTCTTCGTTTTTTTTTTTTTTTTCTTATTATTTTGTCTTCATTTTGTCCTGTTTTTTGGTCTGTGTTCTTATATTTTTTGTAATAATAATAATAATAATAATAATAATAATAATAATAATAATAATAATAATAATAATAATAATAATAATAATAATAATAATAATAATAATAATAATAATAATAATAATAATAATAATAAACTTCGGTCATTCCTGCAACACTTTAGGTCAGCAAAGGTTAAACCAGCACATCTCATGTCAATGTAGAACATCACAGATCAGTCTAGGTCAAGCAAGGTAACCTGCAATTATTCTAGATCAGGTCAGGTCAGGTCAGGTCAGGTCAGGTCGCCCAGGGACACACATCACGATACATTCTGAAGGGCATATGTCACCCGGGTTCGAATCCACGTCAAGATGCGGGTTTGGTGCGTCGTCTCTCTCTCTCTCTCTCTCTCTCTCTCTCTCTCTCTCACCTGCGGCAGGTTCGGAGTGAAGGTATTGGGATATGTCAGGTTCAGTTTGACAGGGAGAAAGTTTTGAAGTGAAAGGCAGATATGTGCGAGCGGTACCCAGGAGAGACGGTGATGGAGAGAGTGAAGAAAGGAGGCGGAATTTTGGTGAGAGTCGTGTCGAAAGAAAGGGGTTGGTGTGTGAAAGTAATCTTGGTAGAAAGGGGAATGTGTGTGTGTGTGTGAAAGTGACTTAGGAAGAGAAGTGATGTGCGAAAGTACTCTCACTAGATAGGTGGCTATGTGAGAAAGGGGTCTCTCTCTCTCTCTCTCTCTCTCTCTCTCTCTCTCTCTCTCTCTCTCTCTCTCTCTCAGCCAGGTGAAGGCAGACGTCAATAACTTATTCATCATTGTCTTTAATCCACACAACTCCTGGTCGCTTCCTCCTCGACAGTCACAACTTGGAGCCAACTTTTCTCTCTCTCTCTCTCTCTCTCTCTCTCTCTCTCTCTCTCTCTCTCTCTCTCTCTCTCTCTCTCTCTCTCTCGCTCTCTCTCTCACACTGGTGGTAATGATGCGAGAACGTCTTTAATTGGTTCACTTTAAGTTTCGACACAGTCATGGATTCTTAAAGGTTCCTACGTTAATTTTTCACCTAAACTGGAAATGAGAGAACGACCCCTCATAAGAGATCTTTAAAAATGGCGTCCATAGTTCGCCATGACTCTACCAGGTAAAATATATTCATAGACATAACTGATAATGGCGTGTATGGTGCTCTGTGACTATACTAAATAAACACGTATGATAAGAATGGTTTCAAAATGGCGTCTGTGTTGTTCTCTGACTATATAGGTGAAAATATATATAAAGTAATCCTAACTCGCCTTGTAAATCCCTGTGCTCATAATTCTAGTAAATTATTTGTTAGTAAACTCTAAACTTGGGACAGTTTCAGCCGACGAGGAACAGCTGGACAAATTGTTGGACACTTTATAATCCCTGGAGGCTTATACTGTCCGACTGTCTCTCTCTCTCCCTTTCTCTTGTCTCTCTTTTGTCTCTTTCATGTCTCTCTCTGTCTCTTCTTCCATTATCTCTTTTCTCTTCTTCCACTGTCTCTCTCGCTCACTTAACTTTTCACAATCTGCCCTTCTCACTTAAGATACGACCCAAAGATGGCGCCCCAGTTGTGCAGTGACTCTACCTTGAACTGATTCCTTAACTTACGATTTTACGAAAGAAGTTATCTTAAAATGTATGTGTATATATATATATCGTTTTGACGTTTCATTCCTTCTCAGTAAAAAAAAACTATCCTCTCACTGACACCAACACCACCTTGCCAGCACTATACCCCTGCCAACACCTTACCACCACTACTATGCCTCTTCCACCCCTGCCGATAACCCACCCCTGCCAACAACCCACCCCTGCCAACTCTTCACCCCTGACAAAACCCTACCACCACCCTACCCCTGCCAAAACCCTACCACCACCCCACCCCTGCTAACACCCTGCCACCTCCCCACCCCTGCCAACACCCTATCACCACTCACCCCTGCCAAAACCCTACCACCACCCCACCCCTGCCAACGTCTTGCTACCTCCCCACCCCTGCCAACACCCTATCACCACTCAACCCTGCCAATACCCTATCACCACTCATCCCTGCCAACACCCTGCCACCGCTTCCGCATTGCTATATTGGCTAAATGATCATGAATGAGAAATACTCCCATGGGACGACCACTGCGACGCTCTGCTGTTGGCAGTGTTGGTAGTGGTGCTGGCAGTGTTGGTAGTGGTGCTGGTAGTGGTGTTGGAAATGTTGGTAGTGTTGGTAGTGGTGTTGGTAGTGATGATGGTAGTGTTGGCAGTAGTGTTGGCAGAATGTTCTTTAATGATATGGGCAATGACAACAACACCCAAATCCCAACAACAACAAAACATCACCAATATTGACACAAATGTTGGCAATAAGTGTTGTTAATATCTTTAGTGTTGGCAGACATGATAAAAAATAACTCATTAAATTTATATCAGGGAATAATAAGTCTTGTTTAGGTTAAGTTAAATAAAGGATAATTCACATGACCTCTGTGTGTGTGTGTGTGTGTGTGTGTGTGTGTGTGTGTGTGTGTAAAAACGGAACACACACACGCACACAGAAACACAAAAAACGGCGAAAACACAAAAGAAAGCAGAAAGTGGAAGAAAATGAGGAAGAGGATGAGAGGGGAGGGGAGAGGGGATGAGAGGGGAGAGGGAAGGAGAGGGGTCTGGTCTGGTGGTGGGAAATATAGCGGACAAGAAAATGAATGTTATCACTGTCATTTTACACTCTTACAATTGCGTTCTAAATCTTGCTCGCTGAGAGAACGACGCGGTGTTTTGAGATAGAATTTGTTACCGTCCGAGAAAGGGTTATACTTTAATGAGAAAATGAGATTAAAAACTTTCTTCTCTCTCCTTCTCACTCTCTCTCTCTCTCTCTCTTCTTATATCATTTCAATTTTGGTCTCTTTCTTCTTCTTCTTCTTTTGTCCTTTTTGTCTCCCAACAATTCTCCCATTCCTTCCCTCTCCCTTATTCACTTTCACGGTCTGTCTTATTCACAATTTTCTGTTTTACATTTTCTCTTTCTCTCCAGTTTCCGCTTTTAGCCTTTCTTTGTTTTGAGAGAGAAAGAGAGAGAGAGAGAGAGAGAGAGAGAGAGAGAGAGAGAGAGAGAGAGAGAGAGAGAGAGAGAGAGAGAGAGAGAGAGAGAGAGAGAAAGCAAGCAGAATCTGAGGGAGGCCAAACCATCGTTACCACCTACGACTCTCTCAACTCCTGGAGGGTACACAAGGTGCTCCCAGGGGTCTACTTGCCACAAGATCATGGCAACACTGATCCCTCCCAACCACAACGTAAACATAGACCTTAACACCTTTATACATAGAGACGAATATACCTTATATACCTCCATCTTGTGATTAGACTCTCAAATGTACCATACTCTTGCCTCCTTCAAGCATACTTTGAGGAAATAGTGACGAAAGACTTATTAACTTTGAGTATTATAGGTCGTTGCGTTGGTGTCTGTATATAGTGGACTGCATATAAAGGTATTTATATAAGAAAATGATAAATGTTAGGTATTTAAATGTGTATATGTGGATTAATACATGTGGCTACTACTACTACTATTACTACTATTACTACTATTACTACTATTACTACTATTACTACTACTACTACTACTACTGCTATTTTTACTACTATTACTACTATTACTACTACTACTACCACTACCAATATTATAATTATATTCTTACTGTTAATGCTACTATCATCATCATCATCATCATCATCATCATCATCATCATCTTTTTCCTTTTGTCTTATAATCATTATTCTCAAAAACCAAAAAAAATCGTCAAAATTAACCATTAAAACTGACGTAAAAATTCTAACATGAAAACTCTGTCCCAAAAATTCCCACATTCATAAGAGACCCAAATAAAATTCGCAGATTTGGCGCCTCGCGAAATTTTTACCTCTCGCCATCTCTTTCTGGCCGCCAAAATTTTCCTTGTCCTAAATTGTATTTTCTTGGGATAACAGGAAATACTCGAGGCTGGGCTTATGTTAAGAGGGCTTAGGGTGAGGGGTGAGGGGTGAGGGGGGGTGAGGGGTGAGGGGTGAGGTGTGGGGGGGTGAGGGGGAGATGGGAGAGGGGTCAGGGGGGGAAGGGGTGAGGTGTGGGGGTGAGGGGAGATGTGAGAGGGGTCAGGGGAGGGGTGAGGTGTGTGGGGGTGAGGGGGAGATGTGAGAGGGGTCAGGGGTGAAGGTGAAAGTAGAAGAAGAAGAAGAAATTACATGGAGGGAGGAAGGAGAAGAGGAAGCGGAGGAGGGAAGAAGAAAGAGGGGAGGAAGACAGAGAAGACGATAAATGAGTTAATAAGACAAACAAGAATTATTTCCAGAAGTTTTTTGTGTGTGTGTGTGTCAGAGTGTGTGTGTGTGTGTGCATGGATTCACACACACACACTTACACACACACACACACACACACACACACACACACACACACACACACACACACACAGAAAACGTGATATCCAAAAGCAGGAATAAGGGAAAGAGTTAAAAGTGGGAGGAGGGAGGGAGAGGGAGGAGAGAGAGAGAGAGAGAGAGAGAGAGAGAGAGAGAGAGAGAGAGAGAGAGAGATAGAGAGAGAGAGATGAGAGAATTCTGGGAAAAGAGAAAAGACGTGAATAAGAGATAAGGGAGAAATTAGTTGGTGGTGGTTGGATAGATAGATAGATAGATAGATAGATAGATAGATAGATAGATAGATAGATAGATAGATAGATAGATAGATAGATAGATAGATAGATAGATAGAGATGGAAAGCTATTCTATATAATGCAGTTAACGAATGGAAGAATAGAGAGGAGGAATAGATAAAGAGATAAATAAGAGAAAAGATAGAGGGAGGTATATGAGAAAAGGAAGAGAGAAAGAAGAGAGAATAAATCAGAAGAAGTGAGATAATGAAGAATAATGGTGAAGGAAATTCTATGCTTTTCTGTTTACGAATGGAGAGAGAGAGAGAGAGAGAGAAGGGGAACTAGATTAAGAGGAATAATGACAAGGAAGGAAATGCTACGTCGCTCACTGTACGAATGAAGGAATAGGAAGAGGAAGCGAAAGGGGGAATGAGAAATGACAAGATGAGGGCAGAGAGACAAACAAACAGACAGAGAAAACAGAGAGAGAGAGACAAGCAGAGACAGAGGAGAGGAAAATAGACAGACAGACAGAAAAGGAAGAGAGAGCGCGCTAGCTAAGTGGAAATACAGAGACAGACAGATACACAGGCATAGAGACAGACAGACAGACAGTCAGACAGACAGACAAATAGAGAAAGGGGGAATAATGTTGAAGGAACACACACACACACACACACACACACACACACACACACACACTCCGAGTTGGTGGGGGGGGTGACATTTTTATCAGGCGTTACCTCCAGTCAATGTTTTGAAGCTATTTACGAGAATCTGTGTAAGAGGAAGAGGAGGAACCGGGAATAAACGAGGAACAGGAAGAATAAAGGAGAGATAATGAACGAGAAAGAGGAGGAAGAATGGGAAGTAGAAAAATAGGGAAAATAATTGGGCGTTTGGGGAATAAATCAGAAAGAAACGGAGAAGAAAAAACCAGACAATTTGTTTACATATTTTTTTTACGCGGGAAACTCAAACACGAAAAAATAAATAAATAAATACATATTACGTCACTCCTTCCTCCACATACATATATCCTTAAAAAAAAACACCTTAAAAAAATATAGATCATATAATATAATAATATATTTAAGCGAAGTTTTGGGTAATGGCCTGTCTAATTAATGCACAAGGCCAAAGTTTGGGGGAATCGAACACCGCCGTTTAATTAAGAAGTTGAAATTGTCCGGTTGTTGACATGCGGCCAAAACTTTGACTTCAGGACAGGTGTTGAGAGCTGGTGACTAGAAGGGGGGGAGGAGGTGAGGGAGCTAGATGAATATTAATTAGAATGTGTCTCTCTCTCTCTCTCTTCTTCTTCTTCTTCTTGTGCTTCTTTTTATCAGTTTATCTCTACGTTTTCTGTCTTTCCTTGACTGTCTGTGTGCTTGACTGGAAAAAGAAGCAGAACAGCAATGAGGAGAATAACAAAAGAAGAACAAGAATATGAAAGAGGGGAGGAGGAGGAAGAAGAGGAAGAAGATGAGTAGAAAGAGGAGGAGGAGGAGGAGACAGGTCCCAGGAGGTACATCTCAGGGTTTTGTTTCTGAGACTCCACAACGACATATTGTGGACTGATGTGGGGAGCTGCCTGCCTCTCTCTATCTCTCTCTATCTATCTATCTATCTATCTATCTATCTATCTATCTATCTATCTATCTATGTGTTGGGTAGTAAGACCAATACACAAGTAAGTTCAGTATCTTAATGTTGAAGTTTGTTGTTATTTACTTGGTCGTTAGTGGCACAAAATGGCCCCTTGGCACTGTGACGGTCGTGTGTGTGTGTGTGGGTGGGTGTATCCAGGTATGGAATTAGTATGCACACACACGTACGCACACAAGGCATGGGTACACAGTTTAATGCGTTCAGAGGCGCTGGTACATACAGATACAATCGTATACATATTCATAGTCACATACGGGTACACACACAGACCTATATACACACACACATACACTCATATATATATATATACACACAGACAGACACAGGTGTTCATATAATAGATAAGGGGGCACACACACACACACACACACACACACACACACACACACACACACACACACACACACACACGATAAATTACTAAGAAAGAAATATTTTAATATAATGTCTAAGTTACTCAAGCACTTCTGAGATTAACCTCTTTCATTTTATTATTATTATTATTATTATTATTATTATTATCATTATTATTATTATTATTATTATTATCATTATTATTATTATTATTATTATTATTATTATTATTATTATTATTATTATTATTATTATTATTATTATTATTATTATCATCAACAATACTAGTGCCTCACTATACAAATACTCCCTTACCATCAATATATCACCATTAATAACAGTAATAACATCAATAATAACATCAACAGTATCACCATACCTAAACCAACATAACAGCCAAAGTCATCAACGAGTCGTGTAAACAGATGTTCTCATTCCACCCAGCGCATAAATCCTGCAGAAGCCTCAATACCTTGGGATCCAGTAGCCTTAATTGAGGTCTGAACCTACATAAACAGGATCCAAGTGCTTATGATCAGCTCTCGACGCCCCAGAATACCTTCCTTTAGCTGACTACCTGAGTGGAATTCACGACCTTATTACCACCCATCAGCTGATCCTCCGTGTGTAACCTAACCTAACCTAACCTGTGTGTGTGTGTGAGAGAGTGAGAGAGAGAGAGAGAGAGATAGAGAGAGAGAGAGTAGTAATAATTAAACCATCACCATCATCATTATCGTTTTGTCATTATTATTATTTATCATCATCATCTCACCTGAGCTAATACCCAGTTCCTGATCACCTGAGTTTAATTACCAACAGGAAGGATAAACAAACTCTTTATTGTTTATTCTTCAAGTTGAAAGGTCAGGGGTCAGGGCTCACATGACAAATGTCTGTTGTCAATAAGGTCAGGGGTCAGGGGTCAATAGGGTCAGAAGTCAATAGAGTCAGAGATCAGGGATCAATGAGGTCAGGGGTCAATGAGGTCAGAGGTCATGGGACAATAAGGTCAGAGGTCAGGGTTCAACAGGGTCAGAGATCAAGGTTCAACAAGGTTCAGAGGTCAAGGGTCAATACATTAGAGTGAGGAGTTAGTGAAATGTGATGGGAGGTGTCCGTAGAGTTTAATGTCTTGATATTCTAGTCATTTACGTCGGAGAGACAGACAGGCAGACGGGTGGATGGATATACTGTATAGCTGATAGATAGATAGATAGATAGATAGATAGATAGATAGATAGATAGATAGATAGATAGATCACAGCCCTGGGGAAGATCTTCTGAATTGATGGCCTGACTATAAATTACTCTGTATATCATAGTGTAAATCAACAATGACGTTTACACTATGTATGTATGTATGTATGTAAGTATGTATGTATGCATGCATGTATGTATGTATGTATGTATGTATGTATGTATGCATGTATGTATGAATGAATAGGTTCCCTTAATCTTTCCCTTGATAGTATAAACTGAAATGAATAAATGTTAAGGTATTTATATTATCAACACCTGTAATTAACGCCCATTAACTTCTGCGATGCTTATGGTCCTAAAACCTTCAGTATTGACCAAAAATAGACCCCCACCTTTCTCCCTTAAAACCTTCAGTATTTAAGCTGGTAAACCCTTGAGTGCTGGGCGGCCTACTCTCTATCTGACCTCCCAGCTGTCTTCTCTAATATTTATGGAGGTCCTCTATGTTTACCTACCTACCTACCTACCCCTACCACCCCACCCACCCCACCCACCCACCCACCCACCCACCCACCCACCCACCCACACCCACCCACCCACCCACTCCACCCACCACTGCTGCCCCACCCGCCCACTCCACCACCCACCCGCCCACCCACCCACCACCCACCTGCCCACCCACCCACACCTACCTACCTACCCTGTGTCTGTGTATGTGTGTATTTCTGTTTGTATGTGATGTTTATGTTTATGTATATCTATGTGTGTGTGTGTATAGTGTGTGTGTATGTATGTGTGGTATGTGTATGTCTATGTGTTTATGTGTGTCTGTCTACTTCTTTGTCTGTATGTAGGGGAGAGAGTGGGGGGGGGGAGGAGGAGGGAGAGAGTGGGGAGAGAAGAGATTGAGAGGAGAGGGAATACAGTAGTAAGGTAAGGGGAGAGGGGAAATTGGGGTGGCGAGGGGAGAGAGGAAATTGGGGAGAGGAGCTGAAATTGGGAAAGGAAAGGGAAATTGGGAAAGTGAGGGGAGAGGAGAGAGATGGATGGATTTCAATATATATTTATTCGAGTGTTAGGACAAGGGGAGGAGGAAGAGGGGAAGAGGGGACGAGGGGAGAGAAGGGAAGAAGAGGAGGAAGAGGAAGAATAGATATCACGGCTTTCTTTTCTGAATTCTAGTGTCCTCTCTCTCTCTCTCTCTCTCTCTCTCTCTCTCTCTCTCTCTCTCTCTCTCTCTCGCCTTCCTCCACCACTCCCAGCCTCTTACATCCTCTCACTTCCCTCTCATCACCCTCTCACTTCCCTCTCGTCACCCTCTCACTTCACTTTTACCCCTTTCACTTCCCTCTCACTATACCATGTTTACAACTAATGTATATGCATCTCTCTCTCTCTCTCTCATTAAAATCTGAATAATATTTCCGACCAACAAATAAATTGTTCATAAAAGTTAATGAACGACAAAAAATTAATTCACCTTATTGACCCGTTATAGTTCATAGGTCTCAATCAAGTGAAGTAAATCAGTCAATTTCAGCTATTGAAGGATAGTTAGCTGCCTGTTGGAGACTATGGCCCCTGATTGGTCATTAAAGATTGATATTGTGTCATTCAAACAGCTGATTGGTCCATACGGGAGGTTATTTTGAAACGACTGCAGCTGATTGGTCCATGAAGGAGGCTAATCTGAAACGCCAACCTTTGATTGGTCCAAAAAAGTAAACATTCTATCACTTAGGGCACTCATTGGCTCTTACTAGAGGCCATTCATCCACTCACTCTCATGATTGGTCACCCCAGGAAGTCTTTATACTGGTCAAAGGCGTTGATTGGTCCATTGAAAAGCCCATTATGTCATGCAGGGTGCTGATTGGTCCTTAAACGTGGACATTATACATTTAAGGGCGTTGATTGGTTCTTTCAAGTAGCCAATGTGCCAAGTTTACACACACACACACACACACACATATACTGTAAATACATATATATTCTCTCTCTCTCTCTCTCTCTCTCTCTCTCTCTCTCTCTCTCTCTCTCCCCCACCATAAAGACAATAGGTCGAAGGCCACTGTGTATGCATTAATAGTTCCGATTTCCCCATCACGCCATCAAAGTTACCTGAAGCACACACACACACACACACACACACACACACACACACACACACACACACACACACACACACACACACACACACACACACACACACACACACACACACACACCAGGGATAGAGAGAGAGGTATACACACAGTTATTACACTATACACTTACATACACTCAGAATAAATAGGTATTTTAGCCAAGTGTTCTGGAGACCATTTATGGAAGTGGGTCAGCCTCTGGAACGACGGCTTGGACCAGTGTAAGGATCAGGAGGATATCACCAAGACATCCTATAGGAATCTTACAGTAGGAGAGCTCTGGAGGGTCCTATATTGTGAACTGGCAAATCCTTAAATAGGGTATAACACTGTCTGAAAATCCTACCTCTCCTTCCCCCATCTCCCTATTCCGGATATCCTGAATTCCTAACCACAATATCCTCCTCTGATTGGTTGAAATCATCACCCTCTACTGTGACGTCCTTACCTTCTGATTGGATAACGAAGGAGAATGAACATCAACGTTCTCTGATTGACTGAAATTCTCACACCAACAATAACGTCTCTAAACCCAGCCTACGTCAACACTACCTTTTCAAAACACTGTAAATCATCCAACCTTTTGAGGTTTACGTAAAAGAAATATATATTTACACGATACATTAACGAGATTTTACACTTCAAGAGTATAAATAAACTAATCTTATCAACTAATTAACTCTACGTAACTCGCCAGAGAAAGCGTAGCAGAGTCAACAAAATTCTTATATATAACATCCGTACGATAATTTTTCCCTCTTATGGCAGCAAGGGGGAGGAAAACATATCGTACGGCATGGTGTTGTAAAGCGAGTGAGATGTGTTGTGGTGCTACTGAGAGAGAGAGAGAGAGAGAGAGAGAGAGAGAGAGAGAGAGAGAGAGAGAGAGAGAGAGAGAGAGAGAAGGTCATCACTGACACACTAGGCCACGTATTCTAGGTCAGTACTAAGTAATTCACATCTGACATTTAGGCCCCGCCAGTTAGGTACTCGTTGTGTAGTCTGTAGGGCGACGTTTGGAAGGTTAACGAAGTCTTTACAGCGTTTAGTACAATGGTTAACGAATCTTAGGGGGGTTAACGAAGGTATCAAGGAGTGATTTGAGACTCTAGAGTGGCAGCGGAGGTTTAACGAAGTCCCTGGGTGATAGTCTGACGTTTTAGGGTGTCAGGCGAGGTTTAACGAAAGCTTTACTACGTTTAGTTTATGGTTAACGAATCTTAGAGAATCACTAATGAGTTTAATGAAGGTTTTGAGGCACTTAGATGTCTAACGAATCTTACGACGTCATTAGTACAGGTTTAACGAAGCTACTGGGGGGAGATGAAGTCGTGTTGAAGACTTCGTTAAGTATAAGTAGATCGTAGTAGTAAGTAGACCATGTAGTAGTTAAGTAAGACATGCTGTAGGCTTCGTTAAGTATATAAGTAGACCATGTTGTAGTGAAGTAATTCTATAAGTAGGTCATGTAGTAGTTAAGTAGACCATGTTGTAGTGAAGTAAGTTATGCTGTAGGCTTCGTTAAGTATATAAGTAGGTGGTGCTGTAGAAACCTTTACCTAAGTAGTAGTACAACATGGCCACCACTTCCACTAACTCGGGAAGGAAATGACGTAGGGAGAATTTAAATAACCTTATTAGACCTGATCTTCCGCCTGACTCAGAGAAAACTATCTTCCGTCTCTTGTGGGTTTGTGGGGAATTTTTTTAAAGGTGATTTTATTTGGGTTTTTTTCTTGTGTTTTTGTGGGATTTTTAAGGAGGGATTTTATTTGTTTACATCTTAAGGTTTTTGTTATTTTCTAGGGAGTTTTTTTTTTATTTTCTTCTGTTTTATTTTATATTTATGAAGATAGAGAAAACAAACAAATAGAAAAAGAAACAAAGAGATAGAGAATGAAAGAGAGATGGAGATAGAGAAAAGAGGTGGAGATATAGAGAGAGAGAGTTAAGACCCCATCAGAGTCATGTCGTCGTCTTTACCCACCGTATGCATTTCTTTAATCTCTATTTTCTTCTCTCCCAGTCTTCTACTTATATCCTCCTCACTAATCTCTCTTCTCCTGTCATCACTCATTTATGTCTGTGTCATCTTTATTGTCTTCTTTCTCATTCCCTCTATTCGTAGATATATTTTGTATCTGTTTTTATTATGTGTTTAGTTCTCGTGCTAATTAATTCCTTGGATTATTCTTCTTTCTTTCAAACACCTGAGCTTTATGTTAATTAGTCGGATTTGTGTTGGTGAGAGAGAGAGAGAGAGAAAGAGAAAAAAATCTCAGAAAACTTAATTACCTCCCTTGTTTTCTTCCCTCACCCCTCACCCCTCACCCCTCACCCCTCACCCTTACCTCACCTCTCACCAGGTAAGGCCTACAAGAACTAATTAAAACAAAGAATTTACTTAAACTTTATCGCTCAGGTATTTTTGTGTTAGTGACGTCATGGTGTAGAAGGTCTCTCTCTCTCTCTCTCTCTCTCTCTCACTCACACACACCTGCTTTATCTCCCTCTATCTCACATCGTCTCCCTCAACTATCGCCCTATCTCCACCATCTCCCTCCCACACAGAGATAATCTCCCCACATCAGCTGTTACAAACATCTCCTCAGACATAAACAAAAGATACCGACGGAAATTCCTCAAGATTAACCTGTTTAATTATTATTGTGTTTATGTTAGTTAAGTTATTGTTGTATTAACCTAACCTAACCTAAACTGATCCTAATTTAACCTAACCTAACCTAAACTGATCCTAATTTAACCTAACCTAACCTAAACTGATCCTAATTTAACCTAACCTAACCTAAACTGATCCTAATTTTGCCTAACCTAACCTAAACTAACCTAACCTAACCTAACTTGACCTAACCTAACCCACTGATGTTAACTACAAAATATCGGGTACTCTTGTTAATAATAATAACCAAAGTGATTTATCAAAGTTAATAATTAATAATGAATAATAAATAACAGAAAAATTTCAATATTTGTGGAGTTGAAAGACTGAAAAAGTTATATACAATAATTCACCGTGTATAATGGACACTCCTGGTGTGATTTATTCATTTTTAAGCCATATTGGTTATTTGAGGTTGAACGATGACCTATCCTCTCCCCTACCACGCCTCCCCATCTACTCCCCACGCCCCTCACCCACTCCCCACGCCCACCCACGCCTACCACACCCGCCCACCCACTCCCCCTCTCATACACGGGTCATCATTCATCCTGTCGAGGCAAATGAAAAGTTTTGTCGTCAAATATTTTTATTAGCGAGGCCCACAGGGAGTGTCCTGTCAGCTTAGGGGTCCCCGTGCTAATGGGCCCCTGTCCTAGTGGGCCCCTGTCCTAATGGGCCCCAGTAATTGAAGGCCCCATAACAATCCCTCACTACAACAACCCCCACTACCCCCCCCTCCACACACACACACACACACACACACACACACACACACACACACACACACACACACACACACACACACACACAGAACAGGAACACCTGCAGTAATCACACAAGTTTCTCATTAGTGTGAAAATCCCTCTTAAGTACGTGTAATTTACAGCCTTAATCACCCGGTATAAAAAGCGCCTCTGTTCACTTAGTTTGGTCACGATGTAAGAGAGAGAGAGAGAGAGAGAGAGAGAGATTTACTACCTGGATTCTGGAGCTCTGAAGGGCTAATGAGTTGCAGAATTTGTTGCGATGTCTTGTGCTTATAGAGGTGGGGTGGGGGAGTGAAAAAGGAGGTAAATTAAGAGTGAGAGAATTAGGAGGGTTGGGGGGGGTGAGGGGGGGGTATATAGGGATGGGTTAGGTTGGTTTATCTCCCTCCCTCCTAATCTTTTTTACTCCCCCCTATTTTGTGTCTCTTTCTCTCTCTTTCCCTCCCAGCCTTTTTCCTCTGTCTCTCCTTTATACCTCTCCCCTCCCCTCCCCGTTCCATTCTCCATCTCCCTACCTTTTACCTCCCCTCACTACAGTCTCTCATTCCTTCTCTCTTCCTCCATCTCTTTACCTTCCCTACAACCCTCCCACAATCCCTCGTCTTCTCTCTCCCTCTCTTTCCTCCCAATCCCTCATCTTGTCTCCCTCTCTTTCTCCCCCAATCCTCGTCTTATCTCTCCTCTCATTCTCCCAATCCCTCGTCTTATCTCTCCTCTCTTTCTCCCAATCCCTCGTCTTATCTCTCCCTCATCTTTCTCCCAATCCTCGTCTTATCTCTCTCTCTCTTTCTCCCAATCCCTCGTCTTTATCTCTCCCCTCTCTTTCTCCTATCTCTCTCCCCCCCCCAAGAAAGGGAAAAAAAACACAACATAAGGAAGAAAAGCTTATAACAAGGGGAGAGAATTTTCCCCCGTCCTGACCGTGTGAGAATTACCGTAGGAAAAATTATAATGATGTCAGTATTGTTTTTGTTGTTGTTTTTAGGGAAATTTCTTGAGAATTTTCTTGAAGTGAAGATTTTTACGTGACCTTTGAGGCGACGTAGTTGTTATGTTTAATGGCGTTAGGTGTGTGTGTGTGTGTGTGTGTGTGTGTGTGTGTGTGTGTGTGTGTGTGCGTGTATAGATAGACAGACGAACTGAACAGACAAGTGAACAAAACAGACAGAAAGCTCCCAGAGGTAAACTTCCCTAATTACATCTGTGAATATATTGCAAATATTAATTAAACTTTGGCTAAGTACATCGTATATATCTTAATGAAATGATTAGTTATTTAAGGAAAATTATATTGTAAAATTACATATGATGATGATGATGATGATGATGATGATAGTGGTGGGTGTGATGATGATGATGATGATGATGATAACAAGAACAACAACAACAACAATTCACTAAATAAACTTCATTATCAACAGGTGAGAATAAAAAGGTCATATCAGCCTCGGTCATATTATTATTATTATCATTAAAACAAATCACAAATTTCACTAAACTAACATAACCTAAGCTAACCCTTCCAGGCTACTGTATGTGTCGAAATGGGTGAAATAAGTTTATAATTTGGTGAAATGGGTCTACATATTATTGAAATTGTCAAAATAGGGCAGTAAATTGTCGAAACTTAGTCATATATAAAAAACTGGGTTTAGAAATTTTTCCAAAAATTGGTTCCTAAACTGGCAAGGGAATCCTGCAAATTGGTTAAAATTGTTCCCCACAAATTGGTAAAATAGATTCAAAATTTAGAGAAATAAATTTCAAATTTGGGGAAAAATCAACCCAAAATTAAATAAATAACTCCGCAAACTGGTCAAACTTTCCCAAAATATCCTGAAATATCCCAAATTATCCTAAATAGTCCCCAAATTGGCTAGAAATGTCCCCAACTGAACAAAATAAATCCCTAAGAGAGCTCAGGTTCTCAACTGGCTCAGCCATGTTAATATTGTTATTATTATCCACTCTGTATCTGTGTTCTTCAGGCTAAATAAACTGTTTCAATTCAATTCAATTCCAATTACCACCAAAATAGACACCAAATTAGCCAGACTAACCCCCAAATTGGCAAGATAACCCCCAAATTGGGAAAAGAGGTCCAAAACTGACCAAACTCCCTAAAATAATCTGTAAATTGGCCAAACATCCCCAAGATAGCCAAAATAGTCGCCAAATATGCCGAGATCGCCAAAATAGTCGCCAAATTACCAAAACATAGCCAAATAGCCCCTAAAATCGCCAAGTAACCCCCAAAAATTGCCAAACAGACCCCAAAATCGCCAAATTGCCCCAAAAATCACCAAATATCCCAAAATAGGCCAATAGCATGTCCCGCAAGACGCCAATTTCCAATACTTGCGTGAATAAGTCGTAGTCAGGCGGGCGATGCTTAGTCATGACAAAGAGGCTGGAGGCTAGGTGCATGTTGATGGTGGTGTGGGGGAGAGTGGTAGGAAGGAGGTGAGAAAGGGTGTGGGGGAAGGTGTGGGATGGAGTGGAAAGAGGGTGTGGGAAGGGAGGGTGTGGGGAAGTGGGGAGAGTGTGGGGGAGTGAGGGAGAGAGGGAGGAGTGAGGGAGAGTGCATGGGGAGGAAAGGTGGGGAGAGATGGGGTGAGCAAGTGAGGGAGAGAGGGAGGGGAGGAAGAGAGGAGAGGTAGGACAAGGGAAGGACGAGAAAGGAAGAGTGATGGGAGAGGAAAAAATAATGGAAGAGAGTTGAGGGGAACATGGAAGAGAGAGAGAGAGAGAGAGAGAGAGAGAGAGAGAGAGAGAGAGAGAGAAAAAAAATAAAGACAGAGAGGAAGAGAAAAGAAAAACGGAAAGAGAAAGACAGACAGAGAAGAGAGAAAGAAAGAAAGAAAGAAAGAAAGGAAGGAAGGAAGGAAGGAAGGAAGGAAGGAAGGAAGGAAGGAAGGAAGGAAGGAAGGAAGGAAGGAAGGAAGGAAGGAAGGAAGGAAGGATGAAGAAGGAAGGGAAGGAAGATCAGGAGAACAAATATTTAGAATGACGGAAGGAGAAAGGAGAGAAAGGAGGGAAGTAAACTGAGGAGACAAGAAGAAGGAATAAAGAAGAGGGGAGAAAGGAGATAAGACGATTAAAGATAAAAGAATTAGAAGAGTAAAAGGAGAGAAGAACCAAATAGAGAGAGAGAGAGAGAGAGAGACAGAGAGAGAGAGAGAGAGAGAGAGAGAGAGAGAGAGAGAGAGAGAGAGAGAGAGAGAGCGAATTTTTTTTAAAGTTGTCGTTTTTATTCCTCCAATATTTTTTTCTTCACCTGTAAGAGTCGTCACCATTTTGTTTATATTTCACTACAGGTTTGAGAGAGGAAGCGATTCCCCAAAATGATGTCACGCCTGCATAATTAGTTCTGCTAATTAGGGGGGACGGAGTGTGTGTGTATAGCCTGGGGTGGTGGGGAGGGGTGGAGGGGGGTAGTGGGGAGAGGGGGGAGGGGTGGAGGAGGGGAGGTAGGGGAGAGGGGGGGAGGAGGGGTAGTGGGGGGGGGGGGGGGGGGAGGGGAGGGGTTAGTGGGGGGGGGTTAGTGGGGAGAGGGGGGAGGGGTGGGGGGTAGTGGGGAGAGAGGGGAGGTGGAGGGGGGGTAAGAGGGGGAGGGGTTAGTGGGGGGTTGGTGGGGAGAGGGGGAGAGAAATTATTTTTTCTGTCGTTTCTCTTAGTGAAGACAAAAAACAAGATGGTAGGAATTAAAGGTCTGAAATATTTTGGTTTTTTGTTTAGTGTTTTGGTGTGTGTGTGTGTGTGTGTGTGTGTGTGTGTGTGTGTGTGTGTGTGTGTGTGTGTGTGTGTGTGTGTGTGTGTGTGTTGGGGGAGAGGGGAGTAAAGAAGGGGTGTTTGGGAGATGGTGGAAGAGTGTGGGGGTGGGATGGGGGAGGAAGAAGGGGAGGAGGGGTGTATACGATAGGGTAGAGATGATGGGGAGAAGGGAATGGGGAGAGAAGAGGAAAGAGATGTGTGGGATGGAGAGAAGGAAGTGGGAAATAAATTAGAGGGGAAAGAAAGAGAGAATTGAAAGAGAAATTGAGAAGAAAGAAGGAAGGAATAAGAAGAAAATTGAGAGAGATAGAAGGGAAGGAGAAGGGAGAAGGGAGAAGGGAGAAGAGGGAAGGGAGAAGGAAGGGAGAGTAAAGTGAGATTTATTTGATATTCAAGTGCAAATTCCAATTAGTGGACAGGAATATTGTACGTGACCTGAGTTATAGTGTGTGTGTGTGTGTGTGTGTGTGTGTGTGTGTGTGAGAGAGATTCAGCACGCAATACAGGACTTCTCAGACTCTCTCTCTCTCCTCACTTATTCTCCTTTCATTGCTCTCTATATTTTCCCTCCTCATTTAGTCATTTCCTCTTCCTCTCATCCTATCTCTCTATCCTTTTCCTTCCTTACTCCCCTTAATTCCCCACCCTCCTCCTCCTCCCCTTATCGCCCCGTCCCCACCGACCCCTCCTCCTCCTCCTAATCCCCCCTTCTCCCCCACCTTCTCCTCCTCCTCTTCCTCCTCTCCCTTAAGGATTCCCAGGCGACCAATACCGGAGACTCAACGCAGACGGTGATACTGGTAGTGTCTTCTTCCTGCTCTTCTTCCTTATTCTTCCTCCTCCTCCTTCCTTATTCTTCCTGCTCCTCTTCCTTATTCTTCCTCCTCCTCTTCCTTATTCTTCCTCCTCCTCTTCCTTATTCTTCCTCCTCCTCTTCCTTATTCTTCCTGCTCCTCTTCCTTATTCTTCCTACTCCTCTTCTTCTTCCTCCTCCTCTTCTTATTCTTCCTCCTCCTCTTCCTTATTCTTCCTCCTCCTCTTCATTATTCTTCCTGCTCCTCTTCCTTATTCTTCCTGCTCTTCTTCCTTCTACCTCTTCTTTATTCTTCTTCCTCATCTTCTTCCTCCTCTTCTGAAGAAAGGAAACAGAGAAAGAAAGAAACGAAAGAAAAGATAAAACTGAGAAATAGACTAAGAATGAAAAGGAAAAAATTAACGAGAAAAATACGAAATTGAGAGAGAGAGAGAGAGAGATCATTTTCTCCTCTTATGAAATACTAACATAGGATAATTTAATCTACATATGTATGCAGTTGTAACAAAGCCTTGAAGAATATTATCAAAATATGCCTCACAGACCCGCCCTCCCAAAAAATTTATTCCTCCCCAAAATACATAAAACTCGAATGCACTTTAGGATGGAATCGACTCTCGCAGGGGGGGGGGTGACTTTTCATTGTGACCTTTGACCTTTGACCTCATAAATTTAAAATAATATCATATTTAGAGGTTAGAAAGGTGAATGTGTCCGCTATTTTTAAAAAGCTGTAGTTCTTGCCATTTTTTAGTTAAAGTGATTGACATACATACATCGGCTAGTGACCTTGACCGCTGTCTGACCTTTCGACCTTAAAATCATAAGGTTTTTTGGGGGGACTATCAAGGTCAATATATAGACCAATATGTTATAACTATACCCGCTCTTGTGTTATACTGCGGACACACACACACACACACACACACACACTTACTTCATCTTTCCCTTCAAAACACCCCTTCCCTCTCCAACTCTCTCCCTCTCACACCTCTCACATCAAGGGTGAGTGGTGATATGAGTGTAGAGGATCATCCCATTAAGATCCTCTCCTTCCTCTCCCATACTCTCACATTAAGTAGATTTCCTTTCCTCCTCTCCCAAGACCTCTACTCCCTTCTCCCCTTCCTCTCCCAGCTCTTACCCATGGGAGAGGGAATGAGTGAGGGAGGAGGTGGTCCTGACGTCAGAGTCGAACCTTCTTAGATGCTATGAGTCCCTACAGGTCCCCCCCCCACCCCCCTCTCTCTCTCTCTCTCTCTCTCTCTCTCTCTCTCTCTCTCTCTCTCTCTCTTCTCCTCACCTCCTCTCTCTCCTCTTCTTCCTCCTGTCCCTACCTCTTCCCTTTCATCCTTCTCCTCTCCTCTTCCTCCTCCCTCCTCCTCCTCACTCCCATCCTACCTCTTCCCTCTCCTTCCCCTCTCCCCTCATCCTCACCCCCCCCTCTCCCCCACCTCTCTCATCCCATCACACAAATGGACACCGTTTGATGCCCATTTTAGGGACTGGACCAAAACCCTCGGTGAGAAGAAGAAAAAGAGAGAGGGAGAGAGGTGGTGAGAATAGGTGGGGAGAAAAGAACTGGGGGAGGGAGTTAACTTAGGTTTGTTTACAGTATCGCCTGGTGGTTAGCACCACCAAGTTACAGTAAGTCTCTAGTGCATATTTTGACCTGTAGAGACACTTATTATTAGGTCGTTGGGAGAGTGTGTGCAGGTGTGTGTGTGTGGGAGGTGTGTGGGGAGTGTGTGTGTGTGGGGTGTGTGTGGGAGAGTGTGTGTGGGAGAGTGTGTGGGAGAGTGTGTGTGTGTGTGGGGTGTGTGGGGTGTGTGGGGAGGTTGTGGGGAGGTGTGGGAGTGTGTGTGGGGAGGTGTGGGGAGAGTGTGGGGAGGGAGGTGTGTGGGGGAGTGTGTGGGAGTGTGTGGGAGAGTGTGGGAGAGTGTGTGTGTGGGAGTGTGTGGGAGAGTGTGTGTGTGGGAGTGTGTGGGAGGTGTGTGTGAGTGTGTGTGGGGAGTGTGTGGGAGTGTGTGGGAGGTGTGTGTGAGGTGTGTGTGTGGAGTGTGTGGGAGGGGGTGTGTGTGGGGAGTGTGTGGGGTGTGTGGGAGTGTGTGGGGTGTGTGCAGGTGTGTGGGGAGTGTGTGGGAGAGTGTGTGTGTGTGGGAGTGTGTGGGAGAGTGTGTGGGTGTGTGTGTGGGAGTGTGTGGGGAGTGTGTGGGGAGAGTGTGTGTGTGTGGGGTGTGTGGGAGGTGTGGAGGGGTGTGGGGAGGTGTGGGGAGAGTGTGGGGAGGTGGGAGGTGTGGGAGGGTGTGGGGAGGTGTGGGGAGGTGTGTGGGGTGGGGAGAAAAAAGTGTGTGTGTGGGGCAGGAAAGGAAGGGAGGGTATAGAGAGGAAGGGAGAAGCAGGGAGAGGAGAAAAGAAAGGCAGGGAGAGGAAGAGAGAGGCAGGATGGGGCAGCAAGAGGCAGGGAGAGTGGTAGGTGGCAGACGTGTGTGGTAATCTCAGCACCAAAAAAAAATCCTCACCTGGAACTCTAGTGTTTTTGTCTTAATGTCACACACACACACACACACACACACACACACACACACACACACACACACACACACACACACACACACACCAATAATGCTTCTCTGTACCATTAAAAACCTATAAATTACCTTAGAAAATTCACGCCAGCAGATGGGTTCCAATAATACATCGCCAACAGCCACTCATCAGGCAGTCTTATAGAGAGGAATTAAGTCTTTTAGGTGACTTAATTTTTTTTGGGTGTAATTTTTAGTTTTTTTGATTTTATGATAAAGTTGGTGCTCTCTCTCTCTCTCTCTCTCTCTCTCTCTCTCACCTTTCCGTCTCTTTCTTTCTTTCTTTTTTCCGTCCCATTTTTCTCACCCTCTTTTATCCCAGTACCGTCCTTTTTTTTTACACCGTTACGGCCCTTTTTCGTCTATTTTCCAGTTCATTTTCTGTCTCTTTTCCATCTTTTCCGTCCATTTTTATATTTTTTCCGTCATTGTCCGCCTCTCTTCCTTCCCCTCCTTCTTTTCCGTCCCTTTCCCTTCCCTTCCGTCCATTTTCTGTCATTTTTCCAGCCTCCTATTAAATCGGCTTCTGATAAGTGACGTATAAAGCGATAATTCAAGTCTCTTTCCTCCTCCCATTTCCGTCCAGTTTCCGTCCCTCCTTCCGCCCACTCTCCTTCTTGCATACACCCTTTCCGCCCGCCCTTCCTTCCCCACCTGACCATTTTCTTTTTTATCTCGTCTCAACCTACTTTCCCCTCTATCTCCTTTCTTTTCCGCCCTCTCTCTTCCCTTCCTCCCTTTCCTTCCTCCCTCCTCTTTCTACCCCTTCCTTCCTTCCTTTCTTTCTTTCTTTCCTCCCTCTTCCTTTCCTTTCCCTTTCCTCCTTCCATCCTTTCTCCTTTCTTTCTTTCCGTCCTCTTTCTTTCTTTTCCCTTTCTTCCTTCCTTCCTTTGCTCTCTCCCTCCCACCTTTCTTTCCTCTTTCCCTCCCTCCTTTTCTTCCTTTCTTCCCTGCCTCCTTCCTTCTTCCCTCCTCTTCTCATCCTTCCTATTCTGAACCTTCCTCTCTTCTTCCTTTCTTCCTTCTCTCCTTCCGCCCTTCCTCCCCCCCTCATAAGCCTCATCTAACAGTGACACCAGAAGTATTGCTACCCCCCCTCCCATGACTATTTTTAGAAAGTATGAAAGTTTAGAATTTATACAAAGAACAGAACCTATAGAAAATATAAAAGTATAGAAAATTTAAGTATTGAAAGTATAAAATTATGAAAGTATTGAAAGTATTAAAGCATAAAGAATATGAAAGTATAAAAGTATATAAAGTTTAATGACTATCAGGCAAGACTCGAGCCAAACTTTCACTATATTAGAAAGGTCTTCCCAATAGACGGCGGCAGGGGAACGGCTGTTCACTTTCTTTTTATTCTTGAGAAAGTTTGATATGTTGACTTTCTTCTGTGAGGGGTTCTGTCTGTCTGTATGTATGTATGTATAAGTGTGTGTGTGTGTGTGTGTGTGTGTGTGTGTGTGTGTGTGTGTGTGTGTGTGTGTGTGTGTGTGTGTGCAAGCCATTAAATCAACACGGTGGTAACTTAACTAAACACATTATCTTAACAACTTTGCTAATCAACTTTTACAAAAACTTAAAGTCAAGATTTGTAAGATTTTGTTGTTTTTTTTTGTTCAACAGAAATTTAGAGAGAGAGAGAGAGAGAGGGAGGAGGTGGAGGTAGAGGAAAAGATTTTTGAAAAATGTAGGAGCAAGGAAGGAAGGAAGGAAGGACAAAGGAAGGAAGGAAGGAAGGAAGAAAGGAAAAGAAGGAAGGAAGGAAGGAAGGATGGACGGAAGGAAGGAAGGTAGGAAGGAAAATCTATTAAATGAAGAAAAACAAAAACAAAAAGTGGTCAGAGTTTTTCTCCGCCACACCACAAAACTTTCTCTTCACCTCGTTGGTAAAAAAAAATACGATTTTGCCATTTTCACGAGTTTCATATTTGGGCTAAAATTGACCTCAGTTGGCGGGTTTTGGCTATAATTTGAGTGGGAAGAAATTGACACTCCCGTCCCCTTCCCCAACCTCTTCTACAGCCCCCTCTTCCCTACCCACCCCACTTCCCTCCCCCTATAGCAATCACCTTCTAAGGGCGTTTCAACGTAGGAGTCAACGCTGGGATGGAGCTTTATAGACTAGGTTCACTTCCAGCGTGTGATTCTGCTGTCTGTGTGCCTAGGAAGGGGAAGGGAAAGGGAAGGGGGATAAGGGAGGGTGAGCAAAAGGTATGGGGAGGTACACAGGCACACACACACACACACACACACACACACACACACACACCTACCTTCTCACATCTACTCTCTCTCACCCTCTCTTCTCTCTCTCATCTCCCCTCTCTCTCACACACCTACCTGGTCCAATACAACTCCCTAATCAAAAATCAAGACGTATTTCACGGGTAATTGGGATGAATTGGGAACGTCACTCAAAGCCAATCCCTCACAGCTCGTGGGATAGGGGACCAGAAATGGGTAAATTGGTTCAAAATCCTCGACATAAATTGGGATTAGGGCTACCGTAAGATTACCTTGATAGGGATTAGGTTAGGGTAGATTAGGTAGTCACTGTCCCTCACGGCTATATAATTTCGACACTACCATAACCGGCCGTCACTCCCTCACGGCTAAATAACTACAACTCTACCATAACCGGCCGTCAATCCCTCACGGCCAAATAACTAAAACTCTACCATAACCGGCCGTCAATCCCTCACGGCTAAATAACTAAAACTCTACCATAACCGGCCGTCACCCTCTCACGGCTAAATAACTAAAACTCTACCATAACCGGCCGTACCTCTCACGGCTAAATAACTAAAACTCTACTATAACCGGCCGTCACTCCCTCACGGCTAAATAACTAAAATATAACCGGCCGTCATTCTACGGCTAAATAACTAAAACTCTCATAACCGGCCGTCACTTCCTCACGGCTAAATAACTAAAACTCTACCATAACCGGTCGTCAATCCCTCACGGCTAAATAACTAAAACTATACCATAACCGGCCGTCACTCCTCACGGCTAAATAACTACAACTCTACCATAACCGGCCGTCACCCTCACGGCTAAATAACTAAACTCTACCATAACCGGCCGTCACCCTCCCTCACGGCTAAATAACTAAAACTCTACCATAACCGGCCGTCATTCCCCACGGCTAAATAACTACAACTCTACCATAACCGGTCATCCTCACGGCAAAATAACTCTACCATAACCGGCCGTCAATCCTCACGGCTAAATAACTAAACTCTACTCATAACCGGCCGTCATTCCCTCACGGCTAAATAACTAAACTCTACCATAACCGGCCGTCACTCCTCACGGCTAAATAACTACAACTCTACCATAACCGGTCGTCACTCCCTCACGGCTAAATAACTAAAACTCTACCATAACCGCCGTCACACTCCCTCACGGCTAAATAACTACAACTCTACCACAACCGGCCGTCACCCTCACGGCTAAATAACTACAACTCTACCATAACCGGCCGTCACCCTCACGGCTAAATAACTAAAACTCTACCATAACCGGCCGTCACCTCACGGCTAAATAACTAAAACTCTACCATAACCGGCCGTCACTCCTCACGGCTAAATAACTAAATCTACTATAACCGGTCGTCACCCTCCCTCACGGCTAAATATATTCACCGCTGGTCTGTGTGGTACTTCCGGCGCCTGACAGGGAGAGGATGGAGAACTAACTATGGATTTTGTTCGCCAAATTTCAACTTACGCCACGTTTTTTTCCCTGTGTGTGTGTGTGTGTGTGTGTGCTAACTGTACACAACATTTCAGCAACATCTACAGTACCTCAGACAAAACTCATTATCACTTTTAATAAACAAACCTCAAAGATTATTATAAAAACTATATGCTATAACAAATATACATAAGAATAACATATAATGACAATAAATCAGTTGCCGACGTTAAATTTCTTCGTTATATTAGTGTTTCCTTTCTGACGTCAATGGCAATATTTTCTCAGTCACCTTTATGAGATGTTATTACGTTAGTGTTTATTTTCTCACCTGACACACAAATGAGAAGTTATATCGACAGGTAATAAACTTCTTAGGGATTATTAGTGGCAACTGAGGCGAACATATGGACCCTTCTAGCCAATAAGGTTAGAGGAAAACAAACCCCTGCTACCCCGTCCACCCACCCACCACCTACACCAATCAGAGCCAACACCAAATTTCACGGTCCAATAAGAGTCCGAGAATTTCAATTTATTTTGCCGCACAATGCCCTTGATGCTTTATTGGCGGGAAGTGTACATATAGATGCCTGGCTGTTGATTGGTTCTTGGTGGCGCTGGGAGTAATGGAGCCGCGCTAGGAGGGAGAATAAGGACTTGTTGTTATTTGTGTTATTGTGGCGCTGAGAGTGTGTAGAATGCTAGTGTTTGAACGTCTTGACTCTCTCTCTCTCTTCATGTTGTTCGTTTATCTTTTGTTGTCTCTCGCTATACTTAACTCTAACCCTACCCTACCCCCCCCCCCACCACTCAAACAAGAAACCACTCCGAAATATCACCTTTAATCAACGTAATTACTTCTCACCTGAGGCTGAGACACACACACATGAGTAAAATTTGTCTCTCTCACCATAATGAAAACAGCTGAGAGAAAGAAAAAAAATAATAATTTACATATTTAATTAGTTGAATTTATGCCAAGATGAATAGATAAAATTAATTTTATTTTTATGGAAAACTTGAGAGCACTTTCAATTATATTCTGGTTTCTTTTAATTTATTTTGGGATTTATTTAATTAAACTTTGTTCGTCTGGTGGTGGAAGTGGTGGTGATGGTGAAAGGGTCTGTGGTGATGGTGAACGGGTCTTTTAGTATGGTGAATATTCATCATCCCTATCATTGTCATTATTGTCATTGTCATATAATATTATTTTAGTATCGTTATTTCCATCATCATCTTCGTCTTCTTCGTCTTCATTATCATCATGAAGAAGAAGGAAGGAAGGGAGAAGGAAGACGAGGAAGAAGAAGAGGCAGGAACAAAGAGACAGAGACACAGCCAGACAAAAAAAGAGAGAAAGAAAAAAATAAGAGACAAAGAGAATTAGTGAGAGAAAAAAAAGACAAAGAGAGAGAGAGAGAGAGAGAGAGAGAGAGAGAGAGAGAAGCAGGAGGCCGGAGAATGGAAATCATCTCTAATCTATTTTGTAATGCGAGTTGACTAAGTCTTCAAAGACATTCTTGCACACGTCACCCAAGATGTTGCAAATGTCACCCAAGATGTTGCACACGTCACCCAAGATGTTGCACACGTCACCCAAAATGTTGCACACGTCACCCAAGATGTTGCACACGTCACCCAAGATGTTGCACATGTCACCCAAAATGTTGCACACGTCACCCAAGATGTTGCACACGTATTCATAGATGTTTTTCAAGATGATTTCCCTTATTCTCCCTCACTCTCCCTGACCCTGCATTATTCCATCACCCCCCACTCATCCAAACTCTCCCTCACCCTCCTCCCCACTCATCCTCTCACACACCTCACCTCCCCCACTCCCCACTCTCCCCACCTCCACCTCCACCCCCTCACTCCCACTAGTGTTATCAAGGCTGTGTTTCAAGGCCCGACTTTCAATTAGGGAGGTCAGTATTACATGAGAGGGGGGAGAGGAGAGAGAGAGAGAGAGAGAGGAGAGAGAGACCTGTACTTGGTGTTGTGTGAGAGGAAAGGGGAGAAAGGAGAGAAGGGAAAGATAAAGGTGAGGAAAAGAAGAGAGGGAAAACAAGACGGAAGGAGAAAGGACGAGAGAGAGAGGAAACAGGAAATTAGAAAGTGAGGGGAAAGGAGGGCTGAATAAAGGATGATTAAGAGAGATAGGAATAAATGAGTAAAAAAGAAAATAAAAGAAAAGAGAGAGGGGGGGGAGAGAGAGAGATACACAGATAACATACAGAAGGTAAAACACTCAAACAAACAAACTAAGAGAAGGTGAAAACAGGAAAATACGACAGAACACACACACACACACACACACACACACACATACACACACACACACACACACACACACACACACACACACACACACACACACACACACACACACACACACACACATGCACACAGGATGAGAGGTAACGAGAGGGTCACTAACGACACAACTAACGACCTGTTGTTACGTACAGGTCAACACGAGGGTTGTGTACGTGTGTGTGTGTGTGTGTGTATGTGTGTGTGTGTGTGTGTAATAATAATATAATTAACGGTTTATTGAAAGAGCTTGGCGTAGAAGGCGAAAATATACAGTTACATATTTGGGGAATATGAATTACAAATAATATACAAGTGACATAAGTGACACAAATAAGACATATAGTAACTTAGATGGGGATCAGCTCAAAATACAGTTCATTTCAACATAGTGACAGTGGTAGGGAGTGTTTACTGGGAGTGAATAACTGATTTATATTGTTATTGATAATTTTTACAATGGTTGGGACTGGGTCTGTTCTTATAGCGATCAGTTCGTGCACGTATGGGTTGGATGTATGGTTGTGTCGAACAGCAATTTCGGACAGGATTCATAAAATGGGGGATGTTATAGTTTCTACCAAATTTGCAGATGAGGTCGTGGATGGTCAGTGAGAGTCGAAAGGGTCAGTGTGTTGAGGCTTCTTGATATGTGGAGTATAAGTGGAGAATAATCTTGCATGTCTTCTCTTTGCACTTTTTTCTAGGTGTTTACGTTGTGTGGCATTTAGGAGGAAGACCAGGTGGGGGAGGCATAGGTGAGTTTGGGAAGTATGAATGTTGTGTAAACACTGAGGAGCTTGGCAGGAACCTGAGGGACTTGAGTTTATGGAGGTGTGTGTGTGTGTGTGTGTGTGTGTGTGTGTGTGTGTGTGTGTGTGAGTGTGAGTGCATGTGTGTGTGTGTGTGTGTGTGAGGTGTGATAAGAGAGAGAGAGATAGAGAGAGATAGAGAGAGAGAGAGAGAGAGAGAGCAACACACCTGACCCGCGTGACTCACCTGGCTGGTACAGGTACACACACACACACACCTACACCAACAGTTGTAAATTAAAATACCTGTAATTGTTTACCTGCGCCAATTTCCACTGAGGACTACCCTGTGTACGTTTTAGCTAGATTATGTACGTTTGCCAACGCTGTGTACGTTTTTTTTCAGTCTGTGTACATTTTGTTGTCTATGTATCTCTTAGCCACACTGTGTACGTTTTAGTTTAGCAGAGAGAGAGAGAGAGAGAGATAGAGATAGTGTAGCCTCAAGCAGTCTCTTTGATCTCTCCCCTACGTCACAAATCTCTCAGTAGTTGCTTCTTCCGTCTCTCTTTTGAACTCTCTATCTCTCTCTCTCCTTTATTTAAGCTACGTCATCCCCCTATTTCTCTTAACGTGTCTATTATTCTCTCTTATCTCTCTGGTTTTCCTCGTCTCCCTTGCTTCTGAAATTATCCGTTCTCTCCCTTCCCATATTTATTCGAGTTTCTCATCCCAGCTCTCCAACTACTTGTTCTGTTTAGTTTATTTTTCTTTATTTATTCCACCACTTTCTTCTTCTTCTGCTTCTGCCCAATATTTACTCTCTTCCTCCTCCTCCTCCTCCCTCCTCCCCTCTCATCTAGTGCTCCTCTGCGTCTCATTCTTCATCCCTTCCCATCTATCTCCTGGTTTATTACACCTATTTCGCTGTCTGCTCTCTCTCCACTTTTTATCACCACCTCTCTTTATCTCCACATCTCCCTTCTATCACCCCTTCTTTATCTCACTTCTCCATTCTCTTTCTCTCTCTCTTCTCCTCACCTCTCTCATCCACCCTTCACCACTGTTCCCCTCTTCCTATTGGTTTAATTCTACCAACCTTACCTGGATGCTTCATCTATACAAATCTCTCTCTCTCTCTTTTAATTTTCTTTTATTTCTTTACTTCTTTCTTTGTAAGTGTTTATCTCATCTCTCTCTATCTATCTACATACTTACTTCATTTGTTTCGAACTGAACAAAAAAAAAAGTAACTAGCTCCCATCTAGTAATTCTAATAGGAGAAAAAATCACATTGAATCAAATAGGCAACAGTTCGAGTCAAACGAGAGTCCAATCTGAATCTGACGTTTGATATCTTCAGCTAAACGATTCGAATCAGGCAGAAACCCACTTCGAATCACAATGAAGCCGGTTCGAAACTGGAGGTTTGTTCTCCCAAGAGGAGTTCACCTTTGAAGTGATCGAGGCTTCATTTCAGCAAATCCATCCCCCACCCTCCACCCCACCCCACCCCACCCACCCCCACCCAACCCCACCCCCACCCCCTGATATTCCATTACGGTTTGCACATGGTGGTCGTTCATAGCTTCGGAACCTGAGTCGAACTTGAGGAGGTGACAACCTTGGTTCGAATCACCCGCTGTTGTGAACCACTTATTTTCATGGTGAGAAGAGTGGGGGGGTGGAAGGGGGGGTAAGGAGGGTGGGGAGGAAGAGGAAGAGGAAGAGGAGGGTGAAGAGGAAGAAGAAGAGAGGGAGGTGGAGGAGAGATTAATGTGGAGTTTCAGACTATGTTAAATTATACATCTACTTTAGTGAACCTTTAATTGTGCGGGCCTTTTGGGTGTACTGTTGTATTATCTCTTTCTTTTACTCTATCTTTATGCTTTCTCTCTCTCCTTGTCTTCTTCTCCCTTATCTCTCTCTTTCTCTCATTCTCCCCTTTCCATCTCTTTCTCTCTCTCTCTCTCTCTCTCTCTCTCTCTCTCTCTCTCTCTCTTTTACTCTTTCCCTCTCTCTTCCTACCTTCTTCCTCTGTCACTGTCTTCTTTCCCCCATCTCTTTCTCCCTTTCCATCGTCTCTCTCTCTCTCTCTCTCTCTCTCTCTCTCTCACCAGCAGTACACCTTCACGTCACACACAGATCAGAAGGCTCGGCACGGCTTCCCCAGACCAACCCTGAATATGTAAACCTTGGGACTAACTCTCTGATTTTCTGCCCGGGTGAGGAAGAGGAAGAGGAAGAGGAAGAAGAGGAAGAGGAGGGGGGGGAGAGGGAGAAAGGGGTGAGGAGGAGAAAGATAAAGAAGAGAAGGTGTAGATGGAGAGGGGAGGGAGGAAAATGCGGAAGAAGAGGGCGAGCAGGAAGTAGAATATGGAGGAGAGAAGGAGAAGGAATGAAGGGGAGGAGGATAGAGAGAGAGAGAGAGAGAGAGAGAGAGAGCCACACTCACCTCCTACAGTAATGGCTTAGGCCTATGAGGAGCCAGTCAGCTGATCGTGTAAACACAGCCTCCATATCTCGTCAAACTCGCGCTGTGGGTTGATTGGTTGAGACGGATACCACGACGTTGACTGGTTTAGGAGATAAGAGCACCAACGATGCTGATTGGTTGAAGACATAAACATTCCGTAGCTGGTTGATTCTCCTTGTTTGTAAATAATGAGCTTCTTACTTGTGATTGGCTGGGAATATAATCATTAGGACGTCCTTTTATCGACAACATAAAGCTGACTGGCTGACAACAACAACAAACAACTCGACGCTCATTAGTTGAGAATATCAGCCACTTGACCTCTGATTGATGAGAAGACAAGCACCTTGACGCTCACTGGTGCAGAAAATGAGTATCTTGGCGGTGATTGGTCCCTAAAGTAGTTATTCCTCATCTTTTATTATATTTTTCCTATTATTATCGTCTCTTCCTGTTAACCCTTTCGTAGGTGTACAGGTAAGTAATCAATAATTAGGATCTATGTCTCACCTGGGCCGTAGAGACAGTAATCAGGCCCCCCCTTTCTACCTACCTGGCCGGGTGTAATCTATAGGTAAGGAAATGTAATCTAGAGGTAATGATATTAAATTACAGGTGATTACTGTATCCTTATATCCTCCCGCACCTCCATACAGCCTCAATTATTCTTCTCTTCCATTCTTTTCTTTCCCTTAACCTTCCTCCTTCATCCCCCTCCTTCCTTCAATTCTTTTCCCTTTTTATCCCTTTTTTTCTTTCCTTTATCCCTTCCCACTTCACTTCTCCCTTCCATCACCATTTCCCTTTCATTTCTCCATCTCCCTTTCCGCTTAAGTTTCTTCACCTATCTTTGTCTCTTCTTCTCTTGCCCTTCTTCCCTCTCTTCACTCTCTTTCTTCACCCTCATCATTCTAATCTCTCAGGGGCGTTCAGTTCATTTGAGAGAGACGAAGAATGTGTGTGTGTGTGTGTGTGTGTGTGTGTGTGTGTGTGTGTGTGTGTGTGTGTGTGTGTGTTAATATCATCATTATATTTAATATTTTGTTGTTGATATATATACCATTCCCCATTCCCTCTCATTCTTCCTCCTTCCTTCCTACGTAACCCCCTCACCCCTCACCTCACCCTCCCTCACCTCCTCACCTCAGCCCTCTCCCTCACTTTACTAACACTCCCACCTGGTACAAGTAACAAGATTTAGGCGTCAGGTGAGTGGCCCACCCTCCCCAGGTAGACAGAGCGACCTTTTTTTTCTCCCTCCTAGGGCCTACTTCTAGCCTTTCAATACTGCTATTTTTATCTCGCTAGGCCTATTCCTACCACCTCAATTATTACGATTGCCATTTTTTCTACCTCACTAGGCCATTCTTACTACTACTTACAGTGTTAAGTGGAGTGGAATGAAAGAGAGAGGAGAGAGGAGAGAGAGAGAGAGAGAGAGAGAGAGAGAGAGAGGGAGAGAGAGAGAGAGAGAGAGAGAGAGAGAGAGAGAGAGAGAGAGAGAGAGAGAGAAGGGGGAATCTCAAACCATTAATTATTTCAACAAGATAAATATTAGACCAACAATATTGGTAGGGATAAGGGGTACAAGGGGAATAAGGGGATAAGGGGATAGGAAATAAAGGATGGGTAGTGTAAGGGAGGGTGGAAGGTGTCTTGGGATTAGCTAAACACATCACACCTTTTCCCTCACTTCCCCACCTCACCACCACTCCCCACTTCTCACACCCTCTCCCCCTCACCACCACTCTCCCTCACCCTCTCTACCACCACTTCTGTTCTCTGTCTCACCTCTCTTCACCTCTCTCCTCTCCTTCCCAAACTCACCACTCTCACACCTCTTCATTCTCCCCTCTTTTCTCCCTCTCCCTTCTTCCTCCCCTCCCCCCTCTTTCCTCCCCTCCTCCCCAACATTCCATCCCTCTCCCTCTCCCCCCACTCGAGACGTGCAAGTGACAGGTCCGTTTCTTGGGGTGAGGAGAGGAGGAGAGGAAGGTGAGGCCCCCAATCCATCCAACCGTCGCAACTCTCTCTGTCTTATATTTCCATCTTCCCTCCATCTTTATTTTATCTTTCACTCTTCCTACCTTCCTCCCTCCCACACTCCCTCCTTCCCTCCCCTCCCACACTCCCTCCTTCCCTACCTCCTCCCACACTCCCTCCTTCCCTCCCACACTCCTACCCTCCCTCCCACCCCTTCTGCCTGCAGCTGATCACACGTCCCAGACTAGCATACTAAAACACACTCACTTTCAATCCTCCTCACCCTCCCCTCTCAATTCCTCCCTTCCTCTCACCCTCCCTTCCTCCTCACACCCTCCTCCCTCCCTCTCCTCCTCCCCTCCCTCTCACCCCCTCTCCCTCCCTCCCCCCATAAACCATCTCTGACGTTATTCAAAGTTATTCTATTCTATCGATTCGATCTATCTATCTATCTATCTATCTATCTACATATACTGAGAGAGACGTGGAAGCCTTCACACACACACACACACACACACACACACACACACACACACACACACACACACACACATACACACACACACACACACACACATAAAAACGTCTTGTGACCTTAGAGACAAACGTTTGTAAATGCAGGGAACACAACCTGGAAATAGGATCTGTGATGTTGTGTTTAGTGGAGCTAGACAGTGTATTTATATTTAGATAGATAGATAGATAGATAGATAGATAGATAGATAGATAGATAGAGTACATTAATGGGTCTCTGTTGTTTTAATGGAAAATAATTAATTCATTCAGATGGGAAAAAATCCTGACTGAATAATGGTGTTTAGTGTGTGTGTGTGTGTGTGTGTGTGTGTGTGTGTGTGTGTGTGTGTGTGTGTGTGTGTGTGTGTGTGTGTGTGAGTACTGTTAGAAAATAAAGGGGTTGTTTTTGTGTAATTAAAGTAGTGGTACAGTAATGACTTATTATGTAATGGAGAGAGGTTTGGTCCTCTCTCTCTCTCTCTCTCTCTCTTTTTTTCTCTCTCTCTCTACGTATAATGAAATAACTGCAACACTACAACATAATTATAACCCAAATAATAACATCAAAGGTAATCTCTTTAGGCAGGTAAGCTGAACACAGGTAATGAACCACTAACGAGTCAGGTGAAAACTTTTAAAAAGTCACAATTAAACTCCAAGTATTTAATGGGTTGTGTGGTTGTGGTTAATATGTTGTAGGATTGTGGTTGTTGGTTGTATCGTTAGTGAGGATGGTAGTTAATGGTGGTAGTTAATGGTGGTAGTTAATGGTGGTAGCTAATGGTAGTGTTAATGGTAGAAATAATAAGAATAATAACAAAAATAATAATAATAATAATAATAATAATAATAATAATAATAATAATAATAATAATAATAATAATAATAATAATAATAATAATAATAATAATACATACATACATACATACATACATATATATATACATACATACATACATACAAACATCACTCATCTCCTGTCCTAAGCGTCGCAGAATCTCAGGCGGGGCACCCCAGGTCGTCCCAACTGGCTAAGGGTACCTAACATTCTTATCCAGTACCATACAAGTTGTTAGGCGTAATGAGACCCACTTAACGATAAATAATCACTATGCACTTACCATAATGACTCAAGTGTTTCTACCCCCCTCTACCCCCTCTACCCCCCCTCCTCCCCCGTGTCACCTATCTTGGTCAGAGGGCTAATCAATCTACCCATGTCTATTTTGGTCCCCTGAAGGTGGTTGAGTAATTGATTACCTGGCAGGTTGTGTTATACGACTTTCTACACATACATATATACGTACATTCATACATACATACATACATACATACATACATACATACATATACATACGTTGTGTATAATGTATGGGTCCCCTCCTATACATAAGCTAGATGTAAGTATGTAGATTAATACAGACACACACACACACACACACACACACACACACACAATTCTCTCTCTCTCTCTCTCTCTCTCTCTCTCTCTCTCTCTCTCTCTCTCTCTATCAGTGAACGAGACTGAAGCGATGGTGGTTGGTGAAATAGGTGGTTCATGGTGTTAGTGGTAGTGGTAGTGTAGTGATGGTGGTGATAGTGGTGGTAGTAGTGATGGTGGTGATAGTGGTGGTAATGATTGGTAGTAATGATGGTGGTGATAGTGGTGGTAGTAGTGATGGTGGTGATAGTGGTGGTAGTGGTGGTAGTAATGATGGTGGTGATAGTGGTGGTAGTAGTGATGGTGGTGATAGTGGTGGTAATGGTGGTAGTAATGATGGTGGTGATAGTGGTGGTAGTGATGGTGGTGATAGTGGTGGTAATGGTGGTAGTGATGCTGGTGATAGTGGTGGTAATGGTGGTGGTGGTAGTGATGGTGGTGATAGTGTGGTGGTAGTAGTTGGTGGTGGTGATTGTTGGTGATGTGGTGGTGATTGGTGGTAGTGGTGATTGATTGGTGATGGTGGTGGTGGTAGTGATGGTGGTGATGGTGGTGAAGTGGAGTGGTTAGTGGTGGTGGGTGATGGTGGTAGTGGTGGTGGTGATGCTGGTGGTGGTTGGTGGTGGTGATGGTGGTGATGGTGGTGGTGGTGGTGGTAGTGATGGTTGTGTGATGGTGGTGGTGGTGGTGGTGATGATTGGTGATGGTGGTGGTGGTGAGTAGTGATGGTGGTGATGGTGGTTGGTGGTGGTAGTGGTGATGGTGGTGATGGTGGTGGTGGTGGTGGTGGTGATGGTGGTGATGGTGGTGGTAGTAGTGATGGTTGGTGATGAGTGGTGGTAATGGTGTGGTAGTAGTGATGGTGGTGATAGTGGTGGTAATGGTTGGTAGTAGTGATGGTGGTGATAGTGGTAGTGGTGGTAGTAGTGATGGTGGTGATAGTGGTAGTGGTGGTAGTAGTGATGGTGGTGATAGTGGTGGTAGTGATGTTCAGTGTCTGTGTGTAAGATACGCCTCTGTGTGTCTGTCTGTCTGTCTGAGAGTTGTTTTCTGTCTGTGAGGAAGACATATGGCTGGGATGTCTTTCTGTCTGGAATCTTGAGGTTGATCTGTATGCATGGAGTCAATCACAGGGAGAAGCTCTTGCTGACAGCTGTCTGTGTTGTTGTAACTTGGTGCTGTCTGTCTATCTGTCTGCCTGTCTATTTGCTTGGTTGTACGTGTATTGTCTATCTGTCTGTCTGTTTAGTTGTATGTTTGTTTGTCTTTCTGTCTAATCTCTGTGTCTGTTCTTTCATTATCTCTCTCTCTCTCTCTCTCTTAGCCAACGCATAAGTAATGGATGTCTCAAGGAGAAAACAATGCTAACATAGTATCACACTCAGCCAACCTTAAGACGTCGTCCTCGAGGGGTTAAAACATCGTCCTCGTAGGGTAAAAACATCGTCCTCGTAGGGTAAAAACATCGTCCTCGAAGGGTTAAGACATCGACCTCGTAGGGATAAAAACATCGTCCTCGAAGAGTTAAACCATCGTCCTCGAAAGGTTAAACCATTGTCCTCGAAGTACTTAAAAGACTTTGTAAATCATTAGTAAAAACAGATTTACAAATTTTTGTAAACATTTCTATAAAAACAAAACTTGAATAAACCTGCAGCACTATTTTGTAAACACGGCACCGAGATAACGACCCAGAGAGTGGTTGTAGGCGTGGTCTCGGGCGTGGTTATGGGGCGTGGGAGGCGTCGTTGGAGGGCGTGGTCAGTAGGCGTGGTTTAGGGATGTGGTTATGGGTCGTGGAGGGCCTGGTTGAAAGGAGTGCTTAGGAAGCGTGGAGGGCGTGGTTGGGAGGCGTGGAGGGCGTGGTTAGGAGGCGTGGAGGCGTGGTTGGGAAGCGTGGAGGGCGTGGTTGGGAGGCGTGGAGGGCGTGGTTGGAGGGCGTGGTAACAGGGTAGCATTGATCTGGTAGTGACCTTGTGGCTAGAGGCACTGTGCTCCCCCCACGCGCCTCCTGCTGTTGGTGTATCTGATGCTGTTATTGATGCTGTTATTGATGCTTTTATTGATGCTGTTATTGAGGCTGTTATTGATGCTGTTATTGAGGCTGTTATTGATGCTGTTATTGAGGCTGTTATTGAGGCTGTTATTGATGCTGTTGAGGCTGTTATTGGGCTGTTATTGAGGGGCTGTTGAGGCCGTTATTGATGCCGTTATTGATGCTTTTATTGATGCTGTTATTGATGCTGTTATTGATGCTGTTATTGATGCTGTTATTGAGGCTGTTATTGAGGCTGTTATTGATGCTGTTTTGAGGCTGTTATTGAGGCTGTTATTGAGGCCGTTATTGATGCTGTTATTGATGCTTTTATTGATGCTGTTATTGATGCTGTTATTGAGGCTGTTATTGATGCCGTTATTGAGGCTGTTATTGAGGCTGTTATTGATGCTGTTATTATTGATGCTGTTATTGATGCTGTTCTTATTGTTGTTATTCTCTTGTTTACAGGTAAGGGAACAGCGACCACAGGTAAACAACAGGTAACAGAGTACAGGTAAGGTATACAGGTAATTAAGGTGATTCAACTTGCCGGGTCGTTAAGTATTATCCAAAACTCTTAATAATCGTTAAGGTGAGATATACCTCACTGTGGGTAGTATTACTGAGAGGAATACTACTGAATCCTTAGGTTGGGTTGGGTTGGGTTGGGTTGGGTTGGGTTGGGTTGGGTTTGGGTTATATTCATAGGGAGGATTTAAAAGATAGTATGTGTGCAGGAAAGTCGGGTGAGGTTACGTCAAAATACTAGTCTAGGGATATAGAAGTTTACCCTTGTACTCAACCTGAATATTGAGTCCAATTAGGGTCAGGTCAAGTGGGGGGAGGGGTACGTGCCGGACTGAGTGAGTACATGTTGGTGTGTGGTACAATGAGTTAAAGTTAAGTATGGTTTGTGTGTACTATAATGGTGGGGTTTACATTTGAGTGGTTTTGAGTACATTATGGGAGAGGTTGTGAGTACGTGTGATCTCAGTGGGTTCAGGACACACAACAAAAAATAACAACAATAACAATAATAATATAGCAATAAAAACAACAATAACAATAATACAACAACAATAAATATATAAACAATAACGCAACAATAACTACAAATACAAAACAACATCAACAACAACTACAACAACTACAACAATAACAGCAAT
>NW_024712526.1:11688421-11690921 GCF_018991925.1 Homarus americanus | reverse complement strand
AGAGAGAGAGAGAAAAGAACGGTCTAGGGTTTGTGGTGGTAGTGTAGGTAGCTGTGACGTCACGGCCGCCACATGACACAACCCACCTGCATCAGTTTAGGGGTAGACGAGAGGGGGGGGGGGGCTGGAGAGGGGAGTGGGGAGAGGGAGGAGTGGGGGAGTGGGGGAGGACGGGGTGGGTGGGCCTGTCCGCTGGATCAATCCTCTCCCTCTACCTTTCATAGTATTTCCTCTCGCTCTTTAGTAATTCTCCACGCCTTTGCACCTGTTTCGTTGTCACCTCGTTAACTTTCTCGTTGACCGTGAGGCTGCCGGGATATATGGTGTCGTTGAGCGCCAGGAAGGGAAGGAAGGAAGGAGGGAGTGAGGGAGGGAAGGAAGGAAGGAGGGAGTGAAGGAGGGAAAGAGGGAGGGAGAGAGGGAAGATAGAGGGAATTTGCGAGGGAAGGATGTTGGGAGGGAGAGAATGAGGAAAGGAAGGAAGGAAGGAAGGAAGGAAGGAAGGTGTGTATTCCTGTGATTTGCTTTGGCTGAGTGCACACACACACACACACACACACACACACACACACACACACACACACAATGTTGGTCTAGATTCTTTCATCAATATTTATTTGGTGTAGTAGTTAACTTGTGTACTCTCTCTCTCTCTCTCTCTCTCTCTTCATCTCCCATTGTTTACTTCCTTTCTGTTTTCCTTTCTTCCTCAACTCCTCTCCCTTCCTATCTCCTTTATTTACTCACTGCTCTCTCTTTTCTTTCTTTTATCTCTTATCTTTTATTCGTGTGGTCTTGTTCCTTTTTCCTCTCTCTCTCTCTCTCTCTCTCTCTCTCTCTCTCCTCTCCTCTCTCTCTCTCTCTCTCTCGTATCGCATCTTTATTAAAATTTCTTCTTTTTTATTATCTTATCATTTAACTACACTCTCACCTCCCCTCTTCCCTTCTTCTTTATCTTCTTCCCATCTCTCTCTCTCTCTCTCTCAGGACCACAACAACAACAAACAAGTAACCTCCAAAAAGGACTTGAGGTCAAAGGGTCATCAAGAGGTCACGCAATACGGAGACCAGGTCATCAACATACAGAGTCAGAAAAATTATTATCTACCCTGAGGAGGTCAAGAGGTCACGCTATGAGGCCAAGAGGTCACGGTATGAGGTCACGCTATGAGGTCAATATGTCACGCTAAGAGGGTATACAAAGGTCACCATAGTAGGTCACAGGTCACACTACAGGGTCATAAGTCAATGGGTCACAGTATTGAGTTATAGAATCACCAGGTTAGGTCAGGTCATGTAGTGGACTCAAGACAGAAAGAGAGAGAGAGAGAGAAGGATGATAGGATAAACACAAAATATTAAGAAATGGTGATATTTTACATACGCTATCTAACCTAACCTAACCTAACCTGACCTAACCTAACCTAACCACCTAGATCTATAATGGCCATTTGACCTACATTACACCATTAATAATACCAATATGTTGCAAAAGATAATTTCAAATTGTTGTCACTCTCGTTGCAACGCTAATAAATTATCTACTGAACAGTGCAATACTAACTCTAAATCATTTCACTTGTTGCAACAATTATTATTTATCGAGGTTACAATGTTTATTATAATTATATTTTATAGCTGTTGCAATGTTAGTCATTTATATATATGTTGCAACACTAGTTCTAATAATGTCACCTATGTTGTAATATAGATAATGACTTGACCTTAATTGCAATATCAATAATTACGATGTGCATTGCAGTAACTGTGTGGATTAGTTACTTCTCCTACAATATTAATAATCCCCTTATGTTGCAGTATCAATAATTTCCTACAATGACAATAATTTTCCCCATCTGTTGCAATATTGAACTTCATATAATCTCCCTCCTATTGCAATAATTTTACACTCTTTTAATATTGCCATATATGTATCGTCTCCTAAAATAACCAAAAAAATAAATAAAAAACCTAAAACTTTCTATAAAAACCTAAAATAAAATAAATAAATTAATAAAAAAGGACGATGGAAAGAGTGGGTGTCGCCAATAGGCCCAAATGGGAGGAAATTGGGGGAGTTACAGTCTTGTCCACTCTGGCCATTAGGTGAAATGGGTGATCTGGCCTGGCTGTATGGGTGAGGGGGTGGGAGAGAAGGGAAGGAGGTAGAGATGGGAAAGAAGAGAAACAGGGAAAAAGTAGGGATGAAAGAAGAGGCAGAAGACACAGGAGTGGAGTAAGAAGATAAAGAGAAGAAGAGAGATAAGAGAATGAAGGAAAGAAGAGAGAGTAAATAGGAGAGAGAAGGAAAGAAGGGAAAGGTGTAAAGAAGGGGATAAAGAAGAAAAGGAGGGTAAACTAGGAGGAAGAGGGAGAAGGAGAATGAGGGAAGAAGGAGAAAGGGGGAAGGAGGGAGGAGGAAGGGAAGAGGGACAACGAGAACGAGAGGTGGAGGCAGAAATTTCAATAAAATAAGAAAGAAAAATAAATTGGAAGAGAG
>NW_024712526.1:11680921-11683421 GCF_018991925.1 Homarus americanus | reverse complement strand
CCTCATCTTGAAATATTAAATCTTCAATTCCATCTACAAATGACTTTTTCCCTCCTCAAGTCTTCAAAATTACGAGGGAAAAATATTCTCCAAACAAACAAAAAATCATTATTGTGTGTTTGAGATTGTTGAAAGGTTTGTGTAATTAGATAAAAGACTTGAAAGGATAGGAAAAAATTGTGTTTTAGAGAGAGATGGAGAGAATAATTGTGGTGGTGGTAGTAGTGGTGGTAGTAGTGATGGTGATGGTGGTAGTGGTAGAAGTGGTGATGATGGTGGTGGTGGGGTGATGATGGTGGTGGTGGTGGCAGTAGTGATAGTGGTGGTGGTGGTGGTAGTGGTGATGATGGTGGTGGTGGTGGTGATGGTGGTGGTGGTGGTGGTAGTAGTGATGGTAGTGGTGTGGTGGTGATGGTAGTGGTGATGGTGGTGGTGGTGGTGGTGGTGGTGGGTGGTGTGTGGTGGTAGTGGTGGTGGTGGTGGTGGTGGTGGTATAGTGGTGGATGGTGGTGGTGGGTGGAGGTGATGGTGGTGGTGGTGGGGTGGTGGTGGTGGTGTGGTGGTGGTGATGGTGGTATGGTGGTGGTGGTGATGGTGGTGGTGGTGGTGGTGGTGGTGGTGGTGTGGTGGTGGTGGTGGATGGTAGGTGGTGGTGGTGGTGGTGTGGTGGTGGTGGTTGGTGGTGGTGGTGGTGATGGTGGGTGGTGGTGATGGTGGTGGTGATGTGGTGGTGGTGGTGGTGGTGGTGGTGGTGGTGGTGGTGGTGGTGGTGGTGGTGGTGGTGATGGTGGTGGTGGTGGTGGTGGTGGTGGTGGTGGTGGTGGTGGTGTGTTGGTGGTGGTGGTGGTGGTGGTGGTAGTAGTGGTGATGATGGTGGTGGTGGTGGGTGAGATGGTGGTAGTGTGGTGGTGGTGGTAGTGGTGGTGGTGGTGTAGCATTAATTACTGATATAAACACCACCACCACCACCATCCCTCCATATCTCCCTCCATCTTCATCTCCCCTCCTTACGGGTGATAACACGTACAAGAGGTTTACTAACAAGCTACTGAGGTAATTGTGTTTAATTAGGCATCTGAGGTAATAAGCCTGTGCGTGTGTGTGTGTGTGTGTGTGTGTGTGTGTGTGTGTGTGTGTGTGGTGTGTAAATGGAATGAACAGATTAATAAATAAAAAGACATATAAGTAATAATAAAAATAATGATGATAATAACAAAATAACGTAAATAACAACAACTAAGACAACAACAATAACCCGGAAATAGTCAACAAGAGTGACAGACAAGTATTTGACCCTGATATGTTAATGCCTCTACTTATTGGGAGAGGAAAGAGGGAAGGAAAGGGGGGGGAGAGATAGAAGAAGGAGGAGGAGTGGAAGAGAAGGAAGAAGAAGAGGAAGATATGAGGAAGAGAGAGAGAGAGAGAGAGAAGGGTCACAAGGTGGGTAATTAACAGGTGAAACGTTAAGTAAACACAACCTCAGTCAACACAGGCATTACTGATAACCTAGACCAGCTTGTGGCCTACAGCTGATGGCGGCCAGGTAATATAGCCAGGTAATGAGTAGCCAGGTAATATAGCCAGGTAATATAGCCAGGTAATATAGCCAGGTAATATAGCCAGGTAATATAGCCAGTAATATGGCCAGGTAACATAGCCAGGTAATATGGTGTGTGTGTGTGTGTGTGTGTGTGTAATAACAACAACAACAACAACAACAACAACAACAATAACAACAACAATAACAACAATAACAACAACAACAACAACAACAACAATAACAATAACAACAACAACAACAACAATAATAATTATAATAACAACCATTACAGAACATTTTTTTTCCCCAATATTATTTCGTTTTCATTAAATTCATGAATAAATTTAATCAGAAAATTCTTTACATTTTCGGCTGCCAAAATATACAAGACTTAACGATGCGTTTAACGACCAAATACCTCGTAATTACTGCCTTGAAAATCAGGTGAGTTCGTTGACCAGGTGTGATGACGCATTTAGCTTGGTTAACGAGGGTCTATGTGATGATGAGGTTAACGATATTAAACGTTCGTTGATTGGTTAAACGAGTGGTTGTGATGGTTGTTTAACGAAGGATATAAACGTCTAAATAGGTAATTAATGAACGATCTCAAGTAATTACGTTTAAATGTGAGGTTTAACGAATAATACAACAACCAAACTTAACGAAAACCACAGATAGGGAAGACGAACAACAAGTTTAACGACACACACACTTAACGAGAGATTTAACGAGATGGAATTAGCCCCCACACTCACAAAAAAGAGAAATTAACACTTACGGCCTAATCTGATTCTCCCCTTATAGGGGCTTAACGAGGTGTATAATATCGAAGTTAATGACACTAGACAAGTTTAAACGAGGAACTGCTGTTATTGTTTTGTTTTTGTGGGGGGTGAGAGGGAGTGAGGTGAGAGGGAGGGAGGTGAGAGGGGAGGGGGGTGTGAGAGGGGGTGA
>NW_024712526.1:11668421-11675921 GCF_018991925.1 Homarus americanus | reverse complement strand
GGAAATAGAGAAAGGAGAAAGAATGATATTGGGGAGATGGGAGGATAGGGGAGGGGACGAAGGAATGGTAGTGGGGAGAGGATAGAGGATAGGAAGGGGAGAGAGGAAAAGAGAAGAAGGAAGGGGAGGAGACAGAAGGGGAGAATAGAGGGGGAGAGAAGGGAGGAAACAATATCACACACAGAAATAAACTCAAAAGTCTTCAGGAAGCGAAATAAACTAAATTCACCTTAACAACTAAGAGTAACTGTACCAACACCCCACTTACTAATTACCTACCTCCTATCTCCTCCCCTTCCTCCTCCTTCCCTTACCCTCTCATATTCCTTTTCTCCTCCCTCCCTCTAATAAGTAATATCAGTTTTAACAATTAAGATATTCAATTAGTTCAGCCCCCTCACCACCACCACCACCACCACCACCACCACCACCACCACCACCACCACCAGCAGCAGTGTTAAAGCATGTTGAATTCCACCCTTGGTGCTTCTAATTAATACTGCAGGCATGTTATAATAATCTCTCTGTTCTTCCTCTGTTTGGATTTACCTCATTATCATTTCTCTCTCTCTTTCTCCCGCCCCCTTCTCTCTCTTCCTCTTCGTCTGTCTGTCTCTCTCTCTTTCTCTCTCTTTCTCTCATTCTTTCAAACACACACACACACACAGAAAAAAGAGAGTTTTACCTGTCTCTCACATACAAAGAGAGAAAGTTTTCATGTCACTCAGCCACAGTGAAAGAGAAAGTAGGAATATTGAATGCAGTGAGAGAGAAAGGTAGGAAGAAAGTCTCTGTAGAAAGTTGTTGAGTCATATAATCGACTCAAAGAGAAGAGTAGAAAGATTGGAGAGTGAAAGTGATTGGTGACAGGTGTTGGACAGGTAGACAGGTGTTATGGACAGGTGTTGGGCAGGTAGACAGGTGTTATGGACAGGTGTTGGGCAGGTAGACAGGTGTTATGGACAGGTGTTGGGCAGGTAGACAGGTGTTAAGGACAGGTGATATACAGGTAGACAGGTGCTATGGACAGGTGTTGGGGAGGTAGACAGGTGCTATGGACAGGTGTTGGGCAGGTAGACAGGTGTTACGGACAGGTAATAAGACAGGTGTTAAGGACAGGTGATATACAGGTAGACAATTACCATCCCCACCCTCATAACTAACACCTAAAATAACAACCACCAATTATCGCTTGTAATAACAGTAATTCCGTAATAACATATAATCAGATTTCATTATCATCTATCTAACGTGAAAGAGGATTCGATTCTCTTCCCTTTACTCTCTGATCCCACCTGATCGAGTTAACTGCAGCAAGAATGTAAATTAAGGAGCATTGAATCCCTTTCGAGGTGAGCTCTAATCTGGTTAGGTTCAAGTATAATGCATTGATATTCATAGGATTCGAAACCTTTTAGATGTGAAATTCTGAACCTGCTTGGCCAAGGAATTATGGGTTATTATTGTGAGTAAAGGGGTTGAATTCCTTTCTCTCTGTGAGCTGTGGTTTTGAGTTGTGGTGATGGTGGGTATTGTGAGTAAGGTTTTAGAGCTTGGTTGATTGGATGACCTAACACACACACTCTCTCTTTCTCTCTGTAAAATAAACAACCAAGACGGGAAACTCGTAACATATTAACACGATAAAACAGTGATGTATCAGTGCCAGTTAGCCTCCATTTTCCTCAACTATCAACTCGAGATAAAATTTAAATAATAAAAATGAGAAGAAACATTTGAGATATTAATCGGTCAGCAGTCCTTATTAAATCATTTATTAGTGTCATGAGCAGTCACAGTCAGTCGGTCAGTCAGTGAGGGAATGAGTGAGGAAGAAATATCTCTCATGACAGCCAGACGAGAGAGAAACAAATTGACTGCCATCTGAACTACCAAGACGAGGGAACTTTTCTCATAGGATGTGATATATTCGTTGCCAGTTAGTGTATATAATGCGAATAAACAGTCGAATGTTTCAAACAGTTAAATATATGATGCCAGTTAGTGTATATATCACAAGAAAAATCCTCACATAAACAGTCAAATACATCTAACAGTTATACATATACATACGTTGCCAGTCTATCCCTGAGACCTACTAAGACGGGAAACTTGTAGCATAAAACAAAGGAGAAAGAGAGATACATTCATTGCCAGTTAGTCACTATCTCTCAAAACTGCCAACACAAGAAACTTCAGTCATAAAAAACAGTGAAGAAGCGCAAGTCCGTATGTTTGTGTTTCATTTTTTTTTCAACGAGGAGTCAAGGGATAGTATTAAGTCTAGCAGCGCCACGGAGATCATAGCGGCCGGAGTGAGAGTTACTAGAGTTACTATCAATAAGTATAGCAGCGCCACAAGGGTCATAGCGGCCGGAGTGAGAGTTACTAGAGTTACTATCAATAAATATAGCAGCGCCACAAGGGTCATAGCGGCCGGAGTGAGAGTTACTAGAGTTACTATCAATAAATATAGCAGCGCCACAAGGGTCATAGCGGCCGGAGTGAGAGTTACCAAAACGAGAATCACTACTCACAAGAAAAAAACATGAAATAAAGAATGATATATCTACATTACCAGTCACTTTCATCACTTAAAACATCGACACCTTAAACTGTTGGACGCTTCTACCAGTCATGTATTCAGAGCCAGTTACAGTCTATCTCTTTAAACCTACCCAGGTGTAAAATCCTAATCACAAAAGCCGTATAGACTCACAACTTGACTGCCATCTAGCGGTTGTCTCTCAAAACACGCGCAGCTCTCGGAGGCCAACACCCAAGATGGGAAACTTCCGTCACAGCAACGTGGAGAAAGAATAACAAATTGGATGCCAGTTAGTGTTTTGTTTTGTTTTTGTCACTCGTGGAAACTTGTCTCACTCCTTGATAAGAGAAACATCAAGAATACAAATCGTTACAAGTTAGTTTGTATTTCTTAAAAGGTAAAAATATAAGAAAGGTGTTAATGGACAGGTACGAAAAAGGCGATAAATTCAGCTCTAGTCATGTGTGTCTGTTAAGCCCTTACACCAACACAGCCTCAACACAGACCCAAAAAAGACCTAACACAGACCCAAAACATCCCCAACACAGCCACCAACACAGACATCAACACAGACTGGGGGAAGAAGTAGTGACAAATTGGGCTGAGGCAGTTAGTGTATTCTCAGGCGAGGAGGTGGAAGGGCAGACGCTCACAGCATGGGAATAAGCCTTTGTTTTATGCGTGTGTAAGTCTTGGAATGTTGGAGGGGTGACGGCGGGCCTCTAGAGTTTGAGTGAGTAAGTGAGGTTGTTTTTCTTCTTCAAATTCTTCTTATTATTATTATCTGTTGAAGTGGTAGTAATAGAGAGAGAGAGAGAGAGAGAGAGAGAGAGAGAGAGAGGTGGGGGGGCAGTAAGTGGATGTAGTCGTGTTCTGGTGTAGTGCTCCCTGGAGAGTCCTTAAGGGAGAGAGGGAGAAAGGGAGATGAAGGGCAGAGATGAGAGTATGGGGACAGAGAGGGAGACAAAGAAAAGGGAAGGGAGTGAAACGAGAGGAAGAGGAGAGGGAAGGAAACGAAGGAGGAAAGGAAGGGGGGAAAGGGAGAGAAGGGGGGAAGAGAAAAGAAGATGTGAAGTGTTAAATAATGAAAGGAAGTGAATAAAACGGAAAGATTAGGGAGATTGACGGAAAAGAAGATGAGGGAAGGAAGAGAGGGAAGGGAGGTGGGGTTGAGGAGAGGTAAGGAGAAGGAAGATCAGTGGAGGAGGAGAGGTAGGAGGGCAGGTTCAGCTGGGGGAGGAGGGAGGAGGCAAGAGGAGGGGAGGATGGGGCATAGAGAAGGTGGTAGGTGGGAAGGGAGGAGGAGGAGGAGGAAGAGGAGGAAAAGGGGTAGAGAATATTAACCAATATCATAATGAAGGAGAAGAAGAAGAGGGGAGAGGCGAGAGGGGAAGGGGGTGATGAAGGAGGAGGGAGAGGAAGAGGTGGGAGAGAGGAGGAGGGAGGGAGAGGAAGAGGTGGGAGAGAGGAGGGAGGGAGGGAGGAGGGGAGGGAGAGACCACCAAAACAATGTAGGTCACGAGGTCAGGGGTTGTTGGTCAGCCAAAAGTAGGTCGGGGGAGGGGGGGAAGGAGGAGGGGGGAGGAATCATACACACGGGCTCCTGGGGAGATAGTTCTAGGCTCCCCAGCTGGAGTGAAGAGTACGTGAGGGCCTTCCTTGAAGCTTCCAGTTAAGGATCTAGAAAGCTATATTTTTGTAGGGGGGAGGAGGGGAGATGGAGGGGGTAAGGAGTTGGGGGGATTAAGGCCTTACTACGTGGGCCTTCTTGCTTGTTTCTGTTTGTTTCTTGTTTGGGAGCTGAGAAGTAAGTAAGTTATTTGTGTGTGAAGGTAATCAAGCAGGACTATGTGGGTCTTCCTCTCTCTGTCTGTATTGTCTAGTTAAGGATCACCAGAGCTGTTCCTTTGAGCTAATTGTGTACACGTAGTTCACCCTGTTATGTGTTTTCCAGTGGCGACTCTCTCTCTCTCTCACACATATAGCCGTAATACATATTATATAGTCATATACATATACTGTACATAAAGGTACCCTCCTGCCCCCACTAGCACACACACACACACACACACACACACCTTCACATAGTGTTATTTTGGTTGTGTGTTCAGGCAGTATGATCCCACACATCACCTATGTATGTATGTATGTATGTATGTATGTATGTATGTATGTATGTATGTATGTATGTATGTATGCATGTACTTCCCCTCCCTCCCTCCCACTCACTGTATTTCCCATTTATCCTTTTATCCCTCACCTTCTCTTCCCTCCTTCCCTCCCATACTCTCTCACTCCCTCCCTCTCCCTCCCTCTCCATCCCTCACCCCTACCCCCCCCACCCCTACTCCACTACTCCCCAACCCAACCATTTAACATTCACCCTCTTCCCCATGGCCCAGAGACCAGGCCGTGAAAATATGATAAGAATATACAAAACAGTGGAGTATTATTTGTTAGGTCGTTGTGGGAGGATTTTAAAGCTCAACCCCATACAGGAAATTTATTGTCTTTGTGTCTAGTCTTTATGGGGATATTTTATTTTGTTTAAGGGTGGGCCATTTTTTTGGTGGGGGCCATTTTTTTGGTGGGGGCCATTTTTTGGTGGGTGACATTTGGTGGAGGGCCATTTTTTGTGGGGGGCCTATTTTTTGGTGGGGGGCCATTTTTTTGGTGGGGGGGGCTATTTTTTGGTGGGGGGCCATTTTTGGTGGGGGCCATTTCTGAGGGTGGGGGCTATTTTCGAATAATCTTAGACACAAGACATAAACAATTGAGAGAGAGAGAGAGAGAGAGAGAGATACTGTACCTTCTTTCTTATTTATGATACAGACGAACATGACGGATATTAACTCTCCACCGGCCATTACTTACCTGTCACGCGTGTGTGTGTGTGTGTGTGTGTGTTGGCGGGGGGTGGGGAGATCCGACAAGGGGTGAAGGAGTGGTCAAGTGATGAGGGAGAAAGAGAGGAGAAGATGCAAGGGAGAGAGAAAGAAAGAGTAAAAGAGAGAGGAGAGGGGGTGTAAGTAGGAGGAAGAAGAAGAACAGCAACAACAACAACAACAACAACACCAACAACAACAACAACAACAACAACAACAACAACAACAACAACATCAACAACAACAACATCAACAACAACTGGAAAAATATGAAAGGAAAAAGAAAATATCCTAATGAAAAAAATCTTTAATATATTCTAAAAAAAAATCCCTAAAAATCTTTACAAAAAAGACCCCCAGAACATGTCCTAAAAAAGGTCCCTAAATAACCTTACAAAAAGACCACAAAACATATCCTAAACAGCCTTACAAAAAAGCTAAAACACACAAAAGACTTCAACAAAAAGTCCTAAAAATATATAGACTTTTCTACAGTTAAAACGCTGGAAGCATCTCTGTCCTCTCCTCCTCCTCAAGAACTATTTATTTTTTACTTTTTTTGTATTTAAAGTTTGTCTGTTTATCCGGTGTTTGTTGTTGTGTGTTTGCTTTTCTCTGTGTTTTTTTTTTTTACGTTTGCATTTCTCTGAATTTGGCGTCCATGACCGTCCGAATCTATATGAAATGCATCCGAACCCATTTGAAACGATGCGAATCAGTTTAAAACCCATCCGAACCCTTCAAATTAAAGCCGAACCCATAGAAAACCATCCAAACCCTTGTAAAACCACTTGATCCTATCTGAAACCCAACTGAACCAGTCTGAAACCCATCCGAACCACATCCGAACCAGTCCGAATTGCATCCAACCCCATTCGGATCGTGGAGTGAAGCCGTGAAGCGACCTCCTCCTTCTCCTCGAGTGGCCGGGACCCGACAATCACCATAACACTCCTCGTAGGGTAATTACACACCCGGTAACGACCCTATTGTAACCACCGGAAATATTTGAGAGACGAAGCAGAGAGCAAAGGCGGTGATGATGGTGTGTGTGTGGGGAGGGGGGAGAGGATGAGAGAGAGAGAGAGAGAGAGAGAGAGTGGGGGAAGCTGAAGATGGGGTGGGGGTGTTGAGAGGGATGAGGGGAAGAAGAGAATGGGGAAGAGAGAGAGAGAGAGAGAGAGAGAGAGTGTTGATGGTGAGGAATAGAGAGAGAGAAAACTAAGTCATCGTACTCAAGAGGTTAAGTCTCGTACTCAAGAGGTCAAGTCATCATACTCAAAGGTTTAAGTCATCGTTCTCAAAGGTTTAAGTCATCGTTCTCAAAGGTTTAAGTCATCGTTCTCAAAGGTTTAAGTCATCGTACTCAAAGGTGTAAGTCATCGTACTCAAAGGTGTAAGTCATCGTTCTCAAAGGTTTAAGTCATCGTACTCAAAGGTTTAAGTCATCGTACTAAAAAATTTCAGTCATCGTCCTCAAGACGTTCAGGAGGCCATCATAATAAAAACATTTACCACGACTATAACCACAAAGACAATCAACCATAAACTTTAACCCTATTGTATATAGTGTACATCAAGACAATATCCACGGTCGATTTAACCCTTTAAAACTTGTGGCTGTGGCGGTGAGATTAACCCCTCCCTCACCCCTCCCTCACCCCCCTTGCCCCTCCCTGCCCCCTGCCCCACCATGAGAGTGCTGAGGAGAATAAACTGGAAGCCATTGGAAGCCATCTAAGACATAGGTTTAATCGACTCAAAGTTTTCCATATGTCTTGTTGGTTTAACTTCTTTACTTCTGGTCGATTTCAAGTTTTAACATTTTGAAGTTTAAGTTTATTTTGGTGATATTAGTACAGTTTTAGTTTTAGTTACAGTATAGGTACAGTAATGCCCAGGTAGTTACAGGTAATGGTTTTTAACAAGTACAGGTGTAGGTATTAATTACAGGTACAGTAATGCCCAGGTAAGGAGAAAATAGGGGCTAGGTAATAAGGGTCACAAAATAGGTACCAAAAATAGAGACCAATTTCAGAGGGCTTGAAATACGAACCACATAATTAT
>NW_024712526.1:11655921-11665921 GCF_018991925.1 Homarus americanus | reverse complement strand
CACACACACACACACACACACACACACACACACACATATTATCATCAAACACACACACACACACACACACACACACACACACACACACAAGAAACAAAAAACATTGAAACAAACACAAGCAAGCACACTCAAACAAATACACATAAACACACAAATACAAATACTGTACACAAATAAACAAACACAATAACAAAAACAAACAAACACATAAACAAAAACAAACAAACAAAGACACAAACACCAGCAGGTTGAGAACATTATAAAAGTTTTCTTAACACCACAAAATGTTTAGTGAGGCCATGAAACACCTAGTTCTACCCCATAACATTATGTTGTGTGTGTGTGTGTGTGTGTGTGTGTGTGTGTGTGTATGTCTCTACCAGCCAACCCACCCACCCACCCACCTACCCACCCACCCACCCACCTACCCACCCACCCACCCATCCACCCACTGATACATATAATAAAAATACATAAATCATTACCGTAATTATGAACCAAAAAACTGTATTATATTTTTAAGCCAAATTAATCTTGAAAAGAATTGTAAATAAAATTAATTGGTCGTGATGTAATATTTTTTTTTTTTGCATTTATAATTTACGGTGATTTTTTTTTTACTGTGGGGGAAATGGTCGAATGTTAAGTGGCTGAGTGTGTTAAGTGGCTGAGTGTGTTAAGTGGTTGAGTGTGTTATGGCTGGAGTGCGTTAAGTGGCTGAGCAAGTGTTAAGTGGCTGAGTGTGTTAAGTGGCTGAGTGTGTTAAGTGGCTGAGTGCGTTAAGTGGCTGAGTGTGTTAAGTGGCTGAGTGTGTTAAGTGGATGAGTGTGTTAAGTGGATGAGTGTGTTAAGTGGATGAGTGTGTTAAGTGGCTGAGTGTGTTAAGTGGCTGAGTGTGTTAAGTGGATGAATGTGTTAAGTGGCTGAGTGTTAAGTGGTTTTAGTAAGTGTTAAGTGATGGTGTTATCTGTTAAGCAGTTGCAGTAAGTGTATAAAGTGGTCATGTCACTTTCTAAGCCAAAGTCACCTAAAAAAAAAATCCGAACACAATGAGTCATCAAGGAAACCACCAGCGAGTACCAACAACAAATCTGAACAGCCAATCACAATGAAAGGGAAACAAAAGAAGCTGTTGTGATTGGCTGGTTCTTGAGTTACGTGTAATAACATGGGACCTTCAAAAAATTACGTAACTTGTTCAGATGGTATGTTGTTTCTCTCTCCACCAAAACATAACCCAATTTTTCCTCGTGCAAATTTTAATATCATGAAGGTAAAGACTGCAACATAACCCTTAAATAAAGCCGAATATTTCATCTGCCTTTCTTAGCCTAACTCTCATAACCCCCCACGAAATTAAATCCGGTTCCTGTTACAGCGTTTTCTTACCAGATATGAATGAGAGAGAGGCAGTGAGGGGGAAGGGGGAAGGGGGGTGGGGGAAGAGGAAGGGGAAGGGGGAAGGGAAGGAGGTTCGTATTATTATTTTTCTTTTGTTTATTCTTTACTAAATCTTTTGTTTGTTGTTAGTAAAAGGGATAGAAGCGATGAGGGAGTTAAGGAGGAAATATATTATCTTTCTCTCTCTCTCTCTCTCTCTCTCTCACTCTCTCTCTCTCTCTCCCTCTCTCTCTCTCTCTCTCTCTCTCTCTCTCTCTAAATGCAAGAGAATTAGACCAGTGCAGAGGCTCAGAGAAGATGACACGAAGGATCACACGAATGAGTTTAATTTGCACTACACGAAATGAGGAATATCTTCAGGGTAAAAGGTCTTTGATTATTTTGTACATTCTATTAACAGAAAAAGACCCAAAAATCATTGAAAAAATATGTGTGTTACAGGTTTTCACACACACAAACACACACACACACACACACACACACACACACACACACACACCACACACACATACACACACACACACACACACACCAAACAAGACAAAGAATCAACTCCAAAACATAAATTTCAAGTCATAAAAGGATCCAACTGTTTATAAACAATTCAATTTCATATTTCCCTGAGAGAGAGAGAGAGAGAGAGAGAGAGAGAGAGAGAGTTCTGGGTTCAATTCTGCCCTTTGTGTGTGAGCCAATTGAGGACTCTGATAGGATCCACTGCCTGTAAGGGAGAAGGAGGAAGACACACACACACACACACACACACACACACACACACACACACACACACACACACAATACACACACACAATATCGACACACACACGCACGCACACACACACACACACACACACACACACACACACACACACACACACACACACACACACACACACACACACACACACACACACACTGAGATCATTTCTGCCTCCTTACAAGTCATCCTCGTTTCCCTTCCTTGAGTCCCACTTGAAGGCAGTTACGAGTGTTAGTGTTTACTGTTGTTGTTGTTGTTGTTTACCTGTAACGGTGTAAACATTTCTTTTGGTGTTATGCTTGATTGAAATTACAACAATAATAACAATACTCTTCTTTAAACACACACATTATACACCAATTATACATACATACATACATACATACATACATACATACATACATACATACACAGCACAACAAGAGACATATAGTGAGACCATCAGACTAACAGAGGCAGAAGTGTGTGTCTGTGTGTGATGGAAAATATTGGAACAGAGCCAACAATACCGGCCAGGGAGGACGATATTTACTGCCGTCCAAACAAACTCTTTTGAAAACCACACAACAATTGTTTTTATTATTATTATTATTATTATTATTATTATTATTATTACAGTGGTTTTGAGGAAATTGGTTATAAAAATGGGTCTAATTGTTATTTTAAACTTAATAATCTCTAGAACAATTTCAAGTTCCTCGTACTATTAAACCCAAGTTCTAATAGGCCCCAGCTCTAATAGGCCTTAGTCCTATTAAACTTACAATGTGATGCATACACAAACAACCAATTAGAATGAGAACACGCAGACACTGATCCCTATTTCTGTAATTGCCTCAGTGAAAGGAGGCTAAGATTAACTGCGAATCCAATTAGTAACTCCAATTTCAAACGAGGTAGACATAGCTAATTTACTACTCTCTCTCTCTCTCTCTCTCTCTCTCTCTCTCTCTCTCTCTCTCTCTCTCTCTCTATCTATCTATCTAAAAACCAACCAATTTCCTCCCAATTTCCAACAACCTCACAATATAACGTAACCAAACCCATTATATCCCTTTACCTATTATTATTACACCCTATTACTATAAAACCAATTAGAAGCAACCAATTAATTTACTAATCTCAAGTGGCCAATTTCACCCCCTCCCCCCCCACTGCTATTCCAGGCTGGAGTGGGTGGCATAGTACCTTCATGGCCCAGATGCCATTCCAAGTCAGATGGTCGATTTCATGATTGGATTATTCAGGGCATTCCCACCTTATTGCGAATATCTTGATAATGCCTTGTTTCTCTCTCTCTCTCTCTCTCTCTCTCTCTCTCTCTCTCTCTTTCCCATACCACATAAACCTGTCCTTCTCACTCTTCCGCCTCCCTACACCCCCTCCCCCCCTCTTCCCCTCACCTTGCTGTACGTCAACTATTTTTCACCTCTTCCCCTCACCTCCCTCCTTCTCCTCCCCTTTTCCCTCCCCCCCTTGCTATTACTCCCTCCCTCTCCCCCCTCTCCTTCCACTTCCCTCCCTCTCCTTCGGACCGTCCCATTCCCCCTCCTCCCCTCTCCCTCCCTTCCCCCTCTCCCTCCCTCTCCCTCTCTCTACCACAGGGACACACAGCTAGAGGGGACGAGGGGACTGCAATTAGCTCTTTGGTGGCCAGCTAAGTGAGGCTGGTTGAATTAGCTGTGGAGGAGAGGGAGAGACAGACAGACAGACAGACAGACAGAGAGGGAGATAGACCTGAGGTAATAGCTTTTAGCCTTTGAGGTTCAGGAAACAGCTAATGGAGAAATGGACACCGTTTTAAGCTCCCATGGCCACAGCTATAACTAAGACGAATGGAATTAAGTTTTAGCTTTTCGAGGCTCAAGGGAAAGAGAATAGGTGTCGTGTTAGCTGTGATGGATAAAGCTATAACTGAGGTTTTTAGGATCAGCTTTTGAAGTTCAGGTAATATCTGATGGTTAAATGAACGCTGTATTTACCTGTGATGGCCAGGTGAGTGTAATTAAGGTTTAGCTGTAATCTCTCTCTCTCTCTCTCTGTGTATGGTTAACTACAGGTCATTCCAGGTCACTACAGGTCATTTTATGTTACAGATGGTGCTGGTGGTTGAGGTGCTGACGTATGTGTGGCTGACGGTCGGTCTGGCCGGGGCTGACACCATCACCTTCCACGGTAAGTCCTGACATTTTCTTCTTGTTTCTGTTATGAGGAAATTGTCATTTATTACGTAGGGAAATTTTCTTTGACGTAGGGAAATTTTCTCTTATAGAGGGAGATTTTAATTTTATTTATATTACAGGAAAATATATCTGTTTTGTTGTTGTTCTCGTAGTAGTAAGAATATCCTATAATAAAACATACAACAATCACAAGATAAACAGTGAAACCTCTATTTAACGAACTATATAGAGAGGAAAATCCGTTATATGCAATGGTCCGTTATATGGAGGTTTGTTTCACTGTATTAATAACATCAATAACGAAATAGTATGACGTCATTAACAAGATAATTCCCAACCAACTTAATTTTTTTATTATTTTTTTTTATTTCTTTTACAAATAACAGAAATATTCCAACAAAAAACTTAATTAGTATTTTTTGGGGGTAATTTCGAAATTAATTACAAAGACCATTACAGCTCTCTTAACTAACGAGGAGGAGGAGGAGGAGGAGGAATCCAGTAACGTAATAACTGTAACGAATTCTGTTTTATAGTAATGAGGAATTCATATACAACACACACTATAACTCTTAAGTCATGAAATGGGATGAAAACCGCCATAAATAATGAGATTTTGACAATATTCCCCTACTACCGCTACCACTACTACCTACTACTACCACCTACCGACCTTCACCCCACCCTCACCCCCCACCCTCCCCCACTACCCACCCCACCTACCCCACCACCTCCGCAAGGCCCTGTTCAGCTGACAGTCCTCGGCTTTGCGACTCTATAATCAGTTTAATAGACCGAACATGACCAGCAAATATTGACTCACTCCTGTCAAGGACTGTGTATTGTGAGGGTGTATGCCTGAAGAGTCATTCCCTGATAGATGAGAGGAAGAGGAAGGGAGAGAGGAGGGGGAGGAGGGAAAGGAAGAGGGGGAGGAGGGGGAGGAGAAGAGAGAGAGGGAGAGAGGGGTGGGAGAAGGAGAGAGAGAGAGGGGAGGGAGGAGGGGGAGGAGGAGAGAGAGAAAGAGGAGAGGGAGAGAGAGTCGGTCTTAATCAGAACTAAACGACTCGTGTGAATTGTAATAAGTGGTGAGCTGAAGTGATTGTGGTCTCTCTCTCTCTCTCTCTCTCTCTCTCTCTCTCTCTCTCTCTCTTTCTCTTCTCTCTCTCTCTCTCTCCTCTCTCTCTCTCTCTCTCTCTCTCTCTCCTAACCTAACCTAACCTAACCTGCAGTATTACCAGAATATCACTAGACTTGCACCCCGGTAAAGTAAAATGATTCAGTGTTACCAGATCCTTGACTTCATTAACCCCTTGCAAGTAAATAGCCTTAATACATTTTGCGTTCTACAGTGTTACCAGAGCCATGTTAAGACCTTAGTGAGCGGGATAATATTACTGAATTTACCTAAGTGTTGCCAGAACCTCAACGTTATTACACCCTTGGAATAAATCAATATTCAAATTACTTACTCCAGTGTTGCCAGAAGAGTAGTACTGTTAAATCGCGGCCAAGTTGAATAATTCATCTGAATGTACCTCAGTGTTACCAGACTCCCAGAATGAGTAAACTCGAGGAAAAATGTGTAATTCATTGCAAGGTTTTTTCACAATTACCAGATAAAGATAATAAATGACCTTAGGGAAAGGGTTAGTATAATTTAATATATATATCAGTGTTACCAAAACCCTTGAGAAATTACATCTCTATTTTAAAATCTTCCCCATGTCAAGTCTCTTCAGTGTTGCCAGAATTCCAGTAAAGTTGGACCCCAGCGAGCGTAATAATTTAATTGAGTGCATATCAATGTTGCCAGACTCCCGAAGACATTAGACCCTTGCTATAATACGTATTAATTCCTGAAAGTGTCTTCACTGTTGCCAGAATCGAGGTAATATTAAACCCTTGACTCTGTAATTATTTAATATATATCAGTATTACCAATTACGAGGATACAGTGATCGGACTCTATTAAAGTGGAATAACTAATGAATGTTTCCTCATCAGTGTTGCCAAAGAGAATCCCATTAAAAACATCCATTCAATAAGTATTGCCAGATATTCACCAATAAATCGTGTGATAACTTACTCACCTAGCCATTAGTATTGCCAGACTCATCCTGCATTAGACCTCAAAGAAGCGAGAAATTGTGTCGCATCAATCGTCAGTATTACCAGATATGAGGTAGAGACGACCTCAATAAAACAGGGAAATGCACTCTCCTAATCATCAGTATTGCCAGAAAACCATGATAATATGTCGAGGCAATCACCAGTATTGCCAGAGCCAGACCCCAGGGAAACCTTTCTTCCCAATATCTCACAAATCTGTCAACATTATATCAGTGGATCTCTCTCTCTCTCTCTCTCTCTCTCTCTCTCTCTCTCTCTCTCTCTCTCTCTCTCTCTCTCTCCAAAATGGGAAACAGACACAAATAGCACTAAGAAAGACTAAAAGAAAGAAAGAAAGAAAGAGAAGGGGAGAAAGAGACAGAAATAGACAGATAAACAGAGACGGAGAACTTTAAGTAGAATGAGAGAAAGAGATAAACAAAAACACATAGAGAGAAAAAGAAGCAAAAATAGAAAATTAAATAGAGAGAGAGAGAGAGAAGCGTTATAGTACTTGGGAGTGTCGTCACATCACGGAACAGCTGATGTTAGTAAACAAATGGTTCCTGAAATGGCGGGAAACTTGAGAGGGGGAGGGAGGGAGGGAGAAAGGAGGGAGAGGGGGAGGGAGGGAGGGGAGAGGGGGAGACAGGGGAGGAGGAGCCTGTACCCGAGCCTTTAAACACCAGACAGAATTTTCGGACCTCTGCCTAGCTGGTGGAGTGATGCCTGAGTGATGCCTGGCTTGTGGAGTGATGCTGGTGATGCCTGGCAGCCGGGTGCCTGGGCGATGCCTGCTTGTGGAATGATGCCTGAGTGATGCCTGGCTTGTGGAACGATGCCTGAGTGATGCTTGGCTTGTGGAATGATGTCTGAGTCATGCCTGGCTAGTGGAGTGATGCCTGAGTGATGCCTGGCTTGTGGAGTGATGCCTGAGTGATGCCTGGATGATGCCTGGCTTGTGGGATGCCTTTGTTTATCTCATTCTCTCCCTTTTTCCGTATTATCGCTTCTCTCCCTCTCTCTCTCTCTCTCTCTCTCTCTCTCTCTCTATCTCTCTCTCTCTCCCACAGTGCCAGCTAGGGTGCCACAAAACAGCCGAAGAGGTCATCGTTAGAGCGATTAATGCTCAACTTTACCGTCATTATCCAAGTTTTAATTGTTGGAACGTGTTTTTGTGTTTTTACAAGAGTTTCCTGCACTTGATGCGTTCCGCGCCACCTCCCCCCCTTTGTCTGTTTGTGCTTGAGGTGCGTTTGATGATGGTTCCAGTACTATTTGGGGGGGGGGAGGAGGAGGAGGGGGCTGGTTTTCGTTGTTTTCGCTGTTTGTTTTTGTTTTCGTTATTTTTTGTTTCATATTTTTTTGCCATTTGAATTCTTTTGCCTTATTATTATTATTATCATCATCATCATTATCATTAGTAGTAGTGGTAGCAGTAGTAGTAGTAGTAGCAGTAGTAGTAGTAGTAATAGTAGTAATAATAACAATCACTTATCATGTCAACTACCTTTAACCCAGTAAACAACAACATAATCCCCTCGTTTTCTGTTCATCCAGCGGCGCTCACAGGGGAAACTTCTGTACCCTCTTCTCTTTTCCCCGCCTCTGTTGTTTTGAAGCAGCGAGAATGTGAGGTATTCCACTTATGATGAATATAAGCCCTTGTGTTCCGTGGGGGTAGGGGGGTGTAGGTAGGGAGGGGGGAGGAAGGGAGGGGGTGTGGGTAGGGAGGGGGAGGTAGGGAGGGGGAGGTAGGGAGGGAGAGGGAGGTATATAAGGGGGGGTGTGCAGGGAGAGAGAAGGAAGGTATGAAGGGAGGATAGAGGTACCACTTCCACCATTCACCACCACTACCCATCACCATCACCATCACCATCACCACAACTCACCACATCCAGAACCACCACACACTAACCACCACCATCCACACACTAACCACCATCCACCACCACCACCACCATCCACCATCACCATTAAACTCATACTGAAGTTTGTGAGGTAAGAACAATCTCCATAAATAAAGTAAGAGAGTTTAAAAGTATTTGCATATGTCACAAGAACTTAATGTACTTAAGAGAGATATAATTTAGTCCCCCCTTGGTGGTGTGGTGGTGTGGTGAGAATGTGTGGTGGTAGTGGTAGTGGTGGTGGTGAGTAGTGGTAGTGGTGGTGAGTGTGGTGAGGTGAGTAGTGGTGTGGTGGTGGTGGTGAGGTGAGTAATGTGATGGTAGTGGTGGTGGTGTGTGGTGGTGGTGGTGGTGGTGAGTGGTGGTGGTGGTGGTGGTGTGGTGAGGTGGTGGTGGTGGTGGTGGTGGTGGTGGTGGTGGTGATGGTGGTGGTGGTGGTGGTGGTGGTGGTGGTGGTGAGGTGGTGAGGTGGTGGATAGTGGTGGTGAGTGATGGTGGTGAGGTGGTGGTGGTGGTGGTGGTGGTGGTGGTGGTGGTGGTGGTGGTGGTGGTGGTGGTGGTGGTGGTGGTGGTGGTGGTGGTGGTGGTGGTGATGGTGGTGTGGTGGTGGTGGTGGTGGTAACAACCATCAATAACCATAAGAATCACCACTACGCCTCACGGGGCTGATGGCATATATAGATAAAAATAAAACTGCTTTGTTCTAGAGATTCCAGAACCCTTTGTTGGGGGCTAGGAATTAGGAGCTAGGAATTGGGGCTAGGAGCTTAGGGACTCGTAGTTAAGGGCTAGGAATTGGATATAGGATGTGAGGGCTAGGAGTTAAGAGCTAGGAATTGGGGCTAGGGGCTGGGGGCTAGGGGCTGGGGGCTAGGGGCTGGGGGCTAGACATCTGACTGTGTTAACTCACCGTATTACATATATTTCCTTCTCATCACAACATCCCGCTTCTCATTTTCTCTCGTCTTTCCCTCTATCGCCATCATCTCTCTTTCCATTTCCATTACCCCCTCTTTCTTCTCCTCTCTCTCATGTCCTTTCATCATACATTTCTCTTCACCTCCTTTCATCGCCGTTCGCTATCTTTCTCTTTTTCTTTTTAATTTTTCACAATTCTATGAAAAATCTCTTTCTGTTCGTCTCTTCCATCTCCTCTCGTCATCTCTTTCTCTTCGTCTCTCGTCATCTCTTTCTCTTCGTCTCTCGTCATCTCTTTCTCTTCGTCTCTCGTCATCATCTCTCTTCTGACGTCTGTTGTTTTTGGCGCGAAAATTAACCCTCTACTCCCTTGGGCTATAAAAAACGCGCCAATACTCCCCTCGTTGTCAACACCTGTTTTTTCCCGCCAGAACGAGGGATAATTATGACGTCATGAGGCATTAAAGCCGGGTTTTACAGACGCGTTATTAGCTAATAGACAAAGGCGAACGACAGCCTAACACGCGATGATCCGGGTTATGTCAACAGTGAAGATGATGTTTTAGTGTGTGACTTTGAGATATTGTTGATGGTAATGATGATAATGATGATAATGATGGCAATAATAATGATGGTAATTAATTATTGTCTACTACTACTACTACTACTACGAACGGTAATAATAATAATAATAATAATAATAATAATAATAATAA
>NW_024712526.1:11645921-11650921 GCF_018991925.1 Homarus americanus | reverse complement strand
TAGTATCATAGTGACCTCTTATATCCCTCCTCCAACCCCCGTGACCTTATCTCAACGAGTGACCCCCAAGGCGGATGACCTCTATGACCTTCTCCCTATCATAGGTCTTGGGTCATACCTCGCTATTATTATTATTCCCAGGTGGTTCGTCTGTTTGTTGTCATTTGTGATTTCATTGTGTTTTTGTTTTTTTTTTGCTTTATGTTAATGTTTGTGTTATTGAGAGAGAGAGAGAGAGAGAGAGAGAGAGAGAGAGACCTTCGTAGGAACATCAATAAGACTTATCAGACTCAGGACAGATAAGGCGTCATGACCCCCTATTTTGTCACCTTCAGTAGGCTTATGTGGGCGTGGTCCCTGATTGCTAAAGGTGGGCGTGGTACTTTAAGGGGTAAATGGGCGTGGTACTTTAAGGGGTAGATTTAGGGTAGATATAGTTCCTTAAAAAGTAGATTTAGGGTAGAAATATCACGTCATAATCCCTATCGCATCATAATCCCAAATAATCTCTTTAAAAAAATCCACAAATCCGCCCCAAATCGCCCACAAAAATCCCCAAATCAATCAAAATCCCCCTTAAAAAATCCACACATCCCCCCAAATCCCCCACAAAAATCTCCAAATCAATCAAAATCCCCTCAAAAAATCCACAAATCCCCCCAAATCCCCCACAAAAATCCCCAAATCAATCAAAATCCCCCTCAAAAAATCCACACATCCCCACGACCTTAAAATCCCCTGCTCCATAACATCATATTATCGGCAAACTCTCACAAAGTCGAAAGGTAAACAATTATACTGTGCAGGATGATGACGATGGCCCGGCGGTCAAGTCTCTCAAAGTCGGACGGTAAATAATCAAACTGTGGGAAATGGATCCACTACCAGAGATTATAATAGTGAAGTGAGTCGTTGTTCTGTTTCTATATTGAATCTGGGAGAGAGAGAGTATCTTTATGAAATCATTGTAAACAGATGAGATTGCATTTGTGAATTTTTGTTTTGTTATTATTGAATGTGTGTACGTACAGTATAGTGGTTAATTATTATTATTATTATTATTATTATTATTATTATTATTATTATTATTATTATTATTACGTAATCTCCCCATCAGTCACTGAATGCCGCATAGATCTGAGGCTCAACTAACTCAACACAGATAGGATAGCTACTTATGTATTAGGATATTTAATATTAAGGTAATAAAATGGCGGCGAAGGTGTGGCTATTGGGAGAGGCTGGAGGCCACGTTTTTTAATAAAAAATAAAGTAGAAGAAATATTACTAGTACTGTAGGAAGCGTGTCGTCCAAGTTAGAAAACTCTACGGACATAACCACCCATGTTTCACTTACTCCCCCTAGTGGTATTATTATTATTATTATTATTTTTATTATTATTTTATTATTATTATTTTTATTATTATTATTTTTATTATTATTATTTTTATTATTATTATTTTTATTATTATTATTTTTATTATTATTATTATTATTATTATTATTATTATTATTATTATTATTATTATTATTATTATTATTATTATTATTATTATTATTATTATTATTGCATTTCCAAGACAGATATTAGACGTCAATTCTATTCCTCGTTAATAAATGCCACCAAATAAATTAATAATATTAGTAGTAATATATTCAGAGCCAAATCACCAACATAATGACCAACTCCTGAGTGGACAGTCAGTTTTGAATTACTAATTATATGCTTATTAGCGCAGAGTAATTTATATATGAAGGTGATTAGCATTTAGTGTGATATGGCAGGGACTGTATACCTGGTCATTAATATCTCTTCTGTATCTCTCTCTCTCTCTCTCTCTCTCTCTCTCTCTCTCACACGTAGGTAAAAAAAACTCTCACCTTTCATGTCTGGAGTGAATATGTCAGGTGACTTTCTCGCCCAGAGGTGAAAGTTACCTCTCTCCCTTGTGTCTATTACCGCCGAGTTATTCTATTTTTACTTTCTCTCCCGTTATTCTCGTTTGTGATCTAATTCTTCTTCTCTTCTCCAGTCGTGGTGTTTGTGTTGATTTGATCTTTACTCTGTCTCTCTCTCTCTCTCTCTCTCTCTCTCTCTCTCTCTCTCTCTCTCTCTCTCCCTCCGTCCTCAGTAGATAAAGCAACCCCTCCCCTTCCCCCACCCTCCCCTTGCTCCTTCATTAGCTCGCCAAGGGGTAATCCATCAGAGACTAAGGGGGTAAGGGGGGAGTGGGAGGGGGAGGAAGGGGATGGAGGAAGAGGGATGGGGGAGGAGGTCCTTCCCTTTGATGGCTGTACCTTGTGGCTTTTTAAGAAAGGGAGAGGGAGAGGTAGGGGGTTAGAAGGAGGGGGGGAGAGGTAGAAAGGGGGGAGGGGGGAGGAGGTAAGAGAAGGGGGAGAGGTAGGAAGGGGGAGAGAAGAAGGGAGGGAATTGGAGGAGGAGAAGGAGGAGGAGGAGGGTAGGGATAGGGGTGTGATAGATAGATAGATAGACAGACAGACAGACAGACAGACAAACAGATAGATAATAGATAGATAGATAGATAGATAGATAGATAACCGTGTGTGTGTGTGTGTGTGTACATCGTACATAGCACATGAGCGGAAAACATTTCAGGACACAATTCTCTGGTGGTGAGAGATTATGTCTGTCTGTCTGCCAGCGCGTCTCTTAGTGTTGTTCTGTCTGTCTGTCTGTCTGTTTGTCTGTCTGTCTGTCTCTATATAGCAGTGCGGTACTTGTAGTATGACGAGGATGTAGAGAAGTGCATGTAGACTCTTTATGTAGATTCCAGCTCTTCAAGACGACCACCACCAGCTCTTTAAGACGACCACGACCAGCCCTAAGACGACCACCAGCTCTTCAAGACGACCACCACCAGCTCTTCAAGACGACCACTACCAGCTCTTTAAGACGACCACGACCAGCTCTTAAGACGACCACTACCAGCTCTTTAAGACGACCACTACCAGCTCTTTCAAGACGACTAGACCAGCCTTAAGACGACCACGACCAGCTTCAAGACGACCGCCAGCTCTTTAAGACGACCACGACCAGCTCTAGACGACCACGACCAGCTCTTTAAAACGATCACGACCAGCTCTTTAAGACGGCTACGACCAGCTCTTTAAGACGACCACGACCAGCTCTTTAAGACGACCACGACCAGCTCTTTTAAGACGACTACGACCAGCTCTTTAAAACGACCTCTTTCCTAATAAATGGACGACCATCTGCCCAAACGACCTCTCCTGACCTCCTCCACCGATCTATCAATCTCAACCATTTAACCCGAGTGATGCACCACAGGCCCCCCCCCCTCTCTTTTTAAGGTGTAGGGCGTACTTTTGGGGTGTAGGTCAGGTGTAGGCTGAACAGTCATGTGGGGGTGCATGGGGCAGGGTGTGGTGGCTGGGGTGTAGGTCAGGTGTAGGTCAGGGTAGGTCAGGGTGTAGGTCAGGTGTAGGTCAGGGTGTAGGTGTGTAGGTCAGGTGGGGTTCGCTGGCTACACACACACACACGTCGAGGTGAGTAATGGTACCTTATGATATGAAGAATGGCTGTAAGTTTGTGGCTTGCACACACACACACACACACACACACACACACACACACACAGCATTTGATTCCTTTCTATCTTTGTTTTTCACGCTGAGGATATAACTGTTCGTTGTGTATGCATGTAAACAGAAAAGAGAGAGAGAGAGGAGAGAGAGAGAGAGAGAGAGAGAGAGAGAGAGAGAGACCCTCCAAACCCCCCACAAGCTCTCCAAAGTCCCTCCCACACCCCGCCCCTGTAACTCCTCCCAAGACCCTCCAACTCCTCCTCTTCACCTCCTCTCGTAGAAACACTACAACAAGTTAGAAAAACACATAACCTAACCTAACCAAACCTAACGTAACGTAACCAAACATAACATAAACTAGGAAACCTAACCATAACCTAACCTGATCCAACGCTGTACATCGCCTCAGGGTTATAAGAATACACACAATAAAAATGCCCAAACAAAACACTCTCAGCCAGACAAAGCCGACGGCACATTACCTCGCGTTTAAAAAGAAGAATAAGAGCCAGACTTATAAAATGGCTCCACCGGCTCTTGAAAAATACGAATGAAAACATAAAATAACATAACAAGATGGGGGAGAAACACACACACACACACACACACACACACACACACACACACACACACACACACACACACACACACACACACACACACACACACACACTCACACACACACACACACACACACACCTCTTATCCTCCTACCGACGTTATTTATTTATTTTTTTTTTTCCCCTAAGAGGCAGGCATCTGTCGGGAGCTTCCTGTGCCACCGAGCGAGGATTTGCATGAGCTTACAGCGGTCAGTCGCTCTTGTTGGGGATTATGCTTCAAGCCGATTTCCAGGAGGATTTGATGGGATCCTGCAACTAACGCCCTGACTTGATGTATTACGCCATTTAGCCGGCTTAGGCTATTCGATAATAGGATTGCCAGCCGTCTGGGAATGATACAGCAAATTTGGCGGGAAATATGCGTGGGACGGGGCCATCAGCTGTTTAACCCACGGGGGAATGAGCATATTGTTTGTTTACACGAGTTTTGTTGTTAACTTTCCGCCTCTCAGTATAATAGAGAAGATATAGCAATAACGTCAGTAAATGTTGTGTGTTTAGGAGATTAACTTTCACGTGTGTGTGTGTGTGTACATTTAAACGAAAAAGTAACTTCTATTTATAAATGTGATATTAATATTTCACCCAATTCTGTCCTCCCCCACTCACCCCCTTCACACAGTGAGAGGTGGCAGGAGGACAATGCCACTGGAGGATGGCATCACCTGACAATTAGTGCCTCAGGTGTCAGCCAGACCACTCTCCCCTCCTCCCTCTCACTCACCTCTCCCTCCTCTTCTTTCTCTCCCTCAGTTCTTTATCAATGGTTTACCCTCGATGCAGTAATGATTCAGAGTCTCTGTTAGTAT
>NW_024712526.1:11553421-11640921 GCF_018991925.1 Homarus americanus | reverse complement strand
AATCACCGAAAAATAACAACATTCCAATGGTTGTTGTTATTGGCTCCATAAATTACCGTAACGACACAATTTCCTCTATATGACGCAGAATATTTTTGGTTTACGCAAATTTGATTCTTTGTACTTCTGTAAAACTTGAATTCTAAGAGATTAAAAAAAAAATATATATATATATTTACAAGTTTTGTTTTAATAATTTGATATAAAAAGGATAATATTGTGTTTGAAAATTAAAATTATTTTTCTTTATTAATTTGACATGTTATTAAGATAAGTATTAATTAAACATTATTGAAACTATTAATTCCAAGTATATGTAAGTAATTAGGTGTTGTGTACTAACATAGATAAATAGATAGACACACAGACAAACACACACACATACACAGACAGACAGACAGACAAACACACACACATACACAGACAGACAGACAGACAAACACACACACATACACAGACAGACAGACAGACAAACACACACACATACACAGACAGACAGACAGACAGACAAACACACACACATACACAGACATACAGACACATACACAGACAGACAGACAGACAGACCACTCAATATTACATACTGTCTTGTGCTCTATGTAATTAATTAACTGTAAATAAATAGATAAACAAAACATAAAGTGTCCCATATACCCGAAGATCTGTTAGAAGCAGTGCGGATATAGTATACTGTACACTATATCTCCGGTACACAAGAAGGTTACAGTCGCCGGCACTGTACTCGACCACCTTCACTTCCTCAATTGTAACGTTAGGTACCTTCTATGTATTTTTTCGGATTATTTAATAAGATGGTAACTATCTATCTATCTATCTAGCTATCTATCTATCTATCTATCTATCTATCTATCGTTACACAGAAAGCAAAAGTAGATTTATGTCATCAAATGAGACAATAACTCTTTTAAATTACTTTTTCGATGGTGCATACATACATACATACATACATACATACATACATACATACATACATACATACATACATACATACATACATACATACATACATACATACACGTTCAAGCTGTGGTAATTAATAAAATAAATGGGAATGATGTAACTGAGTAAAGAGAAGAGACACAGGAAGAGGAAGAAGAAGAAGAAGAAAAGATGGAGGAAGAGAAGAAGGAAGAGAAGAAGGAAGAGGAGTGTGAGGAGGTAACCCGTATCTCGTTCTTTCTTTATGAGGAAACTTTTTTGTAGTGAGCCTAACATCTTGGGGGAGGAGGGGAGGGTGATGTGAGGGGAAGGAGTTAAGGAGAGAGAGAGAGAATGGAAAAAGAGACAATAAATAAAAATAATCATAATAATAATAACACCCAAACTCCTCCCCCACCACCCTCCCCACACCCCCACCACCCTCCCCACACCCCCCAAGTTTAAATAGTCTCCCCAAATATCTCTCAAGTATTCTCCCCTAGTATCGAATATATTACACCTATGTCTCTTACCCAGTCCATTTATCAGCATACATCAACATTATAACGACCGTCTTTATAAATTATCTCAAAATATCTTACGAGAAAATAAGTGTTTTTCTCGTAACTGTAATAGAGGCGAGAGGAAGAGGTGACGTTACGTAAGGTAGGAGTCACTGTGTTTTGTTCTGGTCTCCATGTTGGTGTAGGGAAGAGGAAGAAGAAGAAGAAGAAGAAGAAGAAGAAGAAGAAGAAGAAGAAGAAGAACGACTAGGAAGAGGAGGAGGAGGATCATAGTAAAAACAACAATAATAATAATATATGAAAATACTAATAATAACAAAAATAACAACAACCACCACCACCACAACACGCTAACACTAAACACAACGCCTACATCACTCCCCTCACCTCCTCCCAAAGTTGTGATTAACGTGTAGGAGAACTTTTGAGAATGTGTGTGTGTGTGTGTATGTGTATCAAGCGTCATAAATTCCTCCCTGTACACGTTATTGCCTCGTTTGCATACTAGAATGCCTACCTACCCCCCTCTCCCTTCCCTACCTCCCCCTTTGCCTCTCTCTCATCTCCATCCTGTGATCTTCCCCACCTTCCTCACCCTCACCCCTCCTTATTACCCCCTCCCGTGAGTACATAAACACAATTGGACTTAGCGATTATGTTAGGAACGAAGGACTGGTCCCGGTGTGTGTGTATAAATCATATTGTGTTTGTTTGTCTGTGAGGATGTTTTGTTAGAGAGAGAGAGAGAGAGAGAGAGAGAGAGAGAGAGAGAGAAAGAGAGAGAGAGGATACATACATGCATGCATACATACATGCATACATACATACATACATACATACACCTCCGTGACCACCTGAACACTCACTGGGGATCATCTGTCAATTACACCAGATTATCACAACACCTCTGCCAGCACACGATAATTCATGAATAATCTCCCCGAATTATAGCTGTTTACTGCTAAATTTTGTGTTGTTTGTAAGACTGACTGTAAACAACAAACGTTCAAATATGTTTATTGTGTTTTGTTTACTGTGTGTGTGTCATTCGGAGGTTCATTATGTTTATGTCGTCTGTACTATAGAAAATTAATAAACGCAACAATACTGAAACAAAGGCCAATCAGCAGTCCCTAATCTTCATATCGTCTATACTATAAGTTCCAAGTTCGTAGTAACAAGTGTAAACACAGAAGCCAATAAACGCAACAATACTGAAACAAAAGCCAATAGACAGTCCTTCAATTCCATGTTATCTATACTATAAGCTCGTGGGATCCGTGGTAGCAAATGTAAACACAGAAACCAATAAAAGGTACAACGTGGAAACAAAAGCCGATCAAAGCTGTTCTTCACGCCTATGCCGTCAATACCATCAACCTGAACACATATGTAAACAAAGCAACCAATAAACCCCACAAACTTGAAACAAATGACGATCAAATCACTTCAAGAAAATAAACAAAAGACGAATGCTAATGGAACCTAAACTACAAAAAGAATTGTTGATAAAAAAAGTAATAGATAACAAGGAAAAGACATAAACAATAAATGCCAGAATGAGAAAAGATTCAAATACGACCCAACTTAGAATTTAAAGAATGAAAACCAAACTTAGGATAAAAAATTACAGCCAAACTTAAGGTAAACAAAAATGAAAACCGAACTTAGGATCACGACCATCACACCTTCCCTAGCACCAAAATAGACAAGAGAGATGGAATAATAAACAGAGGAATTGAGATAAGGAATTAAACACAACATAGGCAACACAACCAAACACATATATAATACAGGCGACACGGACGACATATGAATTCACATATTAAGTTACATATTGAGAATCATCCCACAGATTAAATACATGGAAGTAGTAGTAGTGAGTAATCCAATCGGAAATGAAGTGAGTAGGAGGAGGAGGAGGGAGGAGGAGGAGGAGGAGGAGGAGGCGAGATTGGGAAACAAAAACAGGAGACTAGACAGAGAGAGTAGTCGTAATCTGAAAACCATCAGACCAGAGAATCAATGCCCCCCTCAGTTATTGCCTGACTCTCTTCCTAACACGTCTGTTGTGAGGACCTGCCAGGGCTTGTGGCTGAGAGAGGTGAGGGAGATATAGAGAGAGAGAGGGGGAGAGGTGTGGAGGGAGAGCGTGGGGTGTAGGGAGAGGGAGGGAGAAGAGAGAGAGGGAGGGGGGGTGAGACAGGTAGCAAGGAGGACGTGTAGGGAGAGAGGGAGAGAGATGTGTAGGGAGGAGAGGATGAAGGAGAGTGAGAGTGGGGGTGTTAGAGAGAGAGGAGAGGAGATAAAAGAGAGAGACTGAGAGGGAAGGAAGGATAAAAATGGAATAAAACAAACACAGATCCATTTAACACACAAACAGAAAAAAAAACAGACACTTAAACCTTCAACTAACAAAACCCAGAAACACACACACACACACACACACACACACACACACACACACACACACACACACACACACACACACACACACACACACACACACACACACACACACACACACACACACAATAAAACAAGGGGCTGACAAACAGAACCATTACAACTGGACAAAATTGCCAGGCAAAACTTAGTCTTTTAAAAGCAGATTTGGAAACCATAGTGAGAAGAGAAAGAGAGAGAGAGGGGGGCAAGACAAGACATGCTCACAGATAGCAACTAAAGTCTTACTCGAAATTCTTGAAGGCGCACCGTGAAGTGTGTGTGTGTGTGTGTGTGTGTTCGTGGATAAGGTGAATGAGTGTGTACAGAGGGAATGACAGACATCCAGACAGACAGACAGACAGACAGCCAGACAGCCAGATACATAGACATACAGACAGAGACAGACAGTGTTTGGTGAAGTAATCCGGCATACACGTCTCCAGGCTGGACCGTCACGCCCCTACGATCATCAAATTAAACCAACTACCTGTGTGTCTACCTTTAGGAGGAGGAGGAGGAGGGAGGGAAGTAAGAAAGGAGGGAAGGAAGGAGGGAGGGAGGGAGAGAAGGAGGGAGGGAGAGAAGGAGGGAGGGAGAGAAGGTAATGACACTAAATTCACAATGGTTAAGTAAAGTGAAAAGTTTTGGCACATAATTTCCTCTTGAACAGAAAGTATGACAGTATATCCTGCCCCCACACCTCTGATTATATCCTGCCCTTCTTCCCCCTCCTCCTTCTCCTATCTCTCCGTCTCCCTCATTCGCTAAAAGACCGAAAAGTAAAATAAAAATCCCTAAAAAGAGGAAAAATAAAAATCACTAAAAAGACAAAAATATAAAAAATCCCTAAAAAGACGAAAAATACTAAAAATACTTAAAAACAACCAAAAACAAAAGAAAAACAAACAAAAGACCAAAATAAAGACAAGACCAATAAAAAAAGACCAAAAGACCTAAAAGAAGACTAAATCTTAACCCCCCGAAGGATCCGACGGACCCAGAGACCAGACCGACCGGGGGAGGGGAGAGAAATGGTCTGAGTGAAACAATGACACAAGTCCATAACTGATTTTTACTCTGAGGGCGTGGAGATATGCCTCTCTCTCTCTCTCTCTCTCTCTCTCTCTCTCTCTCTCTCTCTCTCTCACACATAATTTCCTAGTAATTAAGGAAGAACATCACGCAAAATGCTTCCCAGGTATTCTGTTGCTGGGAGTGTGTGTGTGTGTGAGTGTGTGTTAGTGAGAGTGAAAAGGTAAGTGAAAGAAAGTGTGTGAGAGAGAGAGAGAGACTGTGAGAGAGAGAGAGAGATTAACAACACCTACCACGGCAGCTTTCGAACTAAATTCATTGGAGTCGAAGCCCCCCAAGAAGTAATAGTCCTCCACCAATCAGAATTCACCTTTATCAACCAGCGATTCATCATTGGTTAAGAGCTGTTGGACCTTTCCCTCTCCTCCTCCTTCCCTCACCAATTTACCTCCTCCTTCTTTCTCTCTCTCTCCCTCCCTCCTCCCACCTCACTCCCTCTCCCCTCCACTACCCCACCCCTCCCCATCACATCACATCCCCCCTCACCCATTAACTCCCTCATCCCCTACCCCCTTCTCTCACCCCTTTTCTCCCCACCCCTCACCCCTCCCCCCATCTCCCTCCCCCCTCCCCCCTACCAAAACAAAAAGTAAGGAGGGTGGGTGGGGGGTAGAAGTGTTGATGAGGGAGATGAGGGGGTGATGGGGGGTGATGGGAGGTGATGGGAGGGGTGGGAGTGATGGGAGGGGTGATGGGAGGGTGATGGGAGTGGTTGATAGGGGGTATTTTTATTCCCCGCATCATAACTTACGGTTTGGTTCAGGTCGCCCGCTCTAAGATGATGGCCTCAGATTTTACCCAAACGCAAGAGTGAATTTTTTGCCAATTTAGGCCGATTTTTGCGGATTTTCGTTTTTTTTTCGTTTTGTCCGTGATTTTTTTTTTCTTCTTCTTCGGGATGAAAAATTTTGTTTGCGGGATTTTGTTTAAGGTGTGCGTGTGTGTGTGTGTGTGTGTGTGTGTGTGTGTGTGTGTGTGTGTGTGTGTGTGTGTGTGTGTGACAGACAGACAGACACTTAATCTCTCACAACTGTACATAAGTTCTTGAGGAAATTCCTCCCACTCTGTCAAGTCGTTTCATCTCACGACAACAGACGGGGAGACACGTATGTAAATGAAGCCTCGAGGACCAGGGTTCGAGTATTAGGGTTCGAGTATTAGGGTTCGAGTATTAGGGTTCGAACAGATACACAGAGATAGAGATAAAAAGAGAAAGAGAAAGATGGAATGTGAGAATATATAGAGAAAGTTCGAATGGAGAGAGAGAGAGAGAGAGAGAGAGAGAGAGAGAGAGAGAGAGAGAGAGAGACCTTGTTTATTTCGTCTTTTTATTTATATGTAAATTTCCGAACCATAATTCTTTACAAACTACAAATATCAATATACCATTAAAGTTTCCTCTCTCTCTCTCTCTCTCTCTCTCTCTCTCTCTCTCTCTCTCTCCGGGAATGTGAGGAATAAAATGGTCATCATCTTTCCACAGCGGGAGGAAAGAAATCTATCTTTTTTTAACAGGAGGTAATAAAATATTCTCTCTTTCTTTCCATAGTGTGAAGGAGAAAAGTCTTTTCTTTTCCCGTAAGGAGAATAGTTTTTTTTCCCGTACGAGGAGGGAAAATAGTTTTTTTCCCATAGGAGGAGTAGGAGGAAAAATAATCTTTCACCCCTAAGACTACAGAAGTATTTGTCTTTTCTTTCCCGAGGTAAAAATAGCAATGTCTTCCCAGGTGGTCCCGTGACGTTACAGTGTCTTGGGGAATATATTACCTGTGACGACTGACTGACTCTCTTAAGGGACACAGGTTCGATCCCAGGCCACGTAGTTGTAAATAGGTACTTAATTTACAGTTGTAGGTGTGAAGGTGATCAAGTACAGTGCCGATCATGTGGTGTCCTTGTGTACCGTGGGGTTAGTTCACTGTACCCACACTGTACCTAACTGGCCAGAATCAGCATTTTGAGTATTTAAAGCTGATTGGTCCACATAATTAAACAAACGTCGGTGATTGCCTGCGTTAAATAGCAAGTAAAATAATAACAAAATAAAATATTTCTTATGCCTTGACAGGTCTTCCATCAGACAGGCCATGACAGGTGAACGCTAACTGGTCCTCTGACAGTTGTTGGGTCAGACAAAGCCTCACGCTCTGCTGACAACAATTGGTTCTGACAAAATGTTTTTCCGGTTGTCTGGTCATCAGCCAAGTCTTTACATTATGGTCTACTGACAACAATTTCTCTCTTGGTTGCAGACGGTCCGGCTGCTGGACGCTTGGGTCTGCTTCCTCCTATACTGCCTGACGGAGAGGTCACCAGAGGACAGGTCTTCCCCCGACACTCACGCCCCCATCTAGATCTTCCTCGCCCATCAGCCACGTCCCGGGGGCTCCATGACGCCCCTGGGACACCTCGAGCTGGAGGCCAGGAAGGTCAACCCCAGGAGGAGAGAAACGAAGACACACAGACGACCGTCACCAAGAAGAAGGGAAACAACTCTTACACTCAGGTTGTCTCGACGCCACAGTACGCGAGAAGCAAGAGAAAAACACGGGACTTGCTGCCGGACTTTGAGCCCTTCCCAGAGCACCTCGGGGACCTGGCGGGGGAAGGCCTTCACGACCAAGAACTAGAAGACGACTTCCTCCTCCTCCCTCTCCCTTACTCCTCCAAATGGAGTAGGATGGAAGAGAAGAGGAGCAGGAGCGGGCGTGGCAGGGGGCACCGTAGGCGACACAGAGTCCGCCACGGTAAGAGGAGACGAGAGAAGGAGAACAGTGAGCTACTGCTACCGGACTCAGACCTCAGCTTCGGCAGCGTCCTTCAGGAGGCTCAGGGCAAGAGAACGTTTGAGGCAACACAACACCACAGCCACAGCCAGGCTCCGTCATACCTCTGGGCAGTGGACGATAAAGCCACTACTGAAAATATGGTCCAGCTTAACCAGCCATCAGGATTCTGGCCGCGTGTGGGTAAGGGTGAGGGTGAAGGTGAGGTTAAGGGTGAGGGTGAAGGTGAGGGTGAAGGTGAGGGACCACAAAAACATAAGAAACCTTCGATGCCTTCTCTCAGTGACCCCAATATGGCCCTCAGTCCCTCGCCTCCCGGCCCCTCGGCTCCTGGGACGCCCGGGGCCCTGACCACGACCTCTCACCTTACCAATGACTCCCAGGGCGCCCCGACGACCCACCATACCGTCGTGTCCTTGCTCACTAACACCACCAATGATGTGAATTACCGACAGGGTCCAAGAGTGTCTGGGGAGGGCAGCAGTACCCTGAGGACCCCAGAGGACCACAGCTGGGGCCATAAAGCTGTGGTCAACGCTTCCATAATGCAGGCGGACGAGGTGACGACTGCGGCAGACGACCTCCACCACCACGCGGCCCCCTCCCTGGCCACCAAAGCTGGCAACCTTCTTCCTAACGTCACACAAAAGCCTCAGGATTCCAGACGTGATCCCTCGGAATCCAACAAGCGTCAGGCGATAAAACTTGGCAGTGGGGCGCGCCACCCATCACAGATGAACCCGGGGACCGCGCTTAAAAATTCAGAGCATTACGCCGACCCGAAGCTCATGATGGGCCCGTTGACGGTGAATCATAGCCCAGAAAAACATGACAACAGCATCTCTGAGTCTCTCCCCACCTCGGAGAATCTATCAGCGAGACAGGTGGAGAATAATCGACCAGAGGAAGGTGTGAAAACTGAGAAGGTCGGAAGCGGTGAGGGGCGGAGGGAGGAGACAAACGGGGCCTTGCGGGTGGTGGGGTCTGGGCCGCCCCTACAGCTCTCCGCCCCACATCCTTTCCCTCACGTCTCCCCGGGGAAGGCCGCCACCGATTTACGGTCTGGGCGGGGCGGTGCTCCTGATACTACCTCCGGGCACAGCAGCAGCAAGGACGAGGACGAGCACGAGGACGTGGCAACCTTACAGCCATCACCCAAACCAAACGACGTGCCAAGTGACGACTCAACCGAGGACGTGAACCTACACACACTGTTACCAACAGCCTCAGATGACGTGTTCTACCCTTCGTCCCTCCCTATCCAGCAGGGCCTCAGACGTGCTCACTCGTCCCTCAGCACCACAGACTCCCCCAGTGGCTGCTACAGTACCAACGACGTGGTGGTGGTGGTCTTCCTCACCTCACTCGTCAACTTGGTGGCCTTCGTGCTGGTGACGGTGATGCTGTGTTGGTGTTCCCTCAGGGGTCGTCTAGCCTCCCCGCCACCACGACCACTACACCCAGACGACCACAACGACCAGCTGGACGACGATGTAGAAGAGATAGTGTAAGTACCGACGACCTGCTCACCTGTGTAGTACCTCCTGACTAATGGTCGTACAGTAATTACCTTAATGCTATACCCAGATGTGATAGTTTTAATCTCTTCATAATATGCCTTGCCATAGCTACTTTAGGCTATACTCTTCATGCTATATTTTATATACTATAACCTACAGACAGAAAGATAAACAGACAGAGATAAGAGACATATACAGAGAGATACAGAAACAAACACAGACAGACAGACAGACAGACAGACACATAGAGCGACAGAGAGAGAAAGTAAATCTCTCTGTCAACCACTGGGACGTCAGGTGAAACTCATTGACTTAGAGAACGTTGAAGAAAACTTCAAAAGACAGACCAATTCCTTCCTCTATAGTGAGAGAGAGTGAGTGAGAGGGGGAGAGGGAGGGGGGGGAGAGAGGGATAGAGGGAGAGAGAGATATGGAGGGGAGTGAGAGAGGAAGAGAGAGAGAGTGAGATAAAGAGGCAAAGAGACAGACAGACAGAGAGAGAGAGAGAGAGAGAGAAGTTCGACCAAACAAACGTAATCTCCCCATCAGTCACTGAATGCCGCATAGATCTGAGGCTCAACTAACTCAACACAGATAGGATAGCTACTTATGTATTAGGATATTTAATATTAAGGTAATAAAATGGCGGCGAAGGTGTGGCTATTGGGAGAGGCTGGAGGCCACGTTTTTTAATAAAAAATAAAGTAGAAGAAATATTACTAGTACTGTAGTAAGCGTGTCGTCCAAGTTAGAAAACTCTACGGACATCACCACCCATGTTTCACTTACTCCCTCTAGTGGTATTATTATTATTATTATTATTATTATTATTATTATTATTATTATTATAAATATTTTTATTATTATTATAAATAATATGATTATTATTATTATTATTATTATTATTATTATTATAAAAATTATTATTATTATTACTATTATTATTATTATTATAAATAATTTTATTATTATTATGAATATGATTATTATTATTATTATTATTATCATTATTATAAAAATTATTATTATTATTATTATGAATAATATGATTATTATTATTATTATTATCATTATTATAAAAATTATTATTATTATTATTACTATTAATATGATTATTATTATTATTATTATCATTATTATTATTATTATAAAAATTATTATTATTATTATTACTATTATTATTATTATTATAAAAATTATTATTATTATTATTATTACTATTATTATTATAAAAATTATTATTATTATTATTATTATTATTATTATTATTATTATTATTATTATTATTATTATTATTATTAATATTTTTATTATTATTATGAATAATATGATTATTATTATTGTAGATATTCGTAACAGTATTAGGAGAGGACAGACAGACAGAGAGGGTACATAAGAAAATCATAAGACATAACACCCTCACACCGTCATAATAAACACAATAATCTGACCCCCAGTTAACCTGACCCGCTGTAACCTTGTTTGACCTACCCCCCTGTCCTCTCTCCTCCTTCCTTCCTTCCTTCCTTCCATTCCTCCCGACTTGCCTTCATCCTTACTGCCTACCTAACTACTTCCTTATCTCTCTCTCTCTCTCTCTCTCTCTCTCTCCAGTAGTAGTTTAAGCCTAACCTAACCTAACCCGATCAAGTAGCTTATGGTAAAGGTGTGTGTGTGTGTGTGTGTGTGTGTGTGTAATAACCACTTGTTGTTGCGGTTAATTTTCCCGCCAAAAAACATAATGGCGGGAACGAAAGAGCATATAACATTAACCAATCAACGTCGACCTTACGAACCCGCTCCAACGCACCAAAGGCCTCACTCAATATGTTATCAACCAATCAGCATCGAGCTTTCATATGAAGACTGTGACGCAGCCTATAACTGGTAATAGTTTAAACACCTAAGCCAATCAACGTTTAGCTTGTTTATACCTTAACCAATCAGCAGGTTAGGTTAGGTTAGGTGTAAATGTAAAAAAAAAATACCCGTTTTACGTTGATGTAAATGATGGTTTAATGGCGATGTAAATGAGGCCGAGCAATGAATTAGGGTGTGTGTGTGTGTGTGTGTGTGTATGTGTGTGTGTGTGTGTGTGTGTGAGTGTGGATTTAATACCTGGGGTGATGAACGGGGCTCATTAGCGCAGTTCTCACCTGGTGCACGGAGTAAAACTTCTCACGCTGCTGTCATCCATCTTTCTCATCCACCGCATCCATCTCAATATCATATACATCCACAGCCATCCATTTATGCATCCAATTCATACATCCTCGTTCAATTATCCATCCATCATAATCTAGATCCATCCATCTCATCCACTTATCCTCCTTAATATCATCTCCATCCATTTCTATCCACTTCATCCATCTCTATCCAACTATATCCATCTCAGAAACCACTTTGACTCACGCCTTACCTAGACTAAGATGCTCACCCACATTTACCCATACACACATTTACCCATACACCCACTTACCCACATACCCACATGCCCACATATCCACATACCCACTTACCCACATACCCACATACCCACATATCCACTTACCCACTTACCCACATACCCACATACCCACATATCCACTTACTCACATACCCACATACCCACATATCCACATACCCACATATCCACATCATCGTAAGACTGAACCAAGACGCCTCAACCTTCAGTCTTAAACACTAACTCAGTCTATTATCGAGTTCAGGGAGGTGGCTGTCAGGTGGATAGACAGGTTAATAGACTAACAGACAGACAGGCAGACAGCTCAACAGACAGACAGACAGACAGCTCAACAGACAGACAGACAGACAGACAGACAGACAGGCAGACAGCTCAACAGACAGACGGGCAGACCCAGCTCAACAGACAGGCAGACAGCTCAACAGACAGACAGGCAGACAGCTCAACAGACAGACAGACAGACAGACAGACAGACAGCTCAACAGACAGACAGACAGACAGACAGCCAGGATGAAATGGCTTCTCCCAAACCCGAGTTATTACCAAGACCTTTAACAGTGATGATGATGATGATGATGATGGTGATGATGATGATGATGATGATGATGGTGATGATGATGATGATGATGATGATGATGATGATGATGATGATGAAGTGAGTGGTAGTGGTGGATAGTGGTGTTGGTGGTAGCAGTAGTAGTAAGCATGACCACCATCTCAGGTAGGTCACACCAGTTCTTCACCTCACGATCTAATTAACAAGACACAGGTAAAGTTATTAGCACCTGAGTTATGAACTGGTTGTATTAATGAATGTTTTTGTGAAGGTGAGGAATTGGTCTCTCATTTGTTGTTGTTGTTGTTGTTGTTAATGTTGTTATTATTATTATTATTATTATTATTATTATTATTATTATTATTATTGTTGATGTTGTTGTTGTGTGAGGTTGTGTGTACTTGTTTGTTGATATTGTTTGTGTTGGGGTCGTGTGTGTTTGTGACTGTGTGTGTGTTAATGGAAATAAGTATACATATATACATTTATTTATTTATGTATATAAGAGCGATTATTATGTATGCTGCTTTATCTCTTATCGCCATCTTCTTCCTCCTCCTCCTCCTCCCCCTCCTCCATAATCTTCTTCCTCCTCCTCCCCCTCCCCCTCCTCCCCTCCTCCCCTCCCTCCCCCTCCTCCATCTTCTTCCTCCTCCTCCCTCCCTCCCTCCCCTCCCCTCCTCCTCCCCTCCCCTCCCCTCCCCTCCCCTCCTCCATAACCTATTAACAAGGTCCAGTTACCTCTGACATCTTCCACCCCCTGACCTAATTTCATCTGTGACCCTACCACCTGATTCTAACCTACACTACTACCATTACCACCTACCCTACCATCCCCACCATTACCACCCTACCTACCCTACTACCCTACTGCCCCTGCCCCTACTACCATCCCCCTGCCGTACCACCCCTACTACCACCCTACCATCCCCACCACCATTACCACCCTACCACCACCCCTACTGCCCCTACCACCATCCCCACCCACCATTACCCCTACCACCACCCCTACTGCCCCTACCCCTACTGCCATCCCCACCACCCCTACCACCCCTACCACCACTACTCAATACGATACAATAGTTGTTGAACGACGTAATACCATTTGGACCTTGTCTCGGTTCCCTCCTCCTCCAACCTCCCCTCCCCTCCCCCCCTCCTCCTCCCCCCTCCTCCTCCCCCTCCTCCTCCCCCCTCCTCCTCCCCCTCCTCCTCCTCCTCCAATACCTTCCATGATTTCGTGGTGCATTAGCAGACGGTGAATGGTGGAGTGTATTTTGAATGTACCTCTCTCTCTCTCTCTCTCTCTCTCTCTCTCTCTCTCTCTCTCTCCACCGTCATTAAGTTACTCCATGCTTCACTCTGCAGCCCCAAGTTATAATGACCCCACTACTAATAGTAGTGTTAATAGACCCCAGTCCTAATAGACCCCAGTCCTCCGCAGGCCCCAGTCCTCATGGACCCCAGTTCCTGATAGACCCCAGTCTCATAGACCCCAGTCCTAATGGGGAACCCAGTTCTAATAGACCCCAGTCCTCATAGACCCCAGTCCTAATAGACCCCAGTCCTCATAGACCCCAGTTCTGATAGACCCCAGTTCTGATAGGCCCCATACAGCACACCTCTCTTGTGATATATTTGTTCATTAACCTAAAAGACTTACTCCTGATGTCCGTTCATTTAACACGTCCGTTCCTTTACCTAATGTCCGTTCCCCCGGTGGCTGGTCTTAACCCCCGCCCCCCCACGTCCGTTGTGACCCTCCACCGTCCTTGTTCGTGTCCTTGGCTATCAATCTCTTACAAATCAGCCGTCAGCAAAAATTGGTTAAGAAAAATCAGCTGAATGGACAACTGCGACTAATTGCATCTATTAGTGAAGTCTCGAATCGTCTCGGTATTAGGATTCGAACCTCCCCCCCATCCCCCCCCCCAAATGACATCTACCTCTCAATTTGATGTGCCTATTTGTCCTTTATTTTAGTGGCCCGTAGGGGATGAATAGGTCAGCAGAAAGATAGGGAATTGGGTATACGCTGACGGGTTGATACGAGTAACTGGATGTGTTAAAGAGGTATTCTGAATCGTCTCGAAACCTGAGTCGAACCGCGAAGAGGAGGAGAAGGAAGGAAGGAAGGGGAGGAGTAAGGAGGAGTAAGGAGGAGGGAGGGGTGGAGGGAGGAAGGGTTGGATGGGGTTAGGAGGAGAGAGATAGGGAGAAAGGAGGGAGGAAGGGAGAAATAAATCCTATTCCTTCCCTATTTTGGGCTGAAATTTCCCAACTTAGAGAATCTTAGAGCAGTACTGAGACCCCGCTAGGAGTTCCTGTGAGAGAGAGAGAGAGAGAGAGAGTGAGAGAGAGAGAGAGAGAGAGTGAGAGAGAGAGAGAGTATAACTAATTCGATCATTCACCACCACCACCAATGCCGCTGCTTCACATCAGGTAAAATATGATGACGAGACAAGAATGAGAAAAATTTTGTGGCGAGATTGAAATGTGTAAGTTGAGGATGGGGGTGTAAGGGGTGTTGGACGAGGAATGGGGATGTGTAGTATGTGGAGAGAGATGTGTTGGGATGTGTAGTGTGTTGGGATGTGTAGAATATGTGTGGTGGGGAGAGGTTGGATATAGTGTGTGGGAGATATGTATATGTATAAATGGAGGCTGGGATATATGAACATTTGTCAGTCTAGATCTGTCTGCATACAAAGATACCGACACCAGCGTTCTGTTTCCACCCCCCCTCAGGCTACACACACAGTTTGAATCAACACTACCGGCTCGTTCTCAGGATTTCCTCAACATGGTGCAAGAGCCTAGGTTGTTTGCTATCCTATAAAGCAAACAATCCCGAGGCGTGTCAGTTTTTTCCTTTAACTAAATGCAAACAAACTCAGAAATCACGTCTTGGGGGTTAAGATTGTTTGATTACTGCAATGCAAACAGTAAATTCAGTGGTGTGTGTTTTCCTTGTTTGTCTTTTCCTCGCGCAAGCAACTAAGAAAACAACGTGTCTTGGGGCTGAGATTCTTGCTTTACCCATAAAGCAAACAATATCGTGGTGTGTTAAGACCAAGAGCAAACAAATGGGGGGTAAACAAAGCCAGAGGAGTAGATTGTTTGCCTCTCCAAAAAAACCAAGAACCAGAGGTAAGTTTGTGTGTGTGTGTGTGTGTGTGTGTGTGTGTGTGTCTTTCACATAGTCATACAACTCCAGCATCTCATTTCATTACCATATTGTTTACCTTCCCGCCAAACAACATTGACTTCACGAGTTGTTTATCTTATCCCTCAAACAAGCAAACAAACACGAACTATATTTGTTAACTCATTTTGATTCCAAACTTAAGGAAAAAAAAACATTAATCCTGTAAAAAAAAATTGTGTCACGTAATGTTTTTATTTTTCTGGGGAGGGAAGGGGGGATTTCACCGACAAAATCCCCCTCCCCTCCCCTCTACCTTAGGAGGACATAGAGGTAGGATTAATCTATAAATCTCCCTCAATCGCCTGGGGATTTAGCCAGACGAACGGGGGAAGTGACGTGGAGGTGGATTACGATTATGACAGATGTTTGTGGTGATCGTCGTCGTCCATCCTGTAGAGAAAAATAAAATAGATCTCTAGAGGGGAAACTTCGATAAAGGTTAAAATTATGATAAAAATTATTAAAATAAATTAAAAAACACGAAATTTTAACCAGAAAAGATAATAATTAGTTTTTATGAGTTAAATTTAATTATAATGAAGAAAAAATAATTAAAACTATAATAATTTGACTAAAATATAATAAATTAAAAAGATGAAAATTAATAAAAAAATTAATCAGAAAAAATAAATTACTTTTGAGTCAGAATTTAATTATAAGGAAGACCAATTAAATAGAACTACTTAATTAACTAAAATAATCATGAATTAAATGTAACTAGACGACACACAGACTAACAAGGGTGAGAGTAACAATGAAATGGGAACCAGATGGAAACATTAATAAAGGAGGGGAGAGAGAGAGAGGGAGAGGGAGAGAGAGAGAGAGGGGGGGGGGGGGGGAGGGGTAACAATCGAACAGAGAGAGGCGCCATTCTTTACCCATAACCACTAAATGGCTCCCTTGTTTCCTCCCCTGTTTCCTTCCTTCCTCCTTGTTTCCTTCCTTGTTCCTTCCTTCCTTCTTTCCCCTTTGTTTGTTTTGTTTGTTTGTTCGTTTGTTTGTTGTTTATTCCTTGTTATTTCTTCCCTGTTTTTTGTTCCTTGTTTGTTTGTTTGTTCCTTGTTTATCTCATGCTTGGAGTTTCGTTGTTTATCTCTTTTTCCTCCTTGTTTGGTTTGTATTTCCTGTTTGTTTGTTTGTCCTTTTGTTTGCTTCGGGGGCTGTTTATTTGGGTATAGGAAGAGGAGAAGGAGGAAGAGGAGGAGGGAGGAAGACCTAATGAGAGAGGAGAACTGGAGAGGAGAGGGGAGGGAGGGAGGAGGGGGAGAGGAGGGGGGGAGAGGAGGAGGGGGGTAGAGAGGGAGGAGAGGGGTAGGGAAAGAGGGGGAAGAGGAGGGGGGGTGGGTAGGAGAGGGGAGCGAGTACTGGGGAGGGGGAGGGAGGTAGGGAAGGATCCGGGGAGGGGGAGGTGAGGGGAGAGGGGAGGGATCCGGGGAGGGGGGAGGAGCGAGGGGAGAGGGAGGAGAAGAGGGATCCGAGGAGGAGGGGGAGGGAGGAGGGAGGAGGGAGAGGGAGGGAGAGAAGAGGGAGGGGGACATCCATCACGGTTAAGTCCCAACATTGTGCATAGATGGGGCCTGATTTATCCCCAGGCTCGATACTGATGTGAGCTGGGAGGAGGGAGGAGGGGTGTGTGTGGGGAGGGGGGGAGGATGGTGGGTGGGAGGGGAGGTGAGGAGGAGGGGTGTGGGGGGAGGGGGTGGGAGGAGGGGGGGGAGGCAAGGGGAGGTGTGGATGGTGTGGGAGGTGGGGGGAGGAGGAGGTGGGGAGGGGGTGGGGTGGTGGGGGAGGAAGGTGTGTGTGTGTGTGTGTAGGGGATGATGGGGAGGGGATGAAGCTGGGAGGGAAAAGAGGGGATGGGGAGAGAGAGGCAAGGGAGAAGGGGGCAGAGAGGAAAAAGAAAGGAGCAAGGAGAGAGAGATGTCGCTTGAGAAAGACACGATTCTAAAGGCCCAACATTGCTGATGAGAGGAGAGAGGGAGGAGGAAAGAGGATGGAAGATGGAAGGGAAGGATGAGAAAAGATGGAGGAAGATGAGAGGAAGGAGGCAAGAGAGAGGAAGGATGAGAGGAAGGCAGCAGGCGCCTCCAACAGGCCGAATTAAAGACGTCACACCGATAAACAATAACAAACCCACGTCATCTAAATACGTCATTAATTGATAAACAATAATAAAACCCACGTGTCATCTGTTACGTTAACTGATAAAATAACAAAGCCACGTGTCATCTGTTACGTCACTGATAAACAATAACACAGTTAATGCGTCATCTGGTACATGCCACCATAAACAACAACAAATCCCACGTCATCTATTATTGTCACATCAATTATTCCAACACATCAAATGAATAATCACTGATCACTAACATCCAATCAGGGGTATAATTATATCACATGAATTATACATCCATCATCCTCACAAATTGTCTTCAGCATGAATTATAAATATAAATACTTTTTTCACACCTCTCTCTCCTAAAAAAAATCTTCCCATTCTCACAATAGTTCAGGATCAGCTTAATCTTCCAGTCTGAACACTCAAAGTTTTCATTCTATCCATCATCCCTCCACCTCCTTTCTTCTTTCTTCTTCTTTCTCTCCTCCCCTTCTTCTTCTTTCTTCTCCTCCTCCTCCCTCCATATCTTCTCTCCTTCATGTAATTCAGAAGTTTAAAGACGTTTTAAGGGTTCGTCCCTTATGTTCCAACTGTATATTTCCATACTGCTCTCTCTCCACATCCAGCAGCAAAGACACACAACCACAAACCCTATAAGACGGACACTACCACACTTGTAATCCCATGACCTGTGACCCCTTACAGCTATCGGTAATGCATGTCGGTAGTATTTTTATCGCCTGGGGTCCAGCTCCATGTCAAGGCAACAGTCCAGGTCACAGACCAAGGCACACATGTATCTGGTTTAGTTATCTTAGGTTTTGCCATGGTAAGGAAGGGGTAGGGGGTGAAGCTGGGTAGGCAGGGGGGGAGGGGTTAAGGTAGGGGTAGGAGGGTGTAGGTAGGTGGGTAGGGTAGGTAGGTAGGGGAAGGTTGCTGGGTAGGGGCAGGTAGGCAGGGGCTGGGCAGGGTTGCAGGCAGGGCTAAGCTGTAGTAGTCCTGGCTTGTTTTTATTTTGGAAGCTTGTTTGTGTTAGGTTAGATTTAGGCCAAATAGGCCATGGCTCCTTCCACCTCCTTCACACCCACCTCTCTCCTGGACCTCCTCCCACTCTCCCCCCTCACACCTCCCCCACCTCCCCCCCCCACCCCATCTCCTCCCCCACCATCTCTCTACTCCCTCACCCCTGATCTCTCCTCCCCTCACCCCATCTCCTCCCCCACCACTCCACCCACCTTAACCTACCTCCTCTCACTGGTTCCCCAACCTCCCACTCTCTCCCCACCTCTCTCCCCCACCTCCCCACCCCCCCCCCACCCTCCCCACCTCTCCCCCCACCCTCCCCCACCTCTCTCCCACCTCTCTTCCTCACCTCACCTCACCCTCCCCACCTCTTCTCACCCTCCCTCACCTCCTCTCACCTCTCCTCACCTCAATCTCTCTCCCTCACCTCCCTCAATCTCCTCACCTCTTCCTCACCTCCCCCACCTCCTCCCTCACCTCCCACCTCCTCCCCCACTCTCACCTCACCTCACACCTCACCTCTCCTCACCTCACCTCCTCACCTCCCCCACCTCTCCTCACCTCTCCCCACCTCACCTCACCTCACCTCACCTCACCTCACCCCACTCCCACCCCCACACCTCCTCACTCTCCCCCACCTCTCCCTCACCTCACCTCTCCCTCACCTCTCACCTCACCTCACCCACCAAACACAGATGCCCACAAGAGGATTTTTGATATATTAATAACCTCTCGTTAATACCGACGTTGGCAAGATTGCCTCCCACATCATAAACAAGGAGCTATGAATGGCCGGCCGCCAGCTACCACCACTACTAACCAGACACATCCTCATCCAACTCTCTACAACAGAATTATATCTGGCTAAATATCAGTTCGGTTGTTACACAGTGAGTGGAAGTAACTAATTGAAATTACAGAACTGAATGCTGACTCACCCCTTATTATTTTCACACACACACACACACACACTTACACACACACACACACACACACACTTACACACACATTTTACACACACACACATACTTGCTATATATAGATAATTATGCATAAACAACCAAGAAACAAACTATTGTTAATGTATAGTACCTATATATTTTAATCTGAAGTATATAACAGGTATAAACTTATAAAGACATATAACTGTATAGAGGAATGTATGAAATAGCTTAATAAGAGTTGATTTAATATATAAGCCTTGAGTATTAGATATAGTAGTGTGATATTGTGTTACCTTGTGTGTTAATTGATATCATATGAGAGAGAGAGAGAGAGAGAGAGAGAGAGAGAGAGAGAGAGAGAGAGAGAGAATGAAAGCACACACAACATTAAAAATATAAAATAGTGCAGTGAACACAATACAACAAATAGATCATAACGTCTATAATTCATTGTAACCACCGTTAAATTAGGTTTATACAACACAAATAATTATTTTTTGTTCCGACACGATAACATAATCTAACCTAATCTAACGTAATACTAACATAATTATAGAACTAAACCGCATTTGTTAGTTTAATCAACTTAAATCCTAATAAGATACGTGACTAATCTAACCCAATGTTGCTTTAACCTTACCTAACCAATGCTAATAATGTGAACCAATCTAAATGTAAATGACAAGCCAACCTAACTCAATACCAACATAGCTCACCTAAACTAATGCTAATTAAAGATGTTAACTTAACTCTAATCTAATCTAATGTTAAATCCTGAATCTAACCCAACCTAACGCTAACTCTAAATCCTAACCCAACCCAACCCAATCAACCCAATTAACTTATCTGGGTCTCCAACGAATTTAATCTCGATTACTGTCCCACAACCCAACTCTAACCCACGCAACGAGCTGAGAATTACATATGAGAGTAGGGTAAAGTTAAATTATATGGCAGTTGAGGGTCTTACTTAAATAGTTCAGGTAAAATTAGTTTTTTGTTACAAGGTTTATGTTGATGGAATTTAACCGGAAAGTGAAGTTATTGTAGGGTTGGTGTGTGGTGAGAGTGTGGTGGGGAGGGTGTGGTAGAGGAGATGGTGGAGAGGTAGGTGGAGAGTGGTGGTGGTGGAGATGTGGTGGTGAGAGGTGGTGGAGAGGACAGGAGTGTGGTGGAGAGCAGGCAGGTGAGAGGGGAGACAGAGAGAAGAGGTGATGGTGAGTGTGGTGGGAGAGTTTAGGAGACATTGGGGGAGGTACGGTGGAGGGTTACTGAAAGAGGGTAGTGATATTACATAAGTGGTGGAGAAAGATAAATACGGTGGAGGAGGAGAACGTAGCTACTCCTTCTACCACTAGCCCACAAGTTAACTCCAACAACACCCCCCTGGGTAATACACAACACTCCTGGGAGGAGTCAATTGAGAGTTTAATGTTGTAATTCTGATTTCCTTGTTGATGCCCAGTAGTCGCCGAGAGACAGAACACAATTACATAAAAACGGAGCCCATTCGTAGAAGGAGCAGGGCTGGTGGCTGTGGTGTGTGTGTGTGTGAAGTTATATTCCGTGGTGTGGCCAGCGTGGTATAAAATGAATACACAATAAAACAATAAAATAAAATCAATAATTATAGTCAGCCCTCTCTCTCTCTCTCTCTCAATATCATAAAAATCGTTCTCAATAACCTCAAAGATCCTCTGTAAATTCAGTTTCTTAATACCCTTTAACAAATCTCAAATCGCCTCACACAATTATTTGGGGTAAGTTGCCTGAAACCCTGAGCTATAAATGAAGGCTCTTAATGGTTGAATAATAATTCCAATATCATTCTGGGTTGTTACTGAATATCATTGTTACTAGTTGCCTCCATTGTTACTGGAATAGTCAATGTCACACGAATGTCTGGGGTCAGCAATAGCTGCTCTGGTTGTTACTGAAGCTGCTCATTGTTACCGAAGGTTTTGGGTTGTTTATTGAAGGCTCATTGTTATTTAATATTTAACAGCATTGAAGGTTTCATTGTTATTGCCATTAGTTATTGTTACTGAAGTTGCCTCTAATACTTGTTATTCCAATATCAGTCATTCTCAATGTTGAATGTCAATGTTAGTCAATTCTGATTGGTTCTTGGCTGTTACCGAATAGCTCCGTCAACACTTGAAGGCTCCAATATCGAAGGTCTAATTGTTACCGAAGGTCTGTTGTTACCGAGGCTCTAATGTTACTGTAGTCATTCCGGTTGTTACCGAAGGCTCCGGTCAAAACATCAGTTGCTCCATTAAGTCACCGAGGCTCAATTGTCATCAGAAGGTTTTGGGTTGTTACTGAAGGCTCAATGTCATCAGCCGCCTCATTGAAGATTAGTTGCCTCGTTGTTACCGCTAGTTGCTCTGGGTCGTTACTGAAGGTCGGGTTGTTATCAGAGGCCTTAATTGTTACCGAAGGCTCTGGCTGTTACTGAAGGCTCAGTTGTTACCAAGGTCAATTGTATATTTGGGCCACTGAAGGCTCAATACATTATTGCCTCATTGTTAATGGCCCAATGTTACCGAAGGGCTCCAATGTTATCACCGAGCAGTCTGGGTTGGTTATCAGGGTTGCTTCAACAAGCGATATTTTGTATTGCTCTGGCTGTTACCAACAAGGTTTGAATGTTAATGGGGCTCTGGTTGTTACTGAAGGTTTCTTGTTACTTTGAAGGCTCTGGCTGTTATTGAAGGTTTGGGCTGTTACTGAAGGCTCTATTGCACTAGTTGCTCTGGGTTGTTACTGAAGGCTCTTAAGTTTGTTACTGAAGGCTCTGCAGCTGGCTGAAGGCTCTGGGCGTTGGCTGAAGGCCTGGGATGTTACTGAGCTCTGGGTTGTTACTGAAGGCTCTGGTTGTCAAGGTCCTGGGCTGGTTGCTCCGATAGGTTACTGTTATTCTGAATGTTACTGAAGGTCTTTGGGCTACAGGAAGGCTTGGCTGTTACTAGGTTGGCTTGGGCTGTTACTGAAGGCTCTGTTATGGTGACTTAATATATACAATTTACGAACGTTTGAGAATTTAAACCCTATCTTTACGCTGATTGGTCTAAAATTTGATGACATTGACTTCTGATCGACATGTCCAAATGTCCGATGGTGCTGCTATTAGTACAATATTTTTTAGCGGTTTAGAGGCTGGGATAGACTGACCAGATTAGGTGGACTGTCAACTGAACTGGGACATAAGTTTCTCTTTATGCTGATTGGTCAAAATTTCAACGTCCTTAATGCTGATTGGCCAGTGTCATAGTATTAAACTAATAGTGGCACTATTGATTGGTTTAAGTAGAAGCTAGGGTTAGGTTAGGCTATCATAACCCTACTTGTTGTTATCATGGCCTCTCTCTCTATAAAAACTCAAGAGATTCACCCATTATCTCTCTTATAAAGCTTAAGAGACCTCACCATTATCTCTCTCATAAAGCTCAAGAGACTCACCATTATCTCTCTCATAAAATCAGGAGACTCACCATTATCTCCTATAAAACTCAAGAGACTCACCATTATCTCTCTCATAAAGCTCAAGAGACTCACCATTATCTCTCTCATAAAGCTCAAGAGACTCACCATTATCTCTCTCATAAAGCTCAAGAGACTCACCATTATCTCTCTCATAAAACTCAAGAGACTCACCATTATCTCTCTATCTCTCTCCCCCCAGAGCACCAGAAGGCTGTCTTGAAGCTTGCCTCCCAGATATCTCCTACCAGCGCCACATAGCCCGGGGATCGAACCTCCGCCCGTCCTTCGTGGTGGGTCGAGCGCTCCGACCTCTCGTCCACCCTCACACACCACGACTGTCTCACGCCGTTCACGAATTACTCCACAACCTGACGGGGCCGACGGAGGAAGCCCATAGGGGGGTAGGGGTAGAAGAGGAGGATGGAGGAGAAAGAGGAAGAGGAGAAGAGGAGAAGAAGAAGATACCAAGTAGGAAAAAGAGTAAACCAAGATGGCTGAAAAGACGTTCTCTTTCCTTGGAGAATTTGACACTTACCTGACCATCTTCCTCAATAACTGTGTCTCATGAATCATCGACTTATTCCTCTTCCTCTTCTTCTTCTGTTGCTTGTTCCGTGCCTTCAACTGTTGCTGATGCTTCTTCTTCCTCCTTCTCCTCTTCTTATTCTTCGTCTATTCCTGCTGTTATTGGTGGTTCCTCCTCCTCTTCTTTCTTCTCTTCTTCTTCTATTGTATCGTCTATTTTCAATCGTCTATCTTCTTTAACAATGTCTTCTCCTCCTCCTTCTTCTTCTTCGTCTTCTTCTACTTCCTTCGCTATTTCTTCTTATTCTCCCTCTTCTTCTTCCTCTTCTTCGTCATCTAGATTTTCATCATTTCTTGTCACGTCTTCTGCTTTAATCCCCTTCAATACCTCTTCCATTATCCCTCTTATCACTTCTTCCTCTTCTACTTCTTCTTCTTCCTCTTCTTGTCTCCCTTTCTCTCATCCTTCTTTGGTTATTGACTCTTCTTTAATTAATTTCCATCTTTATTCTTCCCCTTGGCTGTCTACCACTCCTTCTATGTCCTCTTTATCGGCAAATTCCTCTTCCACTTCTTCTTTTTCTTCGCCATCTCCTCTTCTTCTACCTCTTCCTTCTTCTTCTTCTCATAAGTGTCCTCCGTATTGCGCTTCCTTCTCTTCTCCTCCTCCTCCTACTACACCTGTTCAGTCCTCCGTTTCCTTATCTTCCTCGATTATCCCTCTTCTATCTTCCTCTTCCTCCTCCTCCTCCTCCTCTACCCCTCTTCCTCCTAAACTTCCTCAATCTATCTCCTCCTCCTCCTCCTCCTCCTCCTCCTCCTCTACCCCTCTTCCTCCTAAACCTCCTCTTCCTACCTTCTCCTCACCCTTCTCCTTGTCGTCTCCTCCCCCCTCTGCTCTTCCTCCCGCCGGCGCTCCAGGGAAGAAAAAAGACGAGAAGACAAAGGAAAAATATTCGGAACTGCAGCAGCCTAGACCAAGACTCACCACCGCCCCGATATCAGCCGACCCGATACTCGCCGCCCCGATATCAGCCGACCCGATACCTGCCCCAAGACCAACCACCCCGATGCCCGCCGCTCCAAGACTGCAGGCGGACAACAGACGAGCACAAGTAAACACAGGAATTGAATCATAAACAAAAAAATAATTTAAAAATAAAAATAAAATATTTCTCAGTGGAACAAAAATTGAGATTTGACGGATTTGAGTTGAAGAATTTGTTAAGGTTTATTATTAGATTTTTAAGAACATTTTAAGACCAGATAAATTACTTTGAAAAACATTTAATTGTGAAGATATTTTAGTCCTGGTAAATAAATCTTTCAATAACATCGAAATTTAATGATATTTTAGGACAAGAATTTTTTTCTTTTTTACGGAATTTTGAAAAGAATGAAACTTTATAAAACCAATATAGGAATTTATAGAATACATTTATATATATTGACATTTTATACCAAGTAAATTAATTTCTTTAAAAGACATTTATAGTTGAGAAATTTATAGGAAATTACAATAAACATAATTTATTCTGAGCCAGAGGAAAGAATAAGCTGAATAGTTACTAAAGTTGATAAATTTATTCTAAGGTTATTAATTAAAATAAATGTGGAATTAATCAAGAAGAAATTATATAAAATATTTGGTCATACAATTAATTTATTTCCAAACAGGAAAAAAATAAAACATTCACACGCAATTTATTCATAAAAACTTATTATCATGACTTTTTCCCAGACAAGAAATTTAATGAACACAAAATTTATTCCTACAAAAAATTGGTTATTCAATTAATTTACACCAAACAGAAAAAAAAATACTAACGGTCCTTTCTGTTAACGGCACAACACCCCCGTTAACGGTATATAATAACAATGCCTGGCTTTATAACAATATATAACTATGTAAGTTTATATCTATAGGATGACTCATATAACCCAAGTCAGGACCACATATATGTAACCATACCTGTTGTAATTAAGATTGACAGCAGGTGTGTACATGTGATATTATTTACATATATGCAGGTGTCAGGTGTGGTACTTTTCACTTATTGAGGTCAGGTACACATGTGTGGGTCAGTTACACTTATGTGGGTTTAGGCACACATGTCGGTCAGGTACACATGTGGTTCAGGTACACATATGTGGGTCAGGTACACATGTGGGTCAAGTACACATGTGGTTCAGGTGTACACATATGTAAGTCAACTAGATATCCTGTAGTGGAAAGGTAATACAGACACGTTTATGCGTCCCAAACACATTCACGACGCACTCACACACGACGCACTCACACACGCACTCACTGGCTGGGGCCCTCCTACACGTCCCAGGTAATACCAACAACATGAGCGCGTGTGGACACTTTACCAACAACAAACTCTCCGCCACACCTTAAAAAAAGAAGATAGTTCCACACAAGACCAAAACACACTCTAACTCACTTGGTATTTCGTAATATAAAAAAATATAATATTCAACGAAAACTTTTACGAATAAACCGAAAAATTAATATTATCGAAATATATAAACAAAATCTTTTAGTAGTTATTGTATTTACAAGAAAAAGTGGGTTTTAAAAAATATGGCGGGAAAGTTGTTTTGTTTACCTTCGCCGTGATTGGTGGATAGTTGAAGACGATCGACCTATTAGAATCTTGATAGAATTTGGAGAAGTAATATCGACTGTTTTGATTGGAGTTCGCCTTAAAGACTCCCGCCTTACCAGATATTTAAATAAATTTTACATGGACGGACAACATTTGCTCATATTGATGTTCACTGAGATAGCCAATCACATCCCACACGATATATCAGACGGGTAATGTTTGCTGTTTTGATCGGTGTTCACCAGAAGTCTGCCGACCAATCAACATCACAAGAAAATAGCACAGACAATAGTTACTGTTTTCATTGGTGTTTACTGGGCCAATCAGAACGACACACTGTATTTACGTATCATTATTACTTACACAAATTAAACAGAATATTCAACACACTACAAATACCTGGAACAAGGGTCATAAGTGCACTTATTATGCACTTGTAGGAGGCAACAATACTTACAATTCTATGCCGTATGAAGAAGTAATTTACAAAACTCTTGAGAACAAACTAATTATTATCGTCATCTTTCCGACAAGTAAACACATTGATCAAACTTGTAACTCAAATCAAATTCATAAAAAATAGATATTATATTTTACTGAAATATTTTATACCATATGGAGAAAAAGTATTACCAGATCAACGATATAACCTCCTCGATAAAGTTTATATCTCGTCGCTGTTCACATCACCTAATTGGACACACTGAATGGGGAAGAAAAAAATTTAAGCAGATTGATAAAAAAAGGGAAGAATTATGATCGTGAGAAACTATTATATTGACTTGGTTTGTATTATAATGTTGTACTTGGGAGACAGTGAGGGAGAGAGAGTTGTTTGCATTCTCTTCTGCCTAAGGAGGACACGACTACCCCCCCTTGAGGGACGCCACGCCAGACATATCAAAACATTGCATATCAATATTCTAACTCTTCTTATGATGGTGACATGTTTACAACGAATTTACCAGTGTGGGATAGCGCTTTCTTGTGTCTTATTGCAAATTTTGATACAGGTCCTATTGTTGCAATATTACACGTTCGCATAGATTGTTAATTGCAAAAAATAAAAAAAATTTAATCCTGAAATATGGGACGAGGTGTGATGTGTCTTATAGTGCATTTTGATAATGGTCATTTATTGAGATGTTTCTTGTTCTCCTTGGCGCGGATCCCACACGTCTTGAGGTTTCGTTGGCCAGGTGTAAATATAACACAGGCCAAATGTTGCAAGAGTATACTGTACATCGCCATAAACATTCATTGCAACTTCCCTGAAACGTGGTGACGTCGACGGCGGTGTGTTGTGTGTTAAGGAGAGGTTTGATAAAGGACTTCAAATGTCAGACTCCTGCACCTTCCCGCCGGCGCTAATTGCAACTGTCTTGACTCTCATTGCAAATTCTGATAAAGGCCTTCCCAGAGGCGCTAATTGCAAACGTCTTAAAGAGATCTTCCTTGAGATGAAACTTGAAGGACGACATCTCCAAGACACAGAGAGACAGAGAGAGACATCTTGAAGTAACCGGAGCTTAAGTGAACACTGTGGTTCATCTCTCATCAATAACATCTCTAAGATAAACGATATATATAATAATAATAATAATAATAATAATAATAATAATAATAATAATAATAATAATAATAATACATATATACGGGTTTCCGCCCCAGCAGTCAGCCAGTCATGTTGTTGTTGTTGGTGAAGGCGGAAACTATGCTCTCAAGTGCCACCCCCGTGTGCCAAGTTTGTCTACCATCGTTGTCAGGTTAATAATGTTATTGTACTGTAATTCTTTTGTGTGTTAATGATTATGATGTCCACACTCGCTCCACTTTCTTTGTAGGGGACAACACGCGCGCGCGCGCGCCATCCGGGAAACAAATAAATAAATACATATTGGCTTATTTGATATAACAAGGACGTTTGTTGACCCTGGTGTGACTATCACCGCAGGTTGTGTTTGCCGCCTTCTGCCGCAGGTTGTGGTGATCTTCCTGCGGTGCCGCTGTGGGCATGTAGTTAACCACCGCGCCGGTGTTGACATCAGCCATTATTGCTGATGCAATAAACAAAATTACTCAATTGTTTTCTAGTGTTTAAGCCCTCTAGCTTGTTAAGCCCCAAAAATATATTATTAGATTAACTGTAAATTATCTATAAAAAAAGTTATGGTTTTTTGAAGTCTAAAATAACCAGAGAAAGACAAGTTTCTGAACTGCCTTTTTAAGCTTAAAATGGAGTTTGTTGTACCGCAGCTTAGCCTAGTCTAATGTAGTGTATATACTGTGCTGTACTGTACTGCCCGGGGTTGAGGTCGCTATGACTAGGTGCCGTAAACAATAACTATAGACGTCATCAAGCCTCAAATATTTTAACGTCTTGTACAGTTTTTCATTTATGGATGACGAAATTTCACTGAAGTTTAAATTTGTCTTCACGTCACGAATGTAAACAAACACCGCGAGTACTATATGCCAGCCTTCCCATTGGTCGAATTACGCGGGAAACGTTTGTTTATGTTCGTGACGTCACCACAAATGCGATCCACGACGGTGAAATTGTGACAATGTTGCCGCAGTGTTGTTCATGTGCAAACCTACTGCTGCAAAAACAGTAAAAAATAAAAAATATAAAATGAATGAATAATAAATCGCATCAGGGTCCCCCATAAGAAGCTTAACGTAGTAGATGAGGTGAAGACTAACCACGGCTTAAAACTGTGTGATCGCCACAAGAGGATAAAGTACAAAGTTGGAAAAGTACAACGAACAGAACCGCGTTACTCAGTAATTTATTCATTCTCAATTATTTCAAACGAACGAGACAACCTAACCATAACAAACATTAATACTATAACCACAAACTACCCTAGGAACGTAATTCAAGTCTCGTCTAGAGTAAAAAAAAAATATATAAGAAATGAATCACATTTCCTGTTCGTCGTACTTTTATAACTTTGTGTCTTGTGGTCGGATGTTGTTATTATACGCCATATTGAGAAATCACATTCAGACACTCGCTTGACTGTTTTAGCACCGTAGATAGCTAGCTGCTTAACGCTGCTTTTTATTGTCATTAATCATTATTATTTATTACCGTGCACTCGAGAGAATCAATAAATAAGTAAAAAGAAAGTTGCATCTTTCTCAAAATAAAAATAAAGCTTAAGGAATTATTTTTTCCCGTCATTTTTTATAGTTAAACAATAGTCGCTGCCTTGAATTAAGACTAAAAAAAGAATAACAATAAACAGCAACTGGTATATTATATTATAGATTGATGGAGACTAATGTTATATATTATACAGTATATAATGATGTATAATAAGTTTAGACACCCCCTCTACACCCCCTCCCCCCACTCCACCCCGCCCATTCACCCGTCAGTCAGCCACAACAACAACCGCTTCATCCACCGCTTGAGTAGTGACTATGAATTCCGTCTGTTACGCTGTAAATCTCGTTATGGGTGTAATTAATTTTCATAAATCACTGTCGGTTTGTGATTTTTTTTTATTATAAGTGTTTGTTTACTTTTGTAATTTGTTCTAGGTATGTACATAAAGTCGTGGTGATGAGTCAACATTGTGCTTCGTTTTTTTTTTAGTTGTTTTATTTTTTAGGTGTGTATGCCAATGATGTGGTGATATTTTAAAATTATTCTTTTAACGCCTGTAGCTTTGCCATTTTGTTGTTATTATTTGTTTGTGTTTGTTTAAAGCGTGTACATAAAAGTCGTGGTGATAATTCCAACATTGTTTTTTTAATGGCCGTCGCTTCATAAATTAGTATTAAAAAAAACGCGATGATGGAGTTTCTCTGCGTGTTTAGTAGGAAGCTTCTCACCTCACCTCACCTCACCTCACCTGCACGAGGGATCCCTAACACACTTTACTGGTGATATTAAGAAACATATCACCTTCTTGGACTAAACTTAGAACCTGCTATTTATAATTACCGTAAGTACTCTATTATTATTACCCACACACACACACACACACACACACACACACACACACACACACACGTATATATATATATATGTGTGTGAGTGTGTGTTAAAATACTACTAGTGGTTGATAGTGTAGCGTAATGGGCTTATATATCAGGTAATTATTAAACTACAATCAAAATTATACGTCGATATAATCGGATAACCTTCACTTCACCTGTGTTGACTTTTAGCTCCAAAACAAAAACAAAAATCGAATCACCACTTCCATCCTCCGCTCTTGTTATTGTTTTCTCTCACAGCTCCTCATCAGAGATTATAATTTACTGATGAATATTCTAAATTTTGATGTATTAATAAGGATGTGAAGGACACAGGGCGTGTATACATAATAAGTTTTCGTCAACAAGGAAATTTACTGCTAGGCTGCATCGTAGCACCAACACGCACGCACAATGTAGAATAAATTACCACGAACAAAGATGGCGGCGGGAGATGCAAGAGCTACACAGTACTTAACTATTAACGAAGAAAATAAATAAAACACGATTTAAACAAAACCTAACCTAAACTTTAGAAAAATAATAATTAAATAAAGATTCCTAGGGTAGTTTTATTTAGGTTAGGTTAGGTTTAGTTTATCCGTGTGGTTTGAGTTTTGGAATAAGATTTTTGTTTACCGCTGTAGCCTCTGTTTACCCTGGTAGTCGTGGTATTCCTTCAACATCTACTACAATGACGCCGTTTGGGCTAGTCTTCAGAAACACATCAGTTATTAAACCTAAAATAAATTAACAAACCCTTAACTCGTCTTAACTTTGACTCATAACTTAACGTTGCTGGATTCTCAACAAGCCCAGCCCAGCCCTTACCTGTCCCCTAATAACCAATGCAGTTTTACCTGTATATATAGACAATTAGGAAATAATTGAGCGTATATGGAGTCGATTCATATTATTTCATCCACTATTGTCTTGTTATTAGTTTCTGGTCTATATAAGTTCTAAAAATAAATATATATCATGTATACTTTTGAAAACTCAGGTACACGTCTAGGGGCTCGTGTCAGGTGTACTGGGGTGAGGTGTGTGTGTGTGTGTGTTTATGTATGTATGTATGTGTGTGTGTGTCTGTGTGTGTTATTGTGCAGCGAATAGGTGTCTCGTATACACACACACACGCGTCTCTTCTGTATACCTGACATAACCCTTTCAAAAGAGTTTACGTGTGGAATAATCATCAGAAATTGACGCTCTTGAACTGCAGTAATATAGTGATCGAAAAATCCCTGTGCACCAACCCTATCCAACACTATAGTTATTCCACATAATACCTCCAATATTACATACCTTACACTACTTAAACTAAACGGAGGTAATGATACACACTAAATACCGGAAAATGTTCATCAATTCCACTATTTACTATAAGAAAAAAGTAAATAACCCTGCAGGTATAAGGAGGAATGAATGTAGCGTTAATTAATACAGCTGCACAGGGACTTTTCGATCACCCTGAAGCTCTCTTGTGTGTGAGGGCGTCTGCTTGTGTTTAGAAATTGTTGTTGATGTTGTTGTTTGCTGTTGTTCGTTGTTGTTTCCTGCATCAACTTATTATCCTATGGTCCTTGTTAGCATGTGAGGCGCCGCTGTGGGGGAGTTTCTGGCCTCGTGTGTGTATGATCTCACAGCCTCACCTCACCTGGCCTCAAAGCACCTCATCTGAACTCACCTGGTTTAGCGAAATATTAACCTAACCTACGCCTTAAGCTAACCTAACCCAGCAAAAACTAACCTAACCTTACCTGATCTAATCCAGTTTAACTAGGCCTGGACTTAAATTAACCTAGTCAAAACTAACCTAACCTAGTCAAAGCTAAACTTAAGCTAACCTAACATAACCTAAGTTAACTTAATCTAGCCTAGCCATAAACTAAGCTAACCTAAGCTAAGTTAACCTAACCTAAGCTAACCAAACCTAGCCTAACCACAACTTAAGCTAACCTAACCTAGCCAACCTAAACTTAGTCATAACATAACTTAAGGTAAGCTAATTTAACCTAAACCTAACCTAACCCAACCCGTACGTAAATCCCGTGGGCCTCAGCACACGGCCTCAGGAACTCCACCCAGCCCGGCGGATCACTGCGTTGTGTATGTTTCTGCAATAATGAAATCTTTAACAGGGTGATCCAAGTGACTTTTTGCGTTATAACAATTGATGTTTCTTCCTTACGAACTAATAATAAGAACGAAACCTTTATAACGAAACAGTTCTCCCATAACGAAGGTCAAGTTCTGATAAATGTCGCTGATGACGTCAAAAAATAAACAAATTAAAAATCTAAACGCCATTGATGACGTCAGTATATAAGAATCTGGATTTGTCTCATTGTTCGTGTAAGCAATTGAGCTTCTATACTACTCTCCCTCACCCCTTTCCCTTACCCCTCACCCCTTACCTCGCTTCTTATACTACTCTCCCTCACCCCTCACCCCCTTCCCTTACCCCTCACCCCTTACCTCGCCTCCTTCCCTTGCCCCTCACCCCTTACCTCACCTCACTTCCATCCGAGTGTTGTTATTATTAAGTACAGACAACACACACACACACACACACACACACACACACACACACAGAAGGGAGAAAGACGATACAGGGAGGTACATAGCCCAGGGAGACTAACAATCCAGGGAGAGATAGAGTCGAGGGGGACTACCCTGTGTGGTCTTGGGTCCACTGTGGCGGTGAGTCGCTGGAGGGAACTGAGGCACATCCTTGGACGTCAGCCTCCACCTTCAGTACTAACGCTGATTTAAACCTAACTTAACCTAACCTAACTTAACTTAACCTAACCTAAAGTTACATTAACCTAACTTAATCCAACCCAATCAAACTTGAATTTAAATTAATCTTATCTAGCTAAAACCTCCACCTAAACTAACCTAACCTAACCTAACCTAACCTAACCTAACCTACACCTAAACTAACCTAATCGAACCTCGAAACTAAATCAATCTAGCCAAACCTTAAGCTAACCCATTTTAACCTAATCTAACCTCATACAGGGGGTTTAGATATCGTACTCAAGGGGTTAAGATATCGTACTCAAGGGGTTAAGATATCGTACTCAAGGGGTTAAGATATCGTACTCAAGGGGTTAAGATATCGTACTCGAGGGGTTAAGATATCGTACTCAAGGGGTTAAGATATCGTACTCAAGGGGTTAAGATATCGTACTCAAGGGGTTAAGATATCGTACTCAAGGGGTTAAGATATCGTACTCAAGGGGTTAAGATATCGTACTCAAGGGGTTAAGATATCGTACTCAAGAGGTTAAGATATCGTACTCAAGAGGTTAAGATATCGTACTCAAGGGGTTAAGATATCGTACTCAAGGGGTTAAGATATCGTACTCAAGGGGTTAAGATATCGTACTCAAGGGTTTATAGATTATCGTACTCGAGGGAGTTAAGACCGTACTCAAAGGATAAGCTCCCCAAGAATTACCAAAACCTGGATTCGAACCCGAGTTAGCAAAAGAAGGATTCGAGTATACAATATCCACTCACCCACCACACCACCACATCAAGTATACATTCCCTTACCGGGCTGAAAGTAAACAATGTAAACAAAACAAAGAAATAAACAAGTAAACAAACAACACATCCCCCCAAACATAGAATAAGAATAACATTACGTTTTTGTTTGTTTGTTTTTTAGGATTTTCTTTTCACTTCGTTGTATTTGTGTATAATAAGACGTAGATCCAACGGGCGTTCATATTGTGCACCACTATATGAGAGATGACTGTACTGTAGAGGCATAGGTACTGTAGTGATGGTGGTGGTCGTGTCTATACTCAAGGTGGGTGTTGTTGGTGACCCCCCGGAGACCTCTGACCTCCCGAGACCTCTGACCCCCCCGAGACCTCTGACCTCCCGAGACCTCTGACTGACATCCCGGGACCTCTGCAACTGCACCAGGTTCATATATTCACCTTCGTCAGAGTGTGTGTGTGTGTGTGTGTGTGTGTGTATGTGTGTGTGTGTGCGATGGTACTGAACCCTTGCATGATGTACATACATACACACACATACATACATACATATGGTATTGTACACATCTCTGAATATGTATGTATGTATGTTTGTATGTATGTATGTATGTGTGTATAACCTACAACACCCTCTTCAGTAAAATGGCTTTAATATGCTCTTCCCATAGGTCACACACACACCGTCTCACATTAACGGAGACTTCTGGTTAGGTTAGTTGCAGCATCAGCGATGTGTGTGTGGACAGCTTCAACCCCTTGTGTGTCAAAACAAAAATGCATCTTCATAAAAGCAATCAGAATATTTTTGTAATGTAATGCCTGTACATTGCTAATAAACTGTCGGAGGTTTGTACACTGTGTTGGTTTTATTTATATTTACCCCTTAGGTTAGGGCGCCCCTGGTCGACCCTAATGGTATGTGTGGTCGATGCAGCGTCAGCTATAATATTACTCCTCCCCTTAAGTTGATCCAACTGGGAAGGTGAACCACTACTACCACCACTTTATTATCACTACTACCACTACCTTCATAGCCACTACCACAACAACCACAACTACCACCATCACACCAATCGCCTCTCTCTCTCTCTCTCACCTACCAAAGTATTTATCATGAAAGTAATTAAATAAATGAGACGAGAGAGAGACAGAAGTGGAAGTTAGGGGAAACAGAGAGACAAGTGATGATATGTAGAAAGAAAAATGTGATGAATGAGAAGGACAAAGAGACAGAGACAGAACAATTACTTTGTAGAACATGTTGTAGGAGGAGGAGGTGGAGGAGGAGGTGGCAGTAGAGGATGATGAGGCAGAAAGACGAAGAGGAAGAGAAAGAGGAGGAGGAAGAAGATCTACTGTACACGGCGTCAACCACTGTGTGTGTGTGTGTTAATTAGGAAGACAGGTAAGTCACATAGTTAAGATAGGGAAATAAACAACGGGCTTCCATCTTCCGCCATCTCTCTCCTCTCTGCCAACAGAGGTAAGGCAGCTTATAGTTGGTTGTCGTGTAGCCAAGTCCTCCCAGCTGTGTGTGTAATTATGACGTGGACTGTAATCTGTCGGGCTTAGTCTGGATCAACAAACAGCAGAGAGAGAGAGAGAGAGAGAGAGAGAGAGAGAGAGAGAGACTGGTTTAATAACACGGCAGGCAAGAGGACACGGATATTACTACTGCTTCTGATGATGTCTCTCTGTGTGTGTCTGTGTGTGTGTGTGTGTGTGTGTGTCTAAGAGGTAAGGAGAGGGATGGTGTGAGGGTTGAGGATGCAAGGTGTAGGAAGGGGACAGGGAAGGGGAAGATGTAAAGGGGAAGATGGGTGAGGGTGAGAAGGAGGGAGGGAAGGGGGATGGGAAAGTGTTGAACATATAGCGTCAATCCTAAAATACTCCTTCTTTACATCAGGTCACGTAAAATACACCTTCTTTATATCAGGTCACGTAAAATACACCTTCTTTTATATCAGGGTCACGTAAAATACTCCTTCTTTACATCAGGTCACGTAAAATACACTTCTTTATATCAGGTCACGTAAAATACACCTTCTTTTATATCAGGGTCACGTAAAATACACCTTCTTTTATATCAGGGTCACGTAAAATACACCTCCGTTATATCAGGGTCACGTAGAATACACCTCCGTTATATCAGGATTGTGTACAATATGTCTCCCTGGAATAATAGGTCTGTGGGCCCTGGGTGGTGATTATTAGACTATGGCCTGCCCTAAATATGGTCCTTTAGTTAAATAGGACCTCGTTCTGGGAGACGGCCCTAAGCCTGGGTCTCATTAGGGTAGGCAGGTGTGTGTGTGTGGTGTGTGTGTGTGTGTGTGTGTGTGTGTGTGTGTGGTGTGTGTGTGTGTGTGTGTGGTGTGTGTGTGTGTGTGTGTGTGGTGTGTGTGTGTGTGTGTGGTGTGTGTGTGTGGGTGTGTGTGTGTGTGTGTGTGTGTGTGTGTGTGTGTGTGTGTGTGTGTGTGTGTGTGTGTGTGGTGTGTGTGTGTGTGTGGGTAATATTCTCGTATTTTTGCAACACTCCCTCCAGTTTTTTTTAAATGTCCGTACATTAAAATCATGACAGTCACTCTCTATCCAATATTACGCACTGGTTCACAATATTACAATCCCGGCCATAATGCTTTTAAATTCTTCCTGTGTAACATTTTCCTTTTTATTTTATTTTTTTAACGTTTTGTTTTGTATTGAAGTAAGAATTAACGACGATTTTTTCTGATGTTTTTTTTTTCCAGAGGATGTGACGTCATGTTTACCCTGATTGCTGATTGGGTAGAATGGGTTGCGTTTTAACCAATCACAGCGTCACAGGTATAGTTTTATTTATTTTTTCGACCAATCACATGACAGTGCTGACCAGCTTTCAACCAATCACATACAGTACATGACAAACATATAGATGATGTAACAAGAAGGAATTAAGGAGAATGACAGAAAAAAAGAGAAAAGGAATTAGATAAACAATGATAAATAATAAGAAACAGAAAAAGAAAAGAATGAAAATATAAAAAATACATAAAATAAATAAACTGAAAGAAAAAACAAGATGAAAGAAACTAATTCATGATAAAACATTTAAAAAACAAATGAAAATAAGAAAAACGGAAAAAGATATAGAATACAAACAATAAAATAGAATAAATAAGGAATAAGAAGACAGGAAAAAGATATAGAATACAAACAATTAAATAGAATAAATAAGGAATAAGAAGACAGGAAAGATTAAGAGGGGAGTAAAAGACAATAATCAGATAAAAATTAGAAAATTACAATAATTTCACAGTAAGATAAAATGATGAATAAATAAGAATAAGATGGAAATAATAATAATAATAATAATAATAATAATAATAATAATAAGAAGAAGAAGAAGAAATACCACAAGTTATTCTAAATATTGCGGTTAATTTCACTTTATTTAACCACAACAACACCAACATCCACAACACCTCAGTCACACCTAACCTAACCTAACCTTCTGGAGCTATGATACCCTGAGACTACTCGTTCCTGCCTGCCAACAAAATCCTAACCAGATGTGAAGATCAAAAGGACATGCCGAGACTCACAGCTCCTCCAAATACGCGGGAAAGTTTGCTGGTAAACAGATCCCCTTGCGCGCCAAATATTCTCCCGAGTTTTTTTTGACTAAAGCTTTTTGAGTGAGTGAGTAATGTTGAAGCTTCTTATGAGTCTTCCTTGATAGTAGTAGTAGTAGTAGTAGTAGTAAACCCTTTGTTATCATAGTATCCGCAAGAAAAAAATTGACCAACGAAGACAATTTCTCATTAAAAAGATTTCCCCTGTGTTTTCATCTCTCTCTCTCTCTCTCTCTCTCTCAGACCACCGACCATTCCATCTCAATTATCACTACTTCAAATCAGTAATTGAATCACCCTTTTTCCCCCCACCCAATTTTTTCCTGAGCTGGTCCATCTTACCTTGTGTGGCGAGGTTCTAAAGGGTTCTAATATACCAAGATTCCAAAAGGTTCTAATATACCGAGATTCCAAAAGGTTCTGATATACCGGGTTCTAAAAGATTCTCATACCGGGGTTCCAAAAGGTTCTGATATTCTAGGGTTCCAAAAGGTTCTGATATGCTGGGGTTCTAAAAAGTTTCTAACCTGCCGGGATTCTAAAAAGGTTCACACACAACCACAACCACCATCAACCGCCCCGAACAACAACCAACTCCTTCCCCACCACACACACACACACATTTTCCTCCTCATATCACCTGGTTCTCCACCTGTCCAGACGTGAAGGAAAAGTCCGAGAAAATCCAAGAACATTTTTCCTTTCCCACAATTTCGTCTGTGAGAGGTGGAAGGGAAGGTCAAGCGAGGTGGACCATGATGTAGGAGCCGAGACCTGCCAGCGCTTTGAGGAACACCCAACCATAACTTACCCTTTGGTGACAAACTCGATAATGATTGGTTCCCGGGAGAGAGTAGTAGTGTGTGTGTGACCTGCAGGTAAAACTCTTGAAAGCAATTGTTTCTTGTTGACCGAAACTTATACAAAATATAAATCAAAATTTCTAAGTGATATTAAATGTTCGTGTGTGTTTGTGTGTGTCTTACTTAAATGTATTTAAGTTTTTAAGTGTGGTAGTTGTTTAAGTACCAATTCCTGATTTACTCATTCATCCATTGGCAGTCCCTACCCTAACCTACCATTACTTAACCTAATCTAAACTACCCTAACCTAACCTAACCTTAACCTAACTTAACCAAACCAACCCTAACTTAACCGAACTACAATCATAGGCATTAGAATAGGCTATTATGTCTTTTCTACCACTACTTTGCCTTCACTCGGAATCGAGAATGACGATCATCCAGCTATGATACAATGATATGAGTTATTAAGGATGTCACCTTCGTTGGTGAGTTCTGAGGTGACTAAAGAGGCCGATACGGGACAGGCAGAGTCGTTCACAGATGTTGCACATGTGGTGGGCTACATCTAGTGCAGGAGGGGCGGCGACAGCGTCTTTCCGGCGTTGGCGCTTGTCTGCCTCGGTATGCAGTCGGGCAAACTCGAAAGTATTGACACCTTCTCGTGTGGTGCTCCTCCGAGCGTTATGGTGTGGAGTAATCGTCTCCCAGGTGAGGGGGTCGATTTGGCACTTTTTCAGATTTGTCTTAAGACTTTCCTTATACCTTGTCAGTTGCCCGCCAGCGTTACGTTTACTATTCGTTAGGTGACTATAAAGTAGCTGCTTTGGCAGTCTACTGTCGTCCATGCGGGTAACATGGCCAGTCCAGCGTAGTTGCTCATGGATAATGGTAGCCTCGATGCTCCTACAGTTGGTGTCAGCAAGAATACTGGCATGTTCTCTTGTCTTCCCAGCGAACTCGGAGGATGGAACGTAGACTACGTTGGTGAAAGTTTTCAAGTGCCTTGAGGTGCCTCCTGTATGTGACCCATGTCTCACTGCCATATAGCATGGTGAGGAGGACCACTGCTCGATAGACATGCAACTTTGTTGATAATTTCAGCTCCCTACAGCTGAAGACACGGAAACTGAGTCCGCCAAAGGCTTGAGATGCACATCTGATCTGATGATGAATCTCTTCATCGATGTCCGCGGTGGTGGACAGGTGGGAGCCGAGATACGGAAAGTGGGCAGTTCCGTTAAGCTGGTAAGCAGAGGTCCTCCTGCTTAATATACCTCGGGTGGGATTCCATCAGGCCCTGAGGCTTTGTTATTTTTCATCTGTTTGATGGCAGTAGCTACCTTATCCAGGGATGAAGGATAGCTGAGGTGGGTCAGCCATGGGTGCTGATGAACCTGCTGGGTCGTCAGGACATCCACATCGGTGTTTCGGTTGAGCAGTGAATGGTAGTGCTCTTTCCAGTGCTGAAGGATACCTTCTTCGTCTTTACTTAGGGAGTTACTGTCGGATGAACGCAATGAGTAGTTAGGACAATTTATTGTTTTAGAGGTATTGAAAACTTCACACATCTTGTGTTGGTCTGTAAATGTTTGTACTTCACACGCTTTATTTTTCCACCAGTCGTTTCTTAGATTGCGAAGGTCGTGCTGGGCCGCCGCTTCCTTTTAGTGGAAGATATTAGCTTTGGTCCGAGACTGAGGGTCATTTTTGTCATACCAGTCTGGTGTATTATTTCGCTCTAGCCGAGGGTCTCTGCTCTACCTCCACACCCATCCACTCCCCCTTATCTACTACCATTACAATCAAGTCAACAACACCGTCCTCTCCTCCCCGGACACACAACACAACACTCGGCCATCACATCACGAGACAAGTTCACCGATGTGTTTCAATACCGGTGTCAAACTACAACAAAACTCCACCCATTTGTTTGAGGGAGTCGTGAAAGCGGCGGAGAGGAGAGGAGAGGAGGAAAAGTTTATTTACGCTGATGATGTCATAGTCATAGCAAGTTGGTTTCCTTCTGAGAGAAAAGTTTTGAGCCAGGGGGCGGCGGGAGGCAGGGAAGGGGGTAAGGGGGAATGGCAGGAGGAAGGGGGTAAGGTGAATGGCAGGAGGAAGGGGGTAGGGAAGTCATGTAGCGGCAGTCGGATTCTGTTCCTATAGCAGGGCAAGATGGCGGATGAACTTAGCTGCCCAGAATAGAAAAGTCAGGGTTTGTTTTTCTCAGTTTAATTCACTTATTGATTCGTCAGATTAAAAACTTTATTTTTAAAGGTAGACGGATAAAATTTAAACCCAACGGAGGGGTATTTCTGTTTTTTTTAAGTTTGGTTGCCAAGTCGTAATTTAATAAGGTGTTTTTATTTTTTTTAGTGAATTGTTTTAAAATACGAGAAAGACTTTACTATAAGCCATGTAATTTACTCTCTTTGTGACTGAAATATGGATGGATAAGAGAGACAGAGAAAGGGGGGAGGAGGGGGAAGTGCACAGATGAGAGAAAAAAAAGATTAAACCAAACATTATTAGCACCATACATCTGGTGACTCTTGGCGACACCTCTAGCGTCACCATTCTCAACTATCTCTAAATATTATTTCCCATTATTTCCTATACCAAAATATATCTCCCATCAAGTATAAACATTCACGATTAAGAAAGAGACATTGAGATATTAAAGAGCTCTGTGATGTTGTCTCTCTCTCTCTCTCTCTCTCTCTCTCTCTCTCTCTCTCTCTCTCTCTCTCTCTCTCTCTCTCTCTCTCTCTCTCTCTCTCTCTCGCTCTCTCTCTCTTTCCACCATCATCCCAGCGAGAGATTGAAGATAAACACGGATCTCTTGGTTACTTCTAATGTCAACATCTTTATGTGAGAGGAAGGGAGTGAGAATGAGGAAGGATGAAGGAGGGAGGGAAGGAGAGTGCGGGAGGATGAAAGGAAGGAGTGAGGGCAAGTGAAAGGAAGGAGGAGGAAGAAGAGACTACAGAGTAAAATAGTGAGTTAAATGGAGCGAAAGGGAAAGAGACAGAAAAAGAACTAGGATACAGAGAAGAAAAAAGAAAAGAGAAATCAACACACATTCAAAACTTCAATGAGAGTTCCGTAGATTCCCCCCGACCCCTCCCAGTAATGTTGTCCCTCCTGGGAATAACATGAAGTATCCGCAACGTCTCCCCTTCCCAAACCCAATAAATCTTGTTGTCATTAATCTTTAAATTTACCGCATCTTAAATAATTAAAGACAATTATCAACCAACACGAGGTAAGAATAATATATTTGATAAAAAAAATAATATTATTAAAGCTGAGAGCGAGGATAAGCAAAATTCTGTGGTTAGTTAATCGAAGACGTCTCGGTGGAGTTGTTCGTCCTGCGTTTAAAAACGAATCAAGCCTAAGCACACTATGCCCAGGTTAAATTTTGTATATTTATATTATCAATTTCCGAAGCTTTTTCTCCGCATTAGAATATATATATATATATATATATATATATATATATATATATATATATATATATATATATATATATATATATATATATATATATATATATATATATATATATATATATATATATATATATATCATGTAGATCCACAAAGAAAATGTGGATAAGATAAATCTTGATAAAAAAATTGAAAGAGAAATAAATGGATCCCTTCCATTCCTTGATATCCTTATCATGAGAAATGGCCAAAACTACAAATTTAAGATATACAGAAAGCCCACACAGGTAGACAGTTTCATACACTTTTTATCGAATCACCTGGAGTCTACCAAAATGTCAGTTTTTTCTGCTATGTTCTTAAGATGTCTGCGTATTTGTGACTGAATTTATTGACGATGAATTGAAACACATTTGTTCCATTGCACAGAAACTCGGATACCCTTCTGTGTTTGTTGATCGTTGTTTTAAAAGGGCTAAAAAATCCTTTCATTCCTCTCAAACCAGGCAAGTTCCTACACTTAAGAATATTTTGACTCTGCCCGATCGTAATGAATTTGTCCCATTAGTTCGGTCCCTCAAGCTACTAAATATTAATGTTGTTTTCAAGTATGACTCAACCATTACCAATATGTTAATAAGAAATAGCCCAAGTTTGAATGTAAATGGAAGTGTTTATTGTATTCCATGTAGCAAATGTAATTGTAATTATGTAGGGCAGACAGGAAAAACACTGCAGCTCAGAATCAAACAACGTTCCATACCGATAGGCAGACCAGGAAAGGAGGCGGAGTAGCAATCTATGTTAGGGATAATCTGAAGTGTGAAATAAATAAGGAAATAAAAACTGAGAGGAATACAGAAACAATTTGGATAGAATTAAGCGACGGAAATTAATCACAGGAGTAATATATAGAACCCCCAACCTTGATAGCGTCAATGAGCGACTTATCTGGGATGAAATGCGCAGGGCTTCCACACACAACAAAGTCTGTATAGTAGGCGACTTTAACCTTGGCCAAATAGATTGGACTGACCTTACGGGTAACTCAGTATCAGAGGATTTTCTCGAGACGATCCAGGACTGTTTCCTAAGTCAACATATAACCGAACCCACACGGGGTAATAATATACTGGACTTAGTTCTGTCGAACAGAGAAAACCTAATTAGCAATGTCGAGGTAGGGAACGAACTTGCAAACAGCGATCACAAAGAAATTCGATTCCAGTTAGATTTTCAGGGCAGACGTAAGGAAAATTCCACTAAAGTACCAGATTTCAGAAGGGCAAACTTTGACAGTTTAAAGAGGCAGCTGAGAGAGGGGGTGTCGCACTTGGCTGTGAACCTGACAGATGACACCGACCTGATAACGAGATCTGAGATTGCCGAGTTCCACGACAATTTAAATAGTGAGTTACTTAATGCACAAAGGCAGAACATACCATACAAAAAACTCAGATCAGACAACAATGACCCTAAATGGATAAAAAATTATTTGAAGAACATCATTGGCCAAAGGAAGGCTATAGGTAGAAGGATAAATCGTGGCGAAATTCACCACCGGGACTATTATAGGGTATTGGCGAGTAGGGTTAAAACCGAGATAAGGAAAGCAAAGAGGAATAATGAGGTAAGGATAGCAAGGGAGGCGAAGACAAACCCCAAAGGATTCTACCAAATGTATCAAACTAAAACACGAGAGAAGATTGGACCAATACGGTCAGACTTCGGCGAGCTCACTGATAACGACGGAGAAATGAGCAATAATTTGAATAAATATTTTTCAACAGTTTTCACCACCGAAAATTTAAACATGATACCCGAGGCACCGACTCTATTCAGAGATAGTGAAGAAAACAAATTAAGTGAGATAGTAGTGACTCGTAACGATGTTAGTAAGCAAATAGACAAACTAAAGCCTAATAAGTCACCTGGTCCCGATGAGATATTTGCCAGAGTATTAAAGGAATGTAAGGAAGAGCTTAGTATGCCCTTAGCAAAGTTGTTTAACATGTCATTAAAAACAGGTGTAGTACCAGAATCCTGGAGGATAGCGAATGTAATACCGATTTTCAAGAAGGGGATAGATCACTATCCTCTAACTACCGCCCAATCAGTCTAACATCAATAGTAGGCAAATTACTGGAAGCAATCATTTCAAACTCTATTCGAAATCACCTGGAGAAGCACAGATTGATCAATGATTCCCAGCATGGCTTCACAAGCGGACGTTCTTGCCTAACTAATCTATTAACATTCTTTTCATCAGTTTTCGAATCGGTGGACGAGGGGCACAATTATGATGTGGTATATCTCGACTTTAGCAAAGCCTTCGACAGAGTCCCCACGAAAGACTAATTAGAAAGGTAGAAGCTCATGGCATCAAAGGTGACATCCTTAAATGGATTAGGGCGTGGTTACAGGACAGGAAACAGCGAGTGAGCATTAACGGCACTAAGTCCCATTGGAGCAACGTCACAAGTGGAGTTCCCCAAGGCTCAGTACTTGGACCATTATTATTTATTATATACATAAACGACATAGATATTGGTATTGACAGCAACATAAGTAAATTTGCTGATGACACTAAAATAGGACGTGTTATCAAATCTGACGAGGACTCGGCAAAACTACAGGAAGATCTAAACAAATTTTTCGAATGGTCTGAAAAATGGCAGATGAAATTCAACGTGGACAAATGTAAAGTACTCAGTATAGGAGATGTAAACAGGGAAACCAGATACCAGATGAACAACGATGCCATAGAGAAATCCGACTGCGAGAGAGATTTAGGAGTAATGATAAGTAGGAACCTTAAGCCAAGTAAACAATGTGTTTTTGCTCGTAACAAGGCTAATAAAGTACTTGGGTTCATACAAAGGAGTGTTAGTTACAAGACTAGCGAGGTCATCCTAAACCTGTATCTTGCTCTTGTGAGACCACACCTGGATTACGCAGTTCAGTTCTGGTCACCGTATTACAGAATGGATATAGAATCCTTGGAAAGAATTCAGAGGAGAATGACAAGACTAATCCCGGGCATTAGGAACCTTGAGTATAGAGACAGGTTAAAGCATCTTAATTTGCACTCCCTTGAGAGACGTAGAGCGAGGGGCGACCTGATAGAAGGTGTATAAGTGGAAGGCAGGGCTAAACAAAGGGGACATTACAAAGGTACTCAAACTATCCAACCAGGAGCGAACTCGTAACAATGGTTTTAAATTAGACAAATTTAGATTTAGGCGTGAAATAGGTAAACACTGGTTTGGAACAGAGTAGTGGATGAATGGAACAAGTTACCAAATATCATCATTAACTCGAATACGCTGAATTGCTTCAAACATAGGTTGGATGCTCATATGAGCAATAGGGGTTGGGTGTAAACGGGACTGCCCAGTATGGGCCAATAGGCCCGCTGCAGTTTCCTCCATTCTTATGTTCTTATGTTCTTAACGTAAGTATAATATCAGAACAGCATCTGAAAGCAGTGCCTTGTTCGTTCATGTTAGGAATAATAATCATCCCATTGCTTGGGAAAAAGCTTAGAAGTATTTAAATCATCTTGTGTCACAGAAAGACTTCTGGTTGAAGCTAGTTTGATTAAGGAATTAAAATCAATAAACCTTAGTGATGGTCAGTTCAAAACTGATAATATGTTACATAAATTTATTTGTCAGTGGCCCAAGGTTAAAAATGCTTTGAAAACCTTTGATCTAGATGTATGATAGTTACTTAGTGGGTCCCTTATTTTTGACCTGACCAGTCACGTCAATCCCCTTCTCTTAAGCTCCTCTACGTGTGTGTTGGTGTGGGGATTAGTGGATGACATCTTTATGACCTGACCTCATGTTTTTAAGGTCACCCTGTATATTTAAGCCTCTCTCTGTCCATGTATATTGCCTCTGAAGATGTCTTGGATAAAGACGAAAGCTAAGGTGCTCCGTTGTTTCCCTTTTCCCGTGTGATTTTATCAAGATTTATCTTATCCACGTTTTCATTGTGGATCTACATGAAATATATATATGTGTATGTGTGTTGGCGTAGTATATATTTTACTTTATTCTAATGCATCGTAGAGCCCCTGAAAATTATTAATTATTTCTTAAAACTGAGGAAACATTAGGTGTGTGAGGCGGTCGGTGAGGGCGGCAGCAGCAGGATGAGAGTGGCAGAGTTAATACACCAATACAAGTTAGTCCGAGTTTTTATTTACCAATCTGGGCCTGAGGAAGCGACCCAGCCATCGTGGACCTGAGACACCGACATTCACAAATATTCTAAGTCAATTTTTCATCTCCAATACAGATGTGAGATCGTCACCATCCAACTGACTCAAATAATACACCAAGACGCTCACTGCCATCACCATGTCAGCTAATGTACGCTGTGACTATACCGTGCCCATTTTTGCACTACTATTCCTTACTTTAAAAGGTACAGATTTAACGCGTAAGAAAGCTCTGAGAATCCAGGGACCGTCCTCTCCCGCCTTTACTCAAGAATTCAAAAGAATTTCCAACTTCATCTCTCGCCAGACAGCTGACATACTGTAGACCCAGTTGCCGATACATATATTTCACCCACTTTAATTAGATTTAAAAACTATTTCGTGATTTCATTAAAGATATTCTAGATTCACTGTGATATATTTACCGATAATTAATATGATTCATGTATCACCTAGGTAAATATAGCGTAAAAATACGTAAATAGATAAGGTTATAATCCCTGTTTGGAATCTATGTTGAAGGGGCCGGAGTCAAGAGAGCGCTGATTCGGTTTCTAGGGAAAAACTGTCACAAGATTTTTTGTTAAATAAACAAAAAACCACGCTTACCGGAATAAAAAAAACTGACGTAATGAAAAATGTCATTTAATTCTGCTGGAGAAATGAATATTTATATCTCTTGAGGGACTTTTTCCCAAAGAGGGTGAAGACACAGGTTCATTATATATATATATATATATATATATATATATATATATATATATATATATATATATATATATATATATATATATATATATATATATATATATATATATAAGGCTGACAACTTAGCTCATACTTTGCATATATTTTATACTGAGAAGAACTTAAGAAAATTTTATTCATCAGCAACTGAGGTTGACAAGATATTTTCCCAGAGTTTTCTTAAGTCTTTTATCGTCTTAAGGCCAGAAAGGTCTCCAGAAAACCTTAATATGATTATTGCCAGAATAATATATACAAATTTACCTTCAAAATTTGTATTCGTATGAAAGCTTAGTTTTTTCTACACGCTGTTTTGAAAATTAAAAGAAAGCAAATATCCATAACCTAACAAGTCTAACCTAACCAAATGTAACCTAACGATCTTTTTTTTTAATAAGTGAGATTTGATTACTCAGGTTAGATAGGTTTGGTTAATGTAGTCAATAGATGTTTACTGTTAGTCCCCCACACATCAACTGTCAACAAACACTGGTCACGCGTCCAGTTAACATGGTTCTAAGTAACGTGAACATCATCTTCCTGCTAACCCTTTGTAACACACACACACAAAACACATCAATATCTATAAATTATCAAGTTGGCCTTTAAATGTCTAAGGGACGCTCACGATCGTTTAACATTCACACCACTCTTTTATAAATCGTTTTTCACACTTTCGGTACACAATTAGGGTCCACCCCGTTGTGTGTGTGTAAAAATACAGCCCAAAAACTGTTTATAAATCCCTTAATGAATATTTTCTTGAAAAAAGTGGAATTAAACGACAGTATCCGGTAATATTTTCTGGAGGCTGAAAACAACGACGTAATTTCATATTAATCTTACGAAGCGTTAACAATAATTACATATGCATTATCTTAATCTCACTGTTACACTGGAATAAATTCATGACTCTTACCTTTACCTGAAATAAACTTTACAATAAGATACACAGAAGAAATTACATACTGTATATACAATATCATCTGAAAATAAAGTTTACATGTGTGGTACTGAACTACATATGTCTTTCATCAGCACTAAAATAAAACCTGAACTTTAACTTCATCTAAAATAAACTTCACATAGATGGTGAACAAATGAATACATATGTAGTTCATTTACCTGAAAAAATGCATTTATATTGCACTAAAACACATAAACCTTACCTCCATCTGAAAAAAACCCACTACACTACCCCATAAACCACAGTCTAAATGTTAGTTATACTTGCATTTATATTGCACTAAAAAACATAAACCTTACCTCCATCTGAAAAAAACCCACTACACTACCCCATAAACCACAGTCCAAATGTTAGTTATACTTTTACTTACAGCCTAACATTGTAACCTAACCTAACCTAACCATAAAGGTAACACGGCTACAAGCCTTGATCTACCTCAGCACCTGCCATTACCACCGCAAGGTTCCCAGTACTGAAGGGCAGCAATGTTAGTAAGATGCATGCAAGAAAAAAATAGAAAATAAAGTTTGCTCCGGATAAATCAAGGCTCAGTATTTATGGTAACGTTACATAATGTATTAAAAGGATTATAAATCACAGCAACTCTTCATAACTCTGAATAAACAAACGTCATAACTCCAGCCTATTATAATGATGCCCTACACCTCTGAAACACAGTGGTACTTACCTTATACTGATGTCTCGACCTGTGAAGACATAACCACTGATGTCTCGACCTGTGAAGACATAACCACTGATGTCTCGACCTGTGAAGACATAAACCAGTGTTAGATACAAGGAGTTATCGAGTCAACTACTATTGGTGGTCATATAGGTTCAAATACTCGACAAATATAAATTACCCGCAGAAACTCAATAGGATACATTATATAAGGTGTTGGCAACTACTAAATATTTACCGGTTAGGTTAAAGAGGTAATCACACTGAGCAAAATTTCCTCTATTCTCGGTCAGAAAACGACTTTACTAATCACACCGTTCACTGGTAAAAATAAAGCTTCACTTATGGACCAACCATATGAACCAATCTTATTTAAGGTATGTTTCAAAACTGACCAATTTTTAATATTTTTTTTCAACAATATGTTTTACAAAATGTGCGACAATATATTGCAACTCCTGAAAAATACGATTAATCTTGATGTATCTCTGGATATGTTGCAAGGCCAGCCAGGGGTAAAACCTGCCTGACTCCTGTTACTGTTATTTTTATTTCATTTATTATAAAGCATCAAAATATTTCACTCACGCTGGAGCACTTGACGTTAGACTCATCAAGCTCTTCGTTGGGCCTCAGCCACTTACGTCAACACTAAACCATCTTTCGTCTCAGAAAATATAAGTAAGGATCGCAAATAACTCGTCTTCATTTATGAATAAATTATCCTGAATAAATGTACTGAGATTAATCTGAAAGAGTTTTGAAGGTCTGTAAAATGCGCTCAAGTCCCATTGGCTCTCTGCCAAGCAAAATATAATGTTAGGTATTTTACCACGAACGGCATCCCTAGCCTATTTAATATTCAAAGGAGATAAAATTAACCTAATCTAACTGAAATAAACTTAATCTAAGGGTTCTAGAATAGGTTTATTGCGTTAAGTTTAATCAATTCATGTTATCTACATTAATACAAATAATAATTAGTTAAGTTATAAGCACATTTATTCCTCCTGTCTCCTCCCCACATACACTTACTCGCCATCTCTTGCTCGAGGGAAAAGAAAAATATTGTTAGAAAATGCCGGACGGTGGTGGGCGGCCCCTGATCGATGTGACTCATTAAATTATTCCCCCTGGCCCGCCACATTTGCCTCCCCACCACTCTCAGCGTTCAAGATGCTCGCTAAAGCTTCCTCTTCCTTCCCCGAGTGCCATTAATCTTATTTTTGAACCCCAGCGTCTTTCCCGCCTGGAGGTTCCAATAATATGTTTCAGAGAGTGTCGGATATACCCCGTTGATGATGAGTACCTGGAACCCACAGTCAAAAATTCTCCTAAGATGAAATAAAAATCCTCGTAAGTGAAAAGGTTAGAATATACTCAAATGGTTGACTTACGCTATAAATCAAGGTTCAAATAGAGCATAAAAATTACCTTACGACATTATCTTAATTAGATGTATTTATTTATTAATCAAAGGATAAAAAATTTGCTTATCTATCTTCACACAGACACACACACACTATATCTACACACTCTATACCAACACACACTCTTTACCTACACACACTATATCTACACACTCTATACCAACACACACTCTTTACCTACACACACTCTATACCTACTGTTACGCCGTCTCTTAATTTACTTAAGTATCCAGGTTCTAGGCGTAACCAAAACAAAAAAAATGAAGTAAATTAAAAGGGAATAAAAATAAATAAAGTAAACCTCTAAGAATTTAATTAATTAAATATTAACACAATAAAGAGCCTCGTAGGCTGTCACAACAAATTGATTCACCATCGAAACTTTTAAGACACAAATGATACTAAACATTGAAACATCAAAAGAATAAAAATAAAGCATTGGATTACGTTAACACTGCATAAACACGAACACTGAAATTAACTAACGTGAAACAACACTGAATTACTTAAATGTATCAAAGCAAATACTGATGGACATAAATAGAGACATAAATAGGTACTCACATAGATATACCACATTGGTGGCGACAGGAACAACACAAATAAATTAAGTATAAGTAACAGGTGACGAGTGACACTCAAAGGATGTGAACTGTATGACAAGAAGGCTGAACTAACTCCGTCAGTTGGTGGGTCCTATATATAAGGTCGGCTCCCGCCGGTGGGTCGTTTAACGATGCAGATGGTCGTAGAGAAACATAGAATGCTTGTTACAATACAAAATGGGTTTGAACAAATAATAACAGATAAAACCTTAACAGCACAGGGTAAGGTGACTAGATTATATAATAGTAAATGCAACACATTACAGGAATAATATGGAACATGGAAGCAGGTTATATATAAAAAAAATAGAAAAATACGACACGGTCGTAACACTACACACACACTAACCCAACACACACTCTACACGTCACACACTCTATAGAGAAGTGGGTGTTACTGAAATATTGATATAGCCATTACTGGTCAGAGGGGGAGGTGGGAGGGAGGGAATGAAGGAGGGAGGAGAGAGGGAAGGAGGAAGGGAGGAACGAAGGGTCAAATCATTTTCAAATTTCCGCCAAACAAAACGTGTGTGTGTGTGATGCTCTCTCTCTCTCTCTCTCTCTCTCTCTCTCCGTTATCAACAGCTCCCGGTTAGCCTCCAAAGCCTTATCTATTTACGCCCGAACTTTTGGGGCTACTGTTATCTCTCTCTCTCTCTCTCTCTCTCTCTCTCTCCTTTCGTACTCTCTCTCTCTCTCTCTCTCTCTCTCACACACACACAAAGGGTCAAAATGTTGTCATATTAAAAAAGTTGAAAAGTTTTGATTGGGCAAAATATGACGGACAGGTAATGAGCAATTAAGGAAGTATTACACGCTAAGTTATGATGATGCTGGTCCACAGGTCACAGGTAACTACTACAGGTCACTACAGGTCCACAAGTCACTATATGTCCACAGGTCACAGGTAACTACTACAGGTCACTACAGGTCCACAAGTCACTATATGTCCACAGGTCACAGGTGAGTTAATATTCTTATTATTATTATTAGTAGTAGTAGTAGTAGTAGTAGTAGCAGCGGTAGTAGTCGTAGTATAAGAAGATATAAACACTAATCAATAAATAATTCACTGAATGCTGAAAATGGCTGACGTTCCTATCTCAATATTTTTTTTGTCTTTTTTATACGTTATTCACCAACATATATCAGAGTAAATACGATAGCATACACGTTGGTAAAGATCGGGAGAAATATACACAAGATAAATTGGCATAGAGGCATATAAATAAATAAGAATAGATATATATACCTGTGACCTGAGAGAGGGCAGCTAGTTTTTATTTGCAATCTCGAGCGTTCAGGAATTTACTCCGGCCTATGAGTTTGTTTATTTGTTTATTTTTGGGTATATTACTGTAGGTCAAAATGAGTGTGAGTGTTTGTGTGTGTGTGTGTGTGGTGTGTGTGTGTGTGTGTGTGGTGTGTTTGTGTGTGTGTGTGGTGTGTGTGTGTGTGTGTGTGTGTGTGTGTGTGTGTGTGTGTGTGTGTGTGTGTGTGTGTGTGTGTGTGTGTGTGTGTGTGTGTGTGTGTGTGTGTGTCTGTGTGTGTGTGTGTGTGTCTGTGTGTGTGTGTGTGTGTGTGTGTGTGTGTGTGTGTGTGTGTGTGTGGTATACAGTTCGTACCCAGAGACCCTAGATTAGGTTAGATTAGCCTTACGTTACGTTATGTTACGTTAGCTCTAGGGTGAAGATTCATTGGGTGTTTCAATTATTTTCCTAATAATAATGAACTTACTGTAATGATGCTAATAATATTTTTAATGATGCTCACTTATAACTGATACAGTGTGTAATAGTATATACTGAAATAGCCTATGGGTAGAAAACAATATAACGAGGTCGAGGAGATGAAGCAAACAATATAACGAGGTCGAGGAGATGAAGCAAACAATATAACGAGGTCGAGGAGAGGTAGAGGAGAGGTAAAGACAATTTAAGGACAGGTAGAGGAGACAATGGCAGGTAAGAGAGAGAGAGAGAGGGACGCGACGCCTGGGGGCAAGAGTCACACACAGTCAACCTGCTCCACACCGATCACCATTATCTTCACTATTTATTAAGATATACACCTCTATTATCATTTATTCCTATTACATGATGACTAATCTGAGTTTATTTTTATTAATGCGTTTTATATTTAATGGTTAGGTTAGTTTAAGAGATGTAGGAGTTAAAAAAAATAGTGGGAATGAGATGCTTTGGTAACCGCGTCCAACTTAAGACGGTAACCAGGGGGAGATAGCCGACAGGTTCATCAGTATTTGGGGCTTATTTATCGTCTATTTGTGTGTTATTTACGTTATTTAAGGGTTAGACGTACTCGAGTGGGATGTAGGTGTGTTGTGGGGTGAGTGTGAAAGTGTTAGAGAGTGGTTAAAGGCGAGGGTGAGTGGGTGTTTGGGGTGGGGGGAGGGGAGGAACACACGGAGACAGGTTCACATCTTTCCCGCGAGTGTTGCCCATTCCTGTTACAACTTAAACTTAATTTATTTCGTCTCTTTATTTATACTTCACTAACTCCTCTTAAGCTCAGGTTTAATGACAATTATCGATAGTTTTATTCCTTATTAGCTAAAGGTGTTTAAGTCTCGCCGGTGGTCTTAATGCCAGAGATTATTTGAAATGTGAACAGGTATGACGTTCACCTGGGGCAATCAGGAGCCGAAGGTCCCACACCAGCAGGCGGCCCACACCCCTCACGTCCTCCATGTCTCCCTGCCTCACCTCCACCACACAACCAACAACCAGAATCACCATGTGAAGGAGACACACACACTAGGTGCTCACGGCAACACCTCGGTAGAAAATGTGCTCTGGGTTGTGGCAGACGACAGGTGGTGTGTGTGTGTGATGTGCTGAACCTGCTCTACGGTGTCACGTGTTAATGTGACCACGTGGTGACTTAGTGTACAACATAACAAACAGTGATGGTGTACAGTGACACCTGTTAAAGATCTCTTGTCCAGAAACAGTACAGGCGTGTTTTTGTTAAATGTGAAGTGTAATATCTGTAGATTAATGGTAGACAATGTGGTGAAGTGTGGTGATATGAGGGATTAACTACACTTATTATTTACATACCGTGACTGACACAGTGCACAAATATCTTGGAAATACAGGTGAAAAAGAGATAATTCAGGAGAGGAAGTTGAAGGTGCCAGCAGGTGTGCTGCACCACAACGCACCAATGAGCGCAGTCTGCGCCGGGCGTCTACCATCACTTATGAGATATCTTATACCATGTTTTTTGCAAATAAATAAAAATAAATAAAAACCATAAATTGAAAAATATATATTAATTAAATACTTGTAAATAATAATATTCGTGTGATATTACAAGTAAAGGTAAACGAGCAGTGAAAATATGAAAGATTACCAAATAGAGAAGACATCTAAGCAGGACTGTAAGGCAGCCATTTTGTGGGGAGGTGTTGTGGACGCCGAGCTGATGTAAACAACCTTGAAGGTGAGGTCTGGTCTGTGACACCCCCCTGTGTTTGACCTTCTGGGGGGGGCGAGGAGCTCATCTGACGTGTCCCTTGTGTCCTGACAGGTGTATATAAGTGGTTCACAGTGGCAGGTGTGTGAGAGAGGGTGGAGGCAGGCTTGTGATGTCATCCTCTCTCAGCTGATCGGGGACGAGGTGTTTTAAATCACCTCTACCTGGGGGGTTTAAATCACCTCTACCTGGGGGGTTTAAATCACCTCTACCTGGGGGTTTAATTTTTACATACACCTGTTAACTACCTCAGGGACCATCTTACCTTACCTAACATACTTTTAATGACTTTGTAAGGATAATATTTCATAAATTACCTTACTGTTTATTGTTTGCATAGCTTCTCTCTACATAAGGGAACATTATTAATTTACCATGATTTTACTGATTAATTACCTACCTGTCTATATGTCTACCTGTCTATCTATGAATCTGTTTATCAGCCCATTTATCTGTCTGTGAATAAATGTCATAAATTCTGTGAAAATGTATTTGATTATTAAATTATTGTCTTTATCTTTGTTTTAATTGATTATTTATGTCTTATTAGGGGGTTTAAATGTCTGGTAGTTTATGTCTTATTATGGTTTAAATCCCTGATAGTTATGGCTGTGTGTTTGTCTGTTAGTCAGGTGTCATCATTATTTAAGGCTGATTTTGTTCTTCTCTCTTAACTAACAATTTTGGGGATTTTGTTTATTGATTATTTGATGATATGTCAATTGTTAAGACTAATAATAATGATAATACAATAATAGTCATAATGCTTTAATATTTATTCAGTAATATCATCATTCAACTTTACTGTTGGTTCAGCTTATATGTAGATGCCAGGTATACAGTTTAGTCAGATACTGTATATAGACAATGCAGGTATACAGTTTACAACATAAACTATACAGTGTTCATAGACCGTGGAGGGATACAGTAAGGCACATTGACCGAGGATAACCAACAATGCCACCTGATGCTTCCTATCCATCATGGTGGTTATGGTACCATGAATTTCTTTTAAATCAAGAAAAATAAACTGACTGTACCCAACATTGTCTTATCTAAGTGAACTAGACAATAGACTTTTAGTGTTAGGTTTGAGTGTTATAGTTTATCAGATTTAAATTATGTATTTATGTGATTTTTGCCACAAGTGGAATTTCTGCAATGAATTTGATGAGTAGAGGTTGTTAATGATCACCTGAAGATTGCCCCCCCCCAGCTTATTTCACCTGAATATTAACTAACCTAATTTAACCTAACCTAACCTCATCTCCATATAGAGTGTTTGGGTGGTTAATCTTCAAGTGAAATAAGCTGGTAAATCTTGAGGTGGTCTGTTAAATATCTCCTGATCACATAAAGTTATAAGGTTTGTGTGAGTGAATAAAAACATGTAATTATAATGTGGATTTTGTTTGTGTTGCAGATAAAGAAGTAGAGTGTGTAGGCGTCCCTCTTGTGGCCCGGTGAACACAAGACTGACACAAACGTCGGGAAGTAAGGCTTGTGTTTCTTGTGTTCCACTACAACTGCTTGTTTGAAAAGTTTGCCTTTTGCTTTGCATGAGTCTTATCAGTTCTGCCTCATTTTTTTATCATTATTATTATTTGTAGTTCGTTAGTTTGGTACGAGTCTTGCCTCGATGAAGACGTCAATAATGGATAAGATCAGAATATTGAGGTCGAGGCACAAGAAGTGTAACCTGAAGAAGGGTAAACCCCCTTCACCCGTAGTGGACCCCTCGTCCCCCTCACAGTCCCCCACTGTGTCTGAGACCCCCCAGCAGTGGGTGCCGGTGCTGGTGCTGGATATATCTCAGGCTAAGAGCACCCCAGTTACAACCGGCATCCCGGTCGTGACCAGTATGCCTGTTACAGCGAGTAACTCGGTGACCAGAGGCGTCACTGCTAAAAAAGCCATCATAATTAAAAAGGGTAGCATTAAGAGTGGCACTAAAGGCAGACCCTCACACAGAAACAATGTTCCTCAAAGTCAGCCAGTTGCTATCAGTGCTCCTGAGACGGTGGACTACCCATTAGCTCTTCCTGTCCCTGAGAGTACAGGTATTCTTAATGTTCCTGAAAAAATGTTCAATGTCCCTGAGAGAATTAACATTATAGAAATGGCAGAGGAGACCAACAAAGAGAGCTTGGTCAACACAGAGGTGCTGGAGGAGACCAATAAGAAGAGTGACAGTAGTTGCACTAAGCCAGTCAACTGTGTTTTTTGTGATAAAACTTTCCCATCTCTGGAAGACATGCAGGCACACTACCTAAGCACACACAAGACCCGCAGGAGCCGGGATGGTCGTAAAAGAAAGCCCACCGTGGAGAATCTGGGAACACAGTCACAAGCAAACCAGAAGGTCGCTCCTAGCGGGAGTGAACAAGAAGCAGAAGAGTCACTCTTCCCAGTGACTGACAAATCAGAGATAGATCCCAAATGTCCGGTGTGTAGCATTGCCTTCAGAACAACAGATGAGGTGAAGAACCACATAAAGGAGGTCCATTCTTACACTTGTTCAGAGTGTAGCAGTACTTTCTACAGCCTCTTTCACTTCACTAACCACAAATGCTCTAAAGGAACAAAAAAAGTCAGGAGAGGAAGAAAAAAAGTCAACAACAACACGACGATGAAGCCCGAGGTTGTGAAGGTCATGAACAGCTTTGTTAAGATTCAACCCAAAACAAAAAAAAAAGGCAAAGCTTCCTCAACAAATACTCAGAAACAAACATCACCTCCACCCTTAAAGAGAATACAAGGCTCTCCTCCCTTAGTCAGTCCTGGTGTAGAGAATGATGATGTGAAGCCTCTCATACTAGATTCTCTCAGTGTACCAGAAGTTCAGACAAACTTTGTACTGTCTCCAGCTGGTGGTGAAGCTACAGCTAGTGTTGAAGAAGCAGCAGCACTTCCTCCCCAGGAGACTGAGAGTGTTGATCAGAAGATCCTTGAAGAGGACTCCTACTGTCTCCCCTCCATCACCACGACCTACACTCTCAAGTTGCAGCCAAACAGTACTGAAAATAAAACTGTGAGTGCTAACATTCAAGTTATAGAAACTAGTAATATCCACCAAGCCAGGCAGCTGATCAGAGAAACAAAGCCAGTTGATAGTAATGTTTCTAAGAGTGAAGTAATAATGGAGAAAATTGCACAATTGAAAAATAACCCCAATGTCAGCATATCGTGGATGCCAACTCTGAAGATCAAGAAGCAGGACGACGGAGAGTTCGTTTGTGGGCGGTGTAACGTTATCTGTGACGACATGGAGGACTACATGGACCACATCCAGGACTGTCTCAACATGACCAGCGTCACACTACAGCCGACCTCCAACCCCCCTCGCAGGTTCCTCAGACTCCAGTATGAATCCTCCTCCTTTGGCTTTTGGGAAACCAACAATAACAGATACTCGGTGAACCAGAACCTCATCAATAAATTGAAAGCCGTTCTCCCACAGTCAGAGTACCACGGTACTAAACCAGCGGCTGCGGAGAACGCGTGGGTCGCCCCCGTGAATTCCACCGCCCAGACATTTCGAGACCTTCTGGATGACGACTTTGGCTACGAGTCTTACGAGTCCATTGACATGCACACCGGAGGCTCTGCGTCACCCGTGAGTCCAGTGACAAAACAGGGAGACTCCTCGGTGGTAGCATCAGCGGTGAAGTCTCCCAAGGGGAACCAGATACCTGTACTTCAGAACCAAGCTGGAGTAACACAGAATAAAGTCTTTGTAAGTTCTGCCAAGGCAGTGCAGCCTATGGTGGTCATACCATTTGAGTCAAAGGCCAAGTTTAATTTAAATGTAATCTCTGACCAATTGTCAAAGAATCCCGGAAAGTGCGAAATTACAGAGAGTGTCGGAGAGAGTCTTCCTCCACACGGTGACTTGAGCTGTCAGCCTTTTACCGCCTGCGGTTCTCCCTCCATGGTCGCCTCACCCCTGGACATGCTACTAGACCAAGATGAAATCAAGATGGAGGTTGAGGAAGAGGTGGTTGAGGATCACTATGAGGTAAGGCACTCTGCTTAGCCTTAGACTGGGTGATGGATGTAGGTTGGTGTTGGTGGTTAGGTTAGGTGATCCTCATCTGCGATATACTCCACTGTACCTAGATGGTGTCTGGTCAAGTTGCATATTTCTCCTATTATTTTTATCAGCGAGTGTGTGTGTGTGTGTCAGTGTGTTGGTTGCTACTCACTAACAATTTACTTGGAAAGTCTTTTACACTCCTGAACCAACTTTAACTTATCTAATAGCCAACAACTAACTTAATGTCATATTATGCTTCATTATTGGCTGCTTATCTTCTTCAGGGTGCTGGCGCTTATCACGTTCTTCAAAATGTTCCCACGTTTGAGCTTTTTATTCTCACCTGTCGGGCTATGAAACTTTTTGCTGATATTCTGTACTGGGACACAACAACTGGTTCACAGGACTTGTATCACACTTATCCACACAAACACCATTCATATTTATCTGTGGCTCTTAAATGTTAATATCGACACACAGTATTTTACACAGACCCTTGATGCGACTAAATGACACAAAGAATATATTGGAGAGAGTACATAGGAGTCAGTAATAGTTAGGGAGTTGTGTACCTTGGATAGATAGCCATGAACAGGCTTACATTAACCTCAGCCTATAAGAGACAATCAAACCCAGAAGAGAGTGAGTGTCTTCGTGACGGTTACCGTGGCTGCCATAAAAGTCAAAGACCGATATATGTTATCTGTTTATAGATGACATCAGTGATACTAAATAATAATATACGAATGAGGAAATCTGTTGTAGAATGTAGAGGAGGTGTTGTAGTCATCTCACAAGAATTATTATGTAGATATTGTTGCTCTGTGTACTGTAGATGGAAGATATATTTTGGTGTAGGATATTATTGGAGTCTTTCACAGCTGTTACCTCTGTCAGTATGTCTGTCCACTTATATTGGAGTTATTTGATAAACCCTGAAGATATATGTGTGACTGTGGAAATCTCGTTAACTGAAAGACCACAAAAAAAAAAAAAAAAATGTGTTAGAAATAATTTACGATGGTGTTGTATGTACCCGACAGATATGCTGGTGTTAGTGTTGCGTTCTGGACCACTATTTTAGCCCCCGATAAAAGCCTCAGTGATGGTCTCCTGTACTAAAATTTTCTCACGGATTTAATGCATAGAATTCTAATCTTCCCTTCTCGAGGTAAGTTCTCCATATCACAACACCATACTGCATGATAGTAATCCTTCACCACATTTATACACGGTAGAATGCTCCACCTGTCTTCGTTGCACAGTGTGAATGGTTTTGTTTTGTTTGTCGGTACAGGTAGTAATGGGGTACCTTGCTGTAGTGGTGAATCTGCATGTGATGAGTTTTCTGTTCTTGTGTACTGTAGTTTCTGTAGCTTGATCCTAAGTGCATTTGAGTGTAGTAGTGTATTGTTGTTGTTGTTTTTTCGTAATCTATCTTCAGTTAATCACTAGTACGGAGTATATAAAAATCTTTTCCTTGTTCTTTTTTCTTCACCCTGTTCTGAAGAATGACTGTCAGCTCGGCTTCTTTTTTTTTTTTAGGTTTTTCCCTGATAAAAAGATAAGTAGATTATATTGTAGTAGTTGATTTGCTTATGCCATTATACTGTACAGTTTTGTTTGTGGATATATATTCATGGTGGTGTAGAGAATATATTTTTAATTCTTGTTTTGTTTTTTTAGATAACAACAATTTATGTTTCCAGGAATGTTTTTGTTTTTTTTATTCTTTTGCTACACATTTTTATTTTCTCTTTTGCAATTCTTTTTTTTTTAATTATTAGTGTATTTTTTTACCAGCCCACTCATATTAATATGAAAATAAATAGAGTTCATATCAATACTAACACTCCTTCATAAGTTTCCATTCTATATCACTTAAATTCCCCATCAAAACACCAAGTCCTTCCCTCTGGCCTCTTATGGCAACCTTATAAGAGAGTTGCCATTTTGCCACAGAGAGATTTATTGACAGTAGGAATCATAATCACCTGTGGCTGTTTCTCTACCTCTTTCTGTCTGTTAGTATCACTTTAAGGCACAGTTAGACAGTTTGGTTTTGTACTGTTATCCTCCCTATTGAGTAGACTGTACAGACTGGGTGAGAACTGACTGACGCGTAGCAGCCTCAGAATAAATAACGTTTGTACCGCCGGTATATATATATTTTTTACTGGTGTATGTTATGTATTTTTTATTATGTACTGTAGTATGTATGATGTACTGTTTTGTAATATGTATACTGTAATACCCAGTACAGTACATAATGTATGTTGTGTAGCATGTATGATATATGCTGTGTATTATGTATGATGTACATTGTGTAATACAGTATGTATGAAATATGTTATGTATGATAATAATGGATAATTTTACATAATATGTTTCAGCTATGTTTCACCCAGGCTGTATAGGTATAGTTCAGGTGTGTGCCTTGACTCCACCTTTGCTGTCATAACATCATTTAACACGTACAGTTCTACAGTTTCTGTGGGAGTGCGGTGGTTGAGTGGATACGGCATTAGCCTCCTGTTCCGTGTGTCGGTGGTTCGATCCCCGGGCGCTCCCAGTTCACCCACCTGTAAATGGGTACCTAAGTGAAGGCGGTCGAAAGCAGTACCGGCCATGCTGCCTCCCTGTGTACCGAAGGCTTAGTAGTCATGTTTATGTGCCCCACTCTCACTGTTTATGTCATGTGTTGAAAAAAAAAATTGCCTGCAGAGTGGTAGAGCAATCATGGCACAGTAGGCTGGCTCGTGGTAATTAGTGTGTCCGTCCGTGTTCACTGTTGCCGCCATAACTTGTGATGCATGACAGCAATGTTTATACTGTACTAACTTTTTATCTAATGTTTTAATTCATCGTGGACCATAAACCAAGTGACAATGAGTGGGTAACCTTGAACTGCTAACTGAGGTCATAGTGGTGTAGTAGTTGACCTGAGATGAACTATTACATGAGATCATAGTGTTAGTTGACCTTTTTACTAAATTATCTGATGATGATAATTGATCCAACAACAAGAATAATTTTAATATAATTTTTTTTTAGTTTTTATGATAACTACTAAAGACTTGTGATATTGTTATATAGGAGGAAATGGAGGTTCAAGTGATGTTTGGTGTTGTGAAGTTGAGTAAACATAAACAGTACAGCACTCAGAGCGATGACACACTTGTATTCTTAGAGCTGGTGTGTGTGTGTGTGTCGGGTCTTGCTGCTGGAAGACTGTACTGTACTGAGTGAACCACAGAGTTGACATTTAGTGGATCAATATAAACATGGAGAGGATGACCCATTATACACCATCCCTGACACCAGATGAAAGCCCTAAACTGATTAATTGTAAAATGACTTTGAAATATTATATAATTGGATATTCTATAATGCAAAACACAGCTGAACTTATGAACACCGGCAGTTAACCAGATTTATGATGGGTAGTGAGACAACATTCCTGAAGCTCCTGTTAATCTGTGTGATGAGGAAAAAGAGTTGATTTATCACACGAGGGGAGCGGTGTGTCTAGAACGGCTGCCTCGAGACTTCTGCTCCTGTGATGGATGACTGGTTGTTATGTATTGTATTAGGTTAATGTGTTCAAATGTTCACCCCTGGGAGAGTGAGTGGGAGGGTGGGAATTAGTTCAAAATTAAAAACTTATGGAACTTTTATCAATGTAGGCTATAGATGGAGTACTGTACCTTGATGGTTACTTTCGACTAAACACTACATTTATGTTATTCTTACTTCAGAAAAAAGAACTGTACCCTCTGTTTTCTTAAGATGGTACAGTAATTTGTTTTATGTATTTAGTATTTAAAAAAGTATTCTATGCAGCAGTATTGTTCAACGTCTACATTAAGCTTGGTTTTAAATATGCTTTACTGAAGTCAAGTTTGTTAATAAAGCTTTGTAAGCAACATATTGTTCGTGAGACAAAGACCAAACTCTGACTGACTAAATCCAACCGGTAATTGGACTTCATTGTATACTGATATAACGACCATCTGACTCACCTCGTTTGAAGTCTTTTGAGTAGTCGAGAAGTTTTAATAGATGCATAAACACTACACTGCAGTAGCCAGTTGTTTGATGTATATAAAAAGTGACTCGGATGTAAAGACTTATCCCGGAAAAAGACTAGTTTAACTCATCAAAGGATACTGAAGTGACTCGGAAAATTAACTTCACGATAGAGTTGGTAACGCTGAGGGCCAATTAGTGTACAATATTGACGAGCGGGGAATGAATATGTTCCACTGTGTCGTTGACCTTGTTGTTTACCAGATGATGTGACCTTATACAGTATAGTGGTGCTGACCTCATAACAGAGGTGCTGATCTCATAACAGTGGTACTGACTGCATATTAGTGACATTGATCTCATGATAATTGTACAGTACTGACCTCATTATAGTAGCACTAACTTCACTATACAAATACTGTACTACAATGTGACCTCCTTAAAAAAAATACATTACTCTGAGTCGCACTTTAATTTTTTTATGTGAAATTTCAGTGCATATTTTTAAACCTGTAATGTTATTTGTGAGGAAATTGAGATATAGATTTAATAATAGTGGACCTGTATCTTGTGTACAGTATATATGTTACAGTCAGTGTGTCAAATTAGGGAGTATGTAAGATGTGCTGTTTCATGTTGTGTATAGGTTAGGTTACTAATACATTCAAGTCTTGTGTTTCAGGATTCATGACAGATCAAGACCTTCTGTGAAAACTAATAAAGCAAAAGACTGTATTAGTTTCTAGGTCTTGGTATAGTCGCTTATCAAGACAAAAAAAATAAGGTTGTGAAGTGCAGTGCTAATGAGTTAAGGATGTTAGCATAAGTAAGTAAATAAGCTTGTAAGTGTTAGACTATTAGAGGATATAACGTATCCTGGGCATAAAACTGGAACTTGTTTTTGTGTTACGTTCTGCGGGTCACAGTCTACATTCTCCGATGCATTCTTCGTGGACCTCATGAGAGAAAATGTCCGTGGGTCAACGATGCACGTGCTGGAATATAACCTAACTAGAAAGAAAAAAAAGCAAAGTATGGGTCATGGATGTTGTGGTGTACAATTAATATTAAAGAGTCTACCCATTGACGCAGCCTTGTTGACGCAGTGTCTTTAAGGTATTGGAAGGCTCGTGCAGTAAATAAGTCGACACCTGATCAACTCCGCAATAAAGTAACACTGTAACTCTCCGTCCTGTTGAACGTGATGGGTCTTGAGGAAAGATAGTTGGAAGGATACCGTTCAAGAATCGTCCAATAGGATTACTGTATATATTTCCCGAGCTGTTGAAAGAACCAGAAACTAACTAAACCAAGAAGAAGGGATCAAGATGTGATATAACCCAAACTTAACGTTATTTTAAGAGAAATACACGAACTCCATGGCAGAAAAAACCCAGCGTGAATGATCAAGATCCTCGCGGGGAAGCTGCCGGAGTGGGTGAACTGTGTCTTGGAAGAGGACCCGGGGAGGTGGGGGTGACGTGATGGAGGTGCTGCCCACTCATGAAATATACATCAAGGAAGAACCCGAAGAGGATGTGAAGGTTGGTCTTTACTGTTTGTTTATCTTAAGATGTGACAGATGATTAAATAAGTCTTGTTAGTCTGGGTAAACTCACTGTGGCTCTGTGATTCAGTTTTTAGATATACTATAGGTGGTTAGTTTTGATTTGTTTTCATACATTATAGAATTAGGGATGTAGAGTATAGTTTAGGTATTTTTAATAGGAGAGAAGTTAGAGATATTCATTTATATTTTATTAGTGTTGACTATTTTTCTTTCCTAGATAAGGTCAGGTGAAAGAATGATGACAATGATAACTAGTTTATTGTATTATTAATATCTGTACATGGATGTCTGGGTCATGTGTGTGTTCTTGTGGCGAACGGGCTTGTTTGATCGTATATTAACATTACATCGTTGGCTGTCTTTGTCTTTATGTGTGTATGTTAGTTGATCTTATTATGTGGTCAGGAACAGAGGTTATAGGAGAGGCTGTGTCTCATCTACAGGTAAAGGTTGAAGTTGAAGATGACAGATGTGGTTCAGTTGTGGGTCCCAATGTTGACGACCCACTCCTACAAGAGCGAGTCCTCTGTGTTGAATCTGACGGGCACGAGTTTGCTCTTGGTGAGGACCATGACGGGGAGGAGACGGACCACGGAGAAGACTTGTCCTCCGACGAAGAAAATGGGAAACTGGTAATGATGGATTTTAATTTTCTTGGAATAAGGTAAATTATAAATTAGTACAATAAAAGATAGAGAAGAGTTTGGCCAGTGTGTGAGAGTAACAAATGGTGGTGCTGTGTTAGTTGTTACTGAGTGATTACAGGTAAAACATCCTTACAAAACCAATGGATGATATCAGTGTCTTTCATGAAACGTTCTCTTGTCAGTGTGTGAAGCCAACTCGCTCATTTCTCCTTGTTAAGCAATACCTGTACTGTGAAATAATGTCACGAACTCTTATGAAAACAGTTGTGTGCTGATTGTTGCCAGATATACATAATTATTATAATCCTCTGCTGTGTGATAAATTCAATACCAGACTAATATATGCAAGTCCTATCCCTGTACTGTATGTTACTTGAAAGTTTTAAATGTTGATGTGTTTTGTATAAAGTTGTGAAGGAGTTTTCTCTTGTGACAGGATATCCTGGAGTGTCCAATGTGCAGCAGAAGATATTCAACGGCCGCCTCACTCCGAGCACACCTCAGCAAGAAGCACCGGGTGGCCTTGGGACCTTGTTACACCTGTCACCTGTGTGGTGCCATCGGCCAGTCCAAGGCGACCCTCAAGCGACACCTCCTGAGGACTCACGGTGAACAGAGTATCCTGCGACCGGAGCTTCTTCGGAAGGTGAAGTTCATGTTTGGTCTTTTGAGGGATCATGCTTAGTTCAATCCAAATCGTGACACACTAGGGTTTCATCACACTCTCTAAGGCTCTGTTTGGACTTCACGTACGGTACTAAAAGACAAATGGTCAACCCGAACACCATCCAGCATTTATATTTATGTTGTTCCAACTCCCAATTCTCCCAGTCTTCTGTTCCAAATTATCAATGCAATCTGGTGGTTGTTTGTGACAGTCCATTACTTTTTGAACCAGGCTCCTCTGTTACCTGCCTTCACTGTTCACTTCTGTGACCCATTAACCCCAGCATCCAACACACCCACTACCCACTATGTTATAATGTCAACATATTCTCAGTCTTCAAGATGGCCTACACTCCTCTACCTCCAGGTTGAGACTCTGTTCATGGTAGTCTGATCTCAGAAAGACAATATGGCCGGGTATTTCTCACATTCAGAGAAGACGAGACACACACCATCTTCCTCGAACATCTGAGGTGTGCACTTCATGTAATAATGTGTTTTTCATCAGTGTCGTCACTGTGGAGAAGGACTGACCTCACAAGCAGCGCTGTACAAACACATCTCTCTGGCCCACGCGGAGGAGCTGGACCAGTACCACCGCTGTCCAGTCTGCCCGGCGCTGGTCAGGAGTCGGCCCTCACTACTCAGGCACTTTGGGTAATTGTTTCTCATCTTTGGAATGGACAAAATATATAATAATGTGCCACATATATCATAACACTGAAGTCCCAATGCTCTTGTTTTTTGTGTTTTACCTTCTCCTATAGTGAGAGTTCAGTGTTATCCAGCTTGTGTATGTGAGACAGCAAGAAAACTAGAAAACTAAATATGGCATTTGTGTTCCTCCTTTATACATCCTACTGTTCTAGAGGGCACCCACAGTTCACCCAGCTGTAAATGGATTCCAAACTTTACAACGGGTGAGGTGAAGGCTGTCAAGTGCAGTGTCAGCCATGTTCCCTTCTTGTTTACTCAAGGCTTAATATACAGTGTAATACTATTTCCTCTTGGGTCATCAGGCCCTTGGGATGCACTTTTTTCACACCTGGAGCAAGATAATCCCTTCTGAATTTAATACTGTTCCTATTCAAAAGAAGTTAGGAGTATTAGCCGTTTTTTGTTTTTTTTTGGTCACAGGTAATAGAAGAAGAATATGTTGTGGCATTTATAGATATAGAAAAAAAGATATTGAGTTTAACTAGATCAGTGTTTTGTTAAATGAGAAGTTGATTAATGCTGTCCAGAGTTTGTAAAGAGGGAGTGATGCCTTTCCCTCTCTATAATGTGTACAGTATTTCCATTCATTTACATAATATTATTTACAATTACAGTAGGAGTCACCCAGGACTTAAGCTCCCAGGGCAGGAGAGTGAGAGATGTACAGAATGCAACGCCGTCTTCAGGTCACGCACGGCTCTCAGGGTCCACCTCAAGACCAACCACCCGGAGTCTCTCGTACTCAGGTGTAAGATCTGTGCCGCCACCTTCAAGTATCCCTACCTCCTCAACCGTCACATTAAGGTCAGGGCTTGGACCAGATGTACTCTATATTCAATTCTATATATTTTAATTAATATTTTTTAAATATTTATTGTTTAATATGTTAGTGGTAGTTAATGGTCAATACAGTACAGGTATATGTATTTTAATGAATATGTTTAAATTCTTAATTGTCTGAGTATGTTCACAGATATGTAGGTTTTAGATGAGAGTTTGAGTACAGGACAGTGTGTTCAGTATAATTTTTTTTTATCAATATTTTTTATTTAATTGTTTTAGTTTGTTATGTATTTTTGACAATACTACACACATGGGAACAGATGGATTTTGTATGATAAGTTATTAATATTTGTGTCACAAGTTAGCTTTATTAGTCTGGCTTGTTCTGTTGGCAGCCTTAAAGTTTTCACGGTATAATTCATTCACTACACACAGGCAGCCCACGAAGAAAAACTATTGCCCACTCCAAAACGTCGATACAAATGTGTGGAGTGTGGGCGGGAATACCGCGTCAAGACTCACCTCGAGAAACATGTAAAACACGTACACACACACCCAGAGGAGCGAGTGTTTCGCTGTACACTCTGCAACATCACCTTCCCAACAAACAATCATAGGTTAGTGTCTTTGTACTGTTGACATTGCAACTGTTTATTAAGATGAAAATAAATAATACATTAGTGTCTTTGAGTGCACTATCGAAATTAAAACTACTAATTTAGACAAAATTAAATTTATCATTTCACAGTGAATCAGCTTACTAGTTGTTTGCACAGTTGGTCTGTTCTTTGTTACTTTTTTCTGACCTTTACTGTCCAGTGTTATTACAGGAGGAAACTTGAGTACCCAGAGGAAGCTTGTGATGTTTGTTAGTGTCACACTGGATAAAACCCTTCTCACATGTACCTTGAGCCAGGACTTGAGCTCTTGACATAGTAGTGAAAGATACACATGTTACCACTGTACCATTCTTCAGTTTCAGTTTATTTTGCAGAGTTCGTCACTATAGAGCAGTACATCGTGACAGGAAGCGGCCACACTGCAGCGAGTGCACAAAATGCTTCGACACGGTGGAAGAGTTGAACCTTCACAGACAAGAGCACAAAATGAATTGTTCTGTGTGTGACAAAGCATTTCTAGTAAGTGAAAGTATATTTCAAACAACAAATTTTTTTTTATCCCATGAAGATTATGAACTCCAGCTTATATCACTTGATGACTAAACACCATAATGCTGAGTGGAGTGGTTAGGTTTGGTCAGCATTACATTAAGGTGGTCAGACATCAGTAGAAATAAGGGGGAATTCTTAATCTTCACCACTGTCCCTTTAGTTAACTACCACCAATGATGGTTGCCACTTAAGGGCTATAAAGTTTGGTTATGTATTATACATTTGTGGACACGTCGTGTCAGAGGAAAGTCAACAACTGTACTGGTATAATGTGTGTTGGGGAGGAACTTAATTCTGAGACTACTGTGTGATTAACTCCCCCCCACAGCGGCGTGACTCTCTAAGGGAACACCTCCTGATACACAACGGTCCCAAACTTCCCTGTCCTTACTGCTCCAAGACCTTCACCCAGAACTCCAATCTCAAGAGGCACATCCGTATCCACACAGGTGAGGGAGGTAGTGGGGTATCTGATGATAGACACAGCACTGTATCAACGCATACAGCAGTAAGTTATCTGTTCAGTCCAACATGTGACATGATTTCTATATTTTTACATTCAGTCGGGCTATGCATTGTCATTACCTATCCAAACATAATGGATCTTTTGTTTGAGTACATTGTCTTATGTGATTTATTCTTCTTTTCCAGTTTATAAGTTTCTCAAAGACAATTATTATTTAATGTAAATTCATATCTCTTTCTTTCAATTTTGGATTCAGATTCTCTTAGCATGTATTTTAGTAAACTCTTGTTATGCTAATATTAAATATACAAGTATACTACATGTACTGTATCTAATTATAAATGTGTACAGTCAGGGTCCAAAGTTCTTGCAAAACTTTCACGGGAATGAGTCTCTGAACTTGTATACCCTGACTATCGTTTGGTGCCGGTGTGCTGTTTTATTTAATTTGGGGTCAAGCTGCTTCACACAAACTTTTGACCCTGACTGTACCTATCATAACATGGTCAATTTTTCTCAGTGGCATTAAAAAGTCATTTTAGACATTATCCTTTAATTTATTGAAGTATGTGGTTATAGGCAACACATAATTTGTTTGAATATTTTGAAATTCAGGTTTAGTGTTGTAGAGTTACAGCCTCAGTTATGTAGCCAGTCACAGGAATTGTTTAGTGTCTTTGAGGTATGAAGAGTAAGTTACATTTTTATATTTTCTGGAATAGATATTTTGAAAGTGATTTTTTTCTTTACTTTGCAGGTGAGAAGCCTTACAAGTGTACCTTCTGTAACAAACGCTTCGGGGACAAGTCAGCTTGTAACAGTCACATCCGCGTCCACACGGGGGCCGAACGCTGTAAGTGCCACTTGTGCGGCGCCTCTTTCTCCAAGCGTCAGAAACTCAACTACCACATGAGGAAACACACTGGGGAGGGCCTCCTCCACTGTCCTCTCTGCACCAAACCAACGACGAATTCTTATGCACTCAAGAAGCACGTCGAGACTCACCAACAGGCACTTGTCCACGTGCTGCTCAGTATGGGGATGGCGGACGACGTGGAGAATTGTCCCCAGCTGGCACTGAGAGCACTGCACAACCTGGCCTGCACCACGGTACAGAACAGTGAACACCATCGCTTGAGGAAAATGGAGTACGTAGACACGGAGGCAGATAAAAAGGACGGAAGGGAGACAAAGGTGACTGAGGATGCACACCGTCGTCGTCCTGACAACACAGACGCAGCTTGTGAGCTTGAACTGAAAAATGACGACGAAGACGTCAATCTTGAATTTACGAGTATAGACGTGAAGCCGCCGAGGTCGATCATCATCCTAGCTCATGCCGAGGAATACACGCAGTCAAGAACAAGCGAAGGTACAGACATCAGAGATAACGACCAGTATAACAGTAAGACTAATGACGAGATGAATCTGTCGTGCAAATCAGTAGTGGATGATGACGCTCTGAATCATAAAAAACATCAGCGTAACGTGAGACTAAAGAAGGAAAAAGAAGAGGAGGAAGATTTTAGGGGAGTGGTCGCAGAAGAAAACACTATCACTATTACAATGAATGTGGAACCTTGTGATATAAAATGTGAAGTTGATCCCTTGGCATTAGAAGACAGTTATGTTGATGTGGAAGAAGGCGACGATGGGTCCACTGATGATTTCCTGAGTAAACAAACAAAAAAATCATGGAAGAACAGACGCAATAAAATGACAACAGAAGGAAAATGGACGGGACAGAACAACAGTGTAGAGTGTGATAAGCAGAGAGACTTGAGGGATGGTGAATGTATAAAGAGAAGGTGTGGTGCTAACAAGGACACTCCGGTGAAAAAACAAAAGCGAAGTGAATTTTCAGCGGTCGACAATGACAATGTGGGTGGTGGTCCCTGTCTGCCCAGTGGAGTACACGAGAAGCCGATGGTGGTCTTGACGCGTCTGTTGCGCCACATCCTTGAGTCTTGCTGCCAGAGGTCGGAGGTCGCCGTCACCAAGCCGACCCTCGGAGACCAGTTGGTAGAACAGTGTCTCCAGATTATCATGAACGATGACGCAAGTGGTGAAGGCGTCCGGGACTTGGGCGGTGATGCTGGTGTTGATCTCAGGCTACACCATGATTCATATACTACTGAGGATTCTGGTCGACTCTCTGACCATGATTTTGATACAGATGTTGATGTTAAATTTGATAAATCTAGTGTTAATATTAGCTTATCCTCAGAGGCAGACTCTGTTGTTAGTAAAAATAATAATGTCAGTGAGGGTAAAAAAGGTTTGGATGGCAGAAGAATAGGTGATAGGAAATTAATCATCCCTGAAAAATGTGACAGTCCCTCTGATGCCTCTTGTACTGTTACCTCAACTGATAAACATGAAATTCATACAAGTGATTCAAAAAATATTTCTAGAAAATCTAGGACAAAGACGATTTTTACTGGTGTTAGTGTTGATACAGAAGCAAATTTACTTGAATCATCCAGACTTGAGTGTGACCTGACCCCTAAACTGTGTGTTGATGGTGAACTGTTCTCAGACACTTCAGACAGTTGTTATTTACAGTCTTTGAATTATTCCCGTGAGTCAGGTAGAACTGTCACATGCCCAAAACCTTTAACTTCCAACAAAAGTGAAAATCATCATAAGTCTTTTACAGAAGTCTCTGGCGTGTGTCTGGACCTCAGCCTCAGACGTAAGTGCAGGGAACACCAGAACCAATCGTCGCATTCTTCCACATCCTCTCCAACCAAACTGAACATTCGTTATAAGAAAAAACCTCAAGGTGGCCCCTTAAGAAAGTCCAGGAACCAAGATAAAGAAACAAGTCAGAGTGAGGACTGTGAGAAGAGAACACCAAAGTTATATACAATTCATAAGACAAATTCTAATAAGGCTGAGAATATGGAGGTGGTGTCCTGTGACTCTGATGAAGGCTGTTCATCCTGCAGCGATCATAAGTGTAAAGAAGGAAATATTGCCTCATCACCCAGGGCCTGTAAGAGTAGCCAAGAGGTAATAAGTGATGATTGTGAAGTGCTGAGAGGACCTATACCAGTACATTCTGCAGAAGGTGTTGAGGAAAGGGAAGATTATAGAAGTGTCAACAGTTTGAAGGGAAGACACCCAAGTGAGAACCACAGTAGTAGCAGAGGTTGTGATGGAAGAGGTAAGGCTGCAAGTGTAGATAAACATGATGGGAATAAGCTTGATCAAACAAGAATTGTGCCTGATTCTGTGAAAGGTTTAAGACATCAGGAGAAGCAGAAAACAGTTGGTAAAGATTACTGTAAGGACAGAGTGAAGCAGCTTTCACTGGAGGTACGTAATGTAAAAGGTAATAGCCTCGTAAAGAGGGATGTTGACCCTGCAAATAAAGACGCTGAACCACCGACCGTGAACTTGGAGGAAGTTCCACCAGCAGATTGGTGTAAACATTCTAATCTGAGTAGAGGTTTTGTCAGTTCCTCAACAGACAAGAGACATCTACCATTACCCAAAGGGAAGGAAGTGTCTCACCTGTGGAGGATCAGTCAGACAAGTCCTGCTCGACCTGTTTATCCAGTTGTAGAAAAGTCAACCAAATGTTTCTCCTCACCATCAGTCAGTGTCTCTTATAAGTCATACGTACCTGCAGATGGCCGCGCTGAAGAAAGAACTTGTGATTAAGAATTGCTTCCTTGTGGCAGCTGTATTGATGGGTGTTGAGAGAAGGGTCTTAACTCCTTCATGATACAATACTGTTGCAGACTATCACACCATATTGTATATAATTATAAATCACCCACTGAAATTATAGTTATTGCTTCAACCATCACTGCAGAGAAACATTACTTCAGTGTCAAAATCAAAGTTGATCTAAAACTTTCTCATCCGACCGTGTTTAACAGATTGTGATTTAAGCTAAGAGCTCCTCTGATGTGGGTAAATGTAAGAGTAGGGTTATCCCAGAAATGGTTCTGTACGGTCACACTTCTTGATACAGTCCACATAGATAGTTAGATTACCTGATAAATTTAGGTGGACCCTTCTCACCCACACCTGTACTGTACTCTCACATCCATCTGCTGGTTGCCCCCAGGGTGGATGCTCTCTCTCTCACATGCACCAAATTTAGTCTTAACTCTTCCAGTTCTCTTTAGCATCATTTTCATCAAGTCCCTCGAGTCGTTACATTGTAAGTTAACGTTGCATCTCGTATCACTGACCTGTTTTGAAATCTGTCTTCTGCTGTCGCTCATATTCCCGGTAATCCAGCACTGTCTGTGTGTCTCCAGTGCATTGCTACCTTTCTCTGTCTTCATCATTGTTGGTTCGCCACATGTCTATGGTCTTCCACCTCACCTGTCGCCTTTATGCTATTTTCCCTTACTTCCTGAATCTCATTATAGTACAGTACTGGTAATACTTTGCTTCTCTTCTTGTGCCGTGACATGATTTAGGTGTCTCATATTTTTGTAGTTTTCATCACTCGTTCATCTCTCACAGTCATCCATCCCCATGATCGTTCATACAATATTCCATTTCGTGTCTAGGATGACAATTTATCTCAAGACTTGGAGTTCAGGGCATTGATTTCTTTATGTGTGTGTGTGTGAGGTTCAATATTTTGTAGTTGTCTTCATCTATCTTGTAAATAGAGTATAAATATATACATATATATATAATTGTAGTTGTTACAGATTTTTTGTGGTTTCCTAATGTTCAGGATATATTTTTATAGATTCATAGATGTATTTTAGCCGTGTGAATGTAGATAGTTTCACAGTGTAAAGAATGCACAGTACATTTATTTAGAATTTCTTAACAGGGATATGATCTTTTTGTGTGTGTACGGCGAAGGTTTAGTAGAGTATTATTTATGTGTTCGGGTGCAGCTGGGAATGACGTTTGTAGTGTTTACTGAGGTGCTAAACATCAGTGCAATACTTGGTGTTTCTGCTGGGTGTGTGACTCGGTTCAATAGACTTGCTGAGTCGGCAGTGTACAGTATATTTTGTTCAGTAGATTTTGTTGTTGTTGTTGTTAGTCTTTTTTCATCTTATGTGTTGCCTGGTGAACACGACCAAAATATAGTTATGTAGTTTTGTCTTTAGATATTTATTTTATTGATGACTTACGTAATGTTGATGAGTACTGTGAAATTTTTATAAACTATGACATATGCCAGGACAAACACTCACACTGTACATCATGACCTGACCTTGGTGTAAACACTATGACCTTGGCTCAGAGAAAAAGTCATGTACAGAATTTTTACACCCAGACATGCCATGACACTGTTGGCATGGAAGTGTGTAGTACTGAAGCAATATCTTTGTCTCTCACTGTGGTAACTTGGCTTCTGTGCCCACTCAGATCAGATGTCAGAAGGATGTTGTCCAGTGTGACACTTCTGAACATTTATGGTTCTTTTCAGTCACTCCACTGTTTGCCTGTACAAAGAACAGACCAACTCCCCAAATGGCTACTAAAGTGATAAGTAATAGAAATTATAAATTAAGAAAAAATATTACAGTATACAACAATTTACATTCATTTGATCACAAAACAACATACAGTATGATTATGTTTCCTGCAACAGGATTACTTGTGGCGCTTGATGTTCTACTCTTGTTCATGTTATCATCAATGTGGGGGACTCTTCTGCCAGTCTTTTCTTTACACTGTACTGCCGGAGAATTACAGTAGTACAGATTCTGAGTACAGTACAGAACATGTTTTATAAATTAATTGAGTAAACTCGACTGTACTGTACAGCTAAAAGCGTGGCTGCAGTTTTTGGTGTGTCTATAGAATCTTGATCATACTTAAAAGAGAAATAGATTTTTGTACATTTTGTGAGATAAATCCTTGCATTAACTAGTGAAGATGCAGCTTTAGGACAGTTTACAGCTTTAGACAAAATACAGGTACAAGTTTTGAGCAATTGTAACAGCTTGTGTAGAGGAAGCACAGGTGTAGAAGTAAGTTAATGAAGTCTTGAGCAGGTGCAGGGACTCTCTTGAACAGTCAACACACCTGAAGATAAGTTGAAGATAATTGTAAATCTATTTTATAAATATTTTTTTATACCGAATATAGACTCATAATTTATTAGGAAACACTTGTGTATTATAAAGACAAAAATAATAATGTACAGAAATGATTAAATACTAATGTTTGAGTATGTAAATTACCACTTTATATTTTGTGAAGATGAATGAACTGTAACATTGTACTACGGAAGACAGATTTATCTGATCTGTAATATGGAACTGTCAGAGATGGGTTTTAATAAGGTTGAAAGAAATTACAGTCATAGTACAAATTTTATATCAAAATAATGATTGCAGACATAAAATCCTGCTGGGTGCACTTTTCCACATTTTACAGAATATTAGTTTGGTTTTACAAGAAGGGACAAATAACAGTTATTGATACCGGTACTTCTTATTATTATTATCTCCTGTGGTCTTCAGAAATATAAAGTTTAATCCCTTGAATATGATGATTTAACCCCTGGTATATGACTACTGTACATTATCCATTGAGTATGACATTATAACCCTTTGAATACAATAACCTGCATTCCCTCACGTATGATGACAGTGTACTTTAGGGGTTAAGTGAATATGCTCAAGGGTTAAATCATCATAATTAAGGGTTTTCATTGTAATGTACTCAAAGGTTAAGTCATTATTCAAGGGCTTAAGCATCATACTCAAGGGCTTAAGTCATTGTACACAAGGTTAAGTAATCATAAAAGGAGTTTAATATACTGTATATGTAACTTAGACTGGACAGAAGGTAATAAATGTCTTCAGTCTTCAACACCTGTAGGAATCCTTGATGTACACTCTTCCTGTATTTCACCAAGTGTTGCTGAAGTCTTTATTTTATTTTTCCTATTATCAAGTGAGGAGATGGTCATGTAGTGGCTGTAATGTTCGGAGGTTAAAATTCTGTACAGTATGTGAACGACCACCTGACAGGTCCTGGTCCACACAACACGTGAGATGTATATGAGCTGTGGAAGTACTTGAAGGTTGCGAGTCAAATGGATCTGAATTCTAACAGTCCTCAACCTAACCTAACCTAATCTGACCTACTCTACCCTACAGAACCCTAACCTAACCAAACCATAAGAATTGGAGAATCTTAGGACTGGGATCCATTTGACCAGCCAACAAGAGAGGTACTTTACACTTATCAGTTGACTATTTGTGTTGCACTTCAAAACATTGCGCATTGTTGAATTTTGTTTGTTTGTGATAATAATACGTTGTCTGTTTTATTGATGTTGATTGGATGACGAGAGTTTTGTTTAAGAACAACAGATTATTATTATTTTTGTCTATGTCATACTCTTATTTTCTCAGGCTTTATTTAATACTGCTTAATAGATGTTAAGAAGCAGGTCTTGACTCAGATTTCAAGGGAATGTTAATATTTTTTTTTTTTTAGTTTGTCATGAATGGCAAATAAACGGATACAGATATTTAATGATGACCTTAGTGTTTTATTGTACCACCTTGTTTATATGTATTATACTACAGTATTCTAGAAAATAACTTATATATTTGAGACAGTTTTAAGTGTTTATATTTACTGTACTGTATACTACTAGAATTTAACTTTAGGTATAAATTTGGTATTAGTGTACTTAGTGTATTTTTAGGTTGAGTTACATTAGCTTAACTTCGATTATATCAGACGAAGTTATGTGGGTTAAGTTATATTGGACTGAATTTATTGTTATGCCAGTGGTCAGTGTACAAAATGACCCAAGGCATATCTCAATAACTTGTCAAGGATTTTTTTTCAAAATTTTTTCCAAGAAGAAAGCCATTGGCACTCAAATTATACACATATTTTTAAAAAAAATGGTAGATAATTTTGTTTTTAATTTTCAGAAACACTAGTACCCAGAAGAAGCCATTGACTAGTGATTTTAACCAATTTTATTTATTTTTTACTATTTTTTAATTCTAATCAATATTACAACAATGATCTCGAAGAACTATAGACTTACTAGAATATTTACATGACAACGGAGAACAAATATAGGCTGGTGGCGGCCAACTGGACACAACACAGATAGTTTTATGGACAATTATTGATGTAGTAAAAATAAATAACATTGGATCATCAGAATATTTGCCCTCATTATATTTTACCTGAAGATTAACCATCCTAATGCTACCTCTCGGGGCTAGATTAGGTTAAATTAGGGTATGTTAGGTTAGGTTTGATTAGGTTACATTACAGGGTATGCAAAACATAAGAGGATTATTGAACTGGTCTCCTACTATGTAATCGACAGTGGACAGAAATGTAAAATAAATCCTTAAAGCTTTAAATGTTGGTGTCTAAAGTACGTGTATCATTTAAAGTACAGTAACTTAATCGAACTTAACCTAATCTAACCTTTGTCATCTGTAACACGGCACTAGGGAAGTCTTAAGTTTATCATATAACACCTTGATCTAATATGGATGACTGACATATACTGTAAGTGTATATATTATGACCAAAACTGAGATGAAAAGTAAGGGATTGTCAGTCTCTCTTTCTCTATCTATATATCTCTTTTTCTCTCTACCTCTCCATCTCTATCTTTCCCTCTTATCTTTGTTTTTATTTTTATCTAGTTATCCTCTTTCTCAGTCTCATTTTCTTTCTTTCAGTTTCTTTCCCTTATACTTAATCATTATCCTTCTACAGTATTATTACATCTTTTCTCCTTTTCCTCTCTGCCTCTCATTCTTACTTCATTGTTTTATCTTATTCACATTCACCCCCTTTCGTTTTCTCCACCATTTATCTTTCTTTCCCATTTCTTGAACAATGATTGATCCAAGTGACATTTTGGCCAAGCATTGAACTTTGGTCTTACATGTTTATTCCTTAATGCTCTCTCTCTCCCTTACTCTCTCTCTCCCTTACTCTCTCTCTCTCCCTCTCTCTCTCTCTCTCCCTTAATCTCTCTCTCTCCCTTTCTCTCTCTCTCTCCCTTACTCTCTCTCTCTCACACACACTGGGCCGTCCATCACATCAAGCAGTATTTTCGTCCTAGCGTGGTCGATGAAGTAAATTGAGTGAATAGTGAAGTCGTAAGGTTGATTTTGGATATTGTGTGATAGTGGTGGTAGTGGTGGTGGTAGGGGAGAAGTGGTGGTAGTGGGGTAGTGGTGGTGGTAGGGGAGAAGGGGTGGTAGTGGGGTAATGGTGGTGGTAGGGGAGAAGTGGTGGTAGTGGGGTAGTGGTGGTGGCAGGGGAGAAGTGGTGGTAGTGATGGTGGGGGTGGTAGGGGAGAAGTGGTGGTAGTGATGGTGGGGGTGGCAGTAGTTTTCTGGTGGTAGTAGCGAATAATTTCTGAAGGTTATTACTCCATATCTTTTTATGTCTCAATGTCTGTTTTCTCCATTTTTAAAGAAAAAGAAACGCTGACTTTCTATAAACGACAAACAACTCTTTAAAGATAAATTTATAAGTTATATTAGTTTAGACTCCAGACGGCAACTTTTAAAATTTGAGGGAGTTATTTTTTGTTTCAACAAATAAAAATTGTCATCAGGTAGATTTATAACAAATCACAAACTAGGTAAAACCTATTAAGAATAAAAGAAACCTAATTCACTTCAGTGTTGTTATTCATATAAATTATTCATCCTTATTATATATTATGCTTTAGTAACTACAGTCTAGAACAAAGATCAGTTATTACACTGAAAACCTCGCCTGATAGAAAATGCGAGGCAGCCATTATGTCGAGCTCACATTTTTTTGAGACTTTAGTGCTGTTGATGTGATATTTACCAGCATGCCGAAGTTCATGAAGGTTGTGATATAATTGATTACTGTGTTGTTATGATGTATTATTGCGCTTTAACAACCTTAAGATTGTATTATAGGTTACTTGCAAACTAATGAAAGGCAAGTTCTTAACATAGCTCAACCTCTGAGTCACGACAGGTCTAAAGTCTGCGACACTTAATTATGAACGTCTGGCCTCGGTATTGGAATGTGTATTTTAAATTCATGATTTGTTCAGTCTGGAAGAAATCTTTAAAGATATTTTTAATAGTTGTTTTAGTGTATAGACCTACATAGAGTATCTACCTGAAAATGATTACCTGTATAAACCACAACAATTTGTTTTGTCTTTGTATATAAACAACAAGAAGAGTAGTAATTAGTATAAGTGATATTAACTGTATGAAAGGTCGTAAATATTTGGTTTGCTTTAGTCATAGAAATTCCTGGAGTAAGAGTCATATAATGATTGATACATAGCGTCACTACCTGCGTCACCTGGAGGGCAGTTTTACTTTTCCAGGAAGAACTTGAGTATACTACTACGAGGAATAAAATACTAGGAATAAAATAATCGTTAGCTGGGGTTTCACAGATGTACTGTTGACTTAAAGGAAAACAATTCTGTATTTGTAAATAAAGCAAGACGACTCAGTTACAAAAAAGAACATTTAAAGCTGTTACAAAAACTTTAGTTAGTCTGTGAAGGGGAATTGGGGATGGGGGGGGGGGGGGCAAGATTGGTTGACTGAACGGAGAGAAATACAGAATTCATAGGTCATCACCCTCTCCTACTCTCCCTCCTTCCTTTACTCTCCCTCCGCTAAATATAGACCTGTGAAGAACCGCTGATGACCTTTCCTGAGATAAGACCCGAAAGTCGTTCACATCTGAGGTGACCTTTTCTACCACACGATTCTTTTATACGTCTCTGCTTGTGGTTCACCGAGTCATCCCTCAACCTGGCGCTGGCTACTGACAGTGACCTCTTCTTGCTGACGTGTTTGAGGGCCACGTCTCCTTACTCACGCGTTTTGGGGGGTGGTAATGTAGGGTTGACGTCTCCCTGTTGACCTGTCTGAAGTTATACAAGTATTGGGGTCACAGTTTGGAGGTCATCTGTCCTTGTTGTGTTGTAATGGGTCATAGTTTATGGGTCACGTCTTCCAGCTGACCTGTCATTAGGGTCACTTCTTAAGCTTGGAGTTTCTAGCAACTGAACTTTGGTTCGTTAAAGCTTTATTTAATTAGAAAGTTTTCAACATTCTTTCTGGTCTTGGTTGGTTGTATTTTCGTCAAATTTTTAAATAGTGTTGTGAAGTTGTTTATAATTATGGTTTGGTGATGTCTGTCTCGGTTCCATTGTTGTTTTTTCTATTGTAGACTATTTCAAAGTTTGCCTAACGTCGTAAGGAGTTCTAAGCGTTCATTTCAGTATTTGTTTGGTTATAAAGCTCGTTTGTGCTCTATGAAAGTTTTTAGTTGTCTTTTGTTCTGGCAAGAATGAAATTTATCCCACTTTTATTCCATGTTTGAAAGGCTATTCCCATTTTCTTCAGTTCCTGCTGTATGGTGCAACATTCAGTTTTCTATTACTGAAGGTTCTGGGCATGGCCGATGGTGGATCTAATATTTCAATAGGTCTCTTCAACATCTTTTTGGCCCAGTATATTACGACCAAACTTGAGTAACGTTACAGTGTCAAAGGGCAGAGTTAGCTTATTTATTAAATAATATACACTAACGCTAGCGGGGCTGTGATAGGATGTTGTCATCACCTTAGCATTTATATCCGTCAAACAGCTGAGCTACAGAACGGTAATAGGTACAGTATTCATAATCTACTAATATACACAACACAGTAACCCATGCAGCTGTTATGATTCCAGAGGACACAACGAAAGACTGACATGAGTTAGTACTGTGCTGTATCTTGCTTGAGTCGCGTACAAAAGTTTACCCCCTTACTGGGCCTCCCAAACTGAAGCATTATCTACCCCCAAATGAGACAAAACAGACAAACAAAACTATACGCAAAATGCCCCACAAGGATGTAACAATATTATTTTTATTATTATTCCACCACAGGTAAATATGATTAAGTTTCATGAGATCGGCAGAAAATATTATCTTCATTTTTCGTGGTCTGCTAATTTGCGACTTCTAAAGATGACTCTGGATTGTACCGAATATTTTATATTGCGATGTTTATTATTAGTTACGATAAACTATCTATAATATTTTATGCAATTCTTTCATTTATTTTTTTTTATTTTTCATTATTTACTTTAAATTATAAAAAAGTTATTTAAGCATCAGATGAGAAAGTTAATGATCTCGGTAAATAAGTAACAGTTTGGCGCCTGACGCTTCTGTAACAGTGTTCCCAGATGTGGCTGTTTACCATCAAATTTGTCTCTTATTTTGTCTAAGTAATGAGAGACGTGACCGATCGCCCAAGAGACTAACAAGCCGATCAGTGGCGAAGAGAATAAAAGTAAAAGTAAAAAAGGTGGGGGGGGGGGAGGGTTGCTGGTTCAAATTGAGTTTCCTGGTAATAGACAAAAAATCAATTTGTGTAAGAAGAAACTGAACCTAAGTGAACACTAACTTTATTGAGCGTATCTTTGAAATATTTTCACATACCTGAGTATAATTTTGATGGGTGAATTGGCTATAAGGGAAGGTGTACTCTACCGATCTCACAAATAATTGGTGAAAATGTGCAGCAAAGAGAAATAACACCTAGTAAAGACTAAAAATGAACAGCACTTTAGAACTGAAAATGTTACATGTATACAGGATATAATATATTTAAGTTGAGATCATGAACTCTGATTGTACTAAAGTATTGACAACTCTGTGGGATATTGGATGGACTTTAAAACTTTGGCTGGTTGAGAAAATTTATCTGGGAACACTTGGTGAGAATATGACTGTTGATGAGTGGTCGAGTGTTAGAGGTAGACGATAACTTCTGTTCAATTTAACCTCAATACGGTTTTTCCAGACATTTTACCATGAACACGTGCAGGAAAAATGTGTGTACAAACTTCTGAGTTGAAAGTTATTCTGTGAAAGGATGATAAACTTATTTAGACAAAAATAGTGTTATTGTACAGAGCCGCCGTGACCCAGGCAGGTGATGTGAACATTACTTATTATGAAAACTTATAAGTGTTAGTGATGATAATATTGATAAATCATGTTACTAAAAGTGTGATGACCGCTATGACTGAAGACGACTGCCCCCGCTAAGGTGAGTAAACTGACGTATGATGGTAATGCTGTATTAACCCCTGTGCCCACGGGGGGGGCGGGGGGTGTTGAAGAGGATGGTCTGTGTTAATTAAATAAAAGTATTAACGTTACTCTTTAGTTCGTCCACGATTTCGGCAAGAACGCATTGCTATTCCGCCATAATTTTTGCTACTATTGTCTGCTATAGGGGAAATGCCTTTTTTTCGAAGTTAAGACATGTAAAACATCATTGGCCAAAGGAAGGCTATAGGTAGAAGGATAAAGCGTGGCGAAATTTACCTCCAGGATTATTATAAGATATTGGCGAGTAGGGTTAAAACCGAGATAAGGAAAACCAAGAGGAATAATGAGGTAAGGATAGCAAGGGAGGCGAAGACAAACCCCAAAGGATTCTACCAAATGTATCAAACTAAAACACGAGAAAAGATTGGACTAGTATGGTCAGACTCCGGCGAGCTCACTGATAACGACGGAGAAATGAGCAATAATTTGAATAAATATTTTTCAACAGTTTTTTCACCACCGAAAATTTAAACATGATACCCGAGGCACCGACTCTATTCAGAGATAGTGAAGAAAACAAATTAAGTGAGATAGTAGTGACAGTTAACATAACCAGGAAATGATCTGCTGAGTGAGTGTTTCTTCTCTTAAAATTATAAACCTAGTGACAAATGCATAGTTCATAGATAACTGCCAGACCAGAGCTAGTAGGGTGGAATGGGCCCCAACTATTAGTGCTATTGAGGTGAAATGGGGCCCCAACCCCAACTAGCAGTGCTAGTGGGGTGGAATGGAACCCAACTCATAATGAAATGGCACTGCCCCCAAACAGTGCCTGGTCCTAACCTACCTAACCTTTTTACTAATCTACCCAACCTAACCTAAACTAAGTTCCCTAACATACAGTAACCTACCTAACCTAACCTACCAAAACATGAGCAGTAAACATCTTATCCTATGAACATAATACCCCCAGTGTTGATCATTAGTCGGTTTGGGGATTTACTTTAATTTTTCTTGTGATTTATGAATGAATAATAAAGTCATTGGTTGCTGAAATATGGTGGAGGGAATAGTTAACTTTATTGCCTTTTTTATGGCTTCAGTCTCATTTTTTTTACGATAGTTTATTTGACTGGTTCGATAACTCCTTGTATCTAACACTGGTTTATGTCTTCACAGGTCGAGACATCAGCATAAGGTAAGTACCACTGTGTTTCAGAGGTGTAGGGCATCATTATAATAGGCTGCAGTTATGACGTTGGTTTATTCAGAGTCATGAAGAGTTGCTGTGATTTATAATCCTTTTAATACATTATGTAACGTTACCATAAATACTGAGCCTTGATTTATCCGGAGCAAACTTTATTTTCTATTTTTTTCTTGCATGCATCTTACTAACATTGCTGCCCTTCAGTACTGGGAACCTTGCGGTGGTAATGGCAGGTGCTGAGGTAGATCAAGGCTTGTAGCCGTGTTACCTTTATGGTTAGGTTAGGTTAGGTTACAATGTTAGGCTGTAAGTAAAAGTATAACTAACATTTAGACTGTGGTTTATGGGGTAGTGTAGTGGGTTTTTTTCAGATGGAGGTAAGGTTTATGGGTTTTAGTACAATATAAATGCAGTTTTTTCAGGTAAATGAACTACATATGTATTCATTTGTTCACCATCTATGTGAAGTTTATTTTAGATGAAGTTAAAGTTCAGGTTTTATTTTAGTGCTGATGAAAGACATATGTAGTTCAGTACCACACATGTAAACTTTATTTTCAGATGATATTGTATATACAGTATGTAATTTCTTCTGTGTATCTTATTGTAAAGTTTATTTCAGATGAAGGTAAGAGTCATGAATTTATTTTAGTGTAACGCATGTCAACTTGTTTTATTTTTCAGATAAATATAATGTATATGTAATTATTTTTCAGAGTTCACACGACTAATAATATGAATTTCCATTGTTTCTTCGGCCTCTCGTAATTATTATTGTTTACAGTACTGTTCTATCATCTCATTACTATTTTTCTAGATCGTATTATTTAAGTGTGATGAAGGGATCGATAAACTTAATTTTTGAGACTGATTTCAAAGGGTAAACGTGACTAGAAAAACACGGTGAATTTTGGTTATAAATGACTGTGTTGTGTCTCACTCGTGTTGATGTCAAGGTGGTAAGATTCTGTCGATGATAAATAGTAAAACGTCTCCTTCATTTATTGATCAAGTTCTTTGTTGTTTTGTTCCTGAAGACGGATTTTTTCCGCGGAGTTAAAAAAATTTTAGGTTAAATTTATTCTGCTGACCATTGATAAAATTATTTGACGTATCTAGTTACAGAAAGAACTTTTTTGTAACTTTTCCACCATTTCAGCTTTTATCTGTACTCCACGTTTAATTGAACCGCTTGAATACATATTACAAATTTCGGTACGAGAAAATTTAGAAAAAATTTACATTATGGAGATTTGGTTCAGCGGGAATGTTAATATCATTTGATTTGTAGATTCGAATCCCAATTTTGAGCTACGACTTCCCAAATAAAACACTAAACGTTTATTAAATCTTTGGGATAGTTTTTTTTTCTTAAAGACTCGAGGTTCAAGAATTTATCCTACGACGCGAAAGACACCGTTGACAATAGATTAATTTTATAAGAGTTAATGCATAACATGTGATGGTCGGTTGTGGGAGACTGGTGCTGAAGGTCGCAGCTCAAGGGCGTGGCTGATGACATTATTATTATTATTATATTATTATTATTATTATTATTATTATTATTATTTTATTGGTATTATTATTATTATTATTATTATTATTATTATTATTATTATTATTATTATTATTACTACAGTATTATTGATTGGTGTAAATTAAGCACACCAAGGAGTTAATTGGCAGTAAAACCCTATTACTTTACCGTATAAAAACATTTACGATCGACTTATTACGTGTATAATGACATTTATCAATTATTTATTTCCTAATTACACTTATTATTAATTAATGTGTAATTTGTTAGCTTTGTGCTTGCATGGTTCAGGTGGTCACTGTAGTACGTTGTGGTACATATCCTCTGTACTGTACCTGTATACCATTGTGTACCTGGACCACTGTGCTGTACCTGTGTACCATTGTGTACCTGGACCTGTGGTGTAATGGTCAGCATGCTCGCCTCGCAAGCGAGTGGACCCGGATTCGATTCCCGGGCAGGGTGAAACTATGGGCAAGTTTCTTGACGTCATTTGCCTCTGTCTACCCAGCAGTAATTGGGCACCTTGATGTTAATTGATTTGCAGATAGTATTCCTGGGTAAAGGTTAGCCAGCGCAGTTGGCGAGTTGTCCGGTCTTCTTGGACTATTCCTTGACACTGGGTCAGGCAACTCGTTAACTTAAGGTGTGGTTGTTGTGTTGGCCACAGCTTCTACACCTTAAACAAATTCACTCCTAGGTGGCTCTTGGGCCGGCCGTCCTCGTTACACGAGGGACAACCATTATCTTATCTCCAGATGCACACACACACACACACACACACACACACACATACACACACAAAAAAACCTTGATTATTCACATTTTGACCTGAAAATATTCCAGGAGTTGAGTAATATGTTTCTCAAGGACACAAACACACACACACGCGCTTATGATTATGGAACACAAGCACGCACATATAAACACACACACACTACCTAAAGTGTATGTTCCTCTGTACACATTGATGTCAACATATTCGCATAACAAAAACCTAACTTTAACCTAAACCTTCCTCACCCCCACCCTACCCCCACCCTCACCTCACCCCCACCACCCCTCACCCTACCCCCACCACCTCACCCCACCCTCACCCACCACCCCACTTACCCACTCCCCACCTCACCCCCACCCTACCCCCACCTCAACCCCCACCTAACCTAACCATACATTAAAATCAACACTAAAACAAGGTCAGGGTTATGCATAGTCCTATAAAACAACATGCAGTGACTCACAACGCTTATGCATATTGATCAGGCAGCCGTCATGCACTGGTTGTACTCAGGATGATAAAGTGTGCATGATTATTGCTCGATGTATCCAAATTCATGCGCTCATACATACTTCATAACTTACACTCGGGGTGGAGGTGGTATGCACTTAGGCATGTAGTCATACACTCACTTATGCAGTCATGCACTCACTCATGCAGTCATACACTCACTCATGCAGTCATACACTCACTCATGCAGTCATACACTCACCCATACACATCTCACAGGTGATAGATTCCATTAGAATATAAACAGATATATATAAATGTACAGATATAAACATATACATAGATACACATGGATATACACAGTTATACATAGATATACACGAATAGATATACATGAATAGATATACACGAATATATACAAATATACACAGATATCCATAGATACACATAGTTATACACAAGCTTACACAGGTACACATGGTATAGCACGACATACCAGTGTTATACTACGCTTGATATTTCGGGTGAATCAATGTTAAGAATTAACTGTGGGGTGTGAATTATGTAGTGAGGGTGAGGGGGGAGAGGTGGGAGAGGGGTGAGGGTTAAGAAGAGATGGGTGAGGGGGAAGAAAAAGAGGGGAGGGGGAGAAGACAAGGTTGAGGGGAGAGAGAAGAGGTAGGTTATGTTTGTCATTCTTACCTGGATTTTACGAGATACCTGTGTGACGTAACACTTGAGAGAGCACCTGGTTATATATAAATGGGACAGACAGACAGACAGACAGACACAGAGAGAGAGAGAAAGAGAGAGAGAGAGAGAGAGAGAGAGAGAGAGAGAGAGAGAGAGAGACAAGAATGACTCCAAACCAAAAAACTACCCCCAAAAAACACACACTGTTTATAATTAACACAAGTATACAGCGGAAAGCTCCCCTGGTGATATGACAGCAATAACATGACAGCATGACAACATGACAGCATAACAACATGACAGCATAACAACATGACAGCATAACAACATGACAGCATAACAACATGACAGCATAACAACATGACAGCGTAACAACATGACAGCATAACAACATGACAGCGTAACAACATGACAGCATAACATGATGACAGCATAACAGCATGACGGCATAACAGCATGACGGCATAACAGCATGACGGTAGGAGCTGTAAAGGGAACAGCTATATAGACAACAGGAGAGACAGCAGTGATTTTAACAGCATCTCAATCACCCCCAAGACTATAGTAAATAATGTGTACTGTGATAGTAGAAGGAGGAGGGGGAGAATAGGAGAAGGGGGAGAAACAGGAGGATGAAGAGAAGTTGAAAGAGGAGAAGAAGTATGGGGAGGAGGAGGAAGAGAGAGAGGAGGGGGTAGGTAGGTAGGTAGGTGGGAGTGGGGCGCACCTGCCTCATGTAAACTTGAAAAGACATTGATTCATCGCTCCGGCGTGTCCCTTCATTCCTCGAGAGCCACCACACTCCCCCAGCGGCTCTCCACCGAGTCGGAAGTACTCACCGCCTCGACGACCCCCCAAGGGAAAGTGACCAAGCAAATCGAGTGTGTCCCTGGGAAAGTGGTGCCTGAGAAGTAAGGAGGCTGGATTGGGAGAGGACGTCAGTGAAGAGGTGGCACTGTTTGAGGAAAGTGACCAGATAGTGTCAAGAAGAAGTGGTGTGATACCGAAAGTGTCAAGAGGAAGTGATCAGACAGCGGGAGTGTGTTAGAGAAAGTGACCAAGTTTAGTTTTGAGAGGAAAGTAGCAGCGGTACTTTTAAAAGAGGAAAGTGCCAGATAAGTTATTTCGAAAGGAAACTAGCTCCAAGAGGAAAGTGCCCAAGGTGAACGCTACTTTCAACAAGGAACTACCGCGAAGGGGAGACATTTGTAAACCGGAAATAATAGAAGGCAAGTACAGTACCATCAACAAGAAAGTGCCAGACGATAGAGATATTTCAAGAGGAAAATGTCGAAAGTGCCTGAAGAAAAATAACTTCAAGGAGAAAGTATCCGTAGCAGTAACTTCAAATAAGGAATGTGTCAATAGCAACAGTAACATCAAAGAGAAAGTGGCGTAAAGGTAACACGGAAATAATAAAATCTCCATGGAAAGTGCCATAAACAGTAGCACTTCCAAGAGCTCCTTCCCTGTTACTTGCAGCCTGGAGGATGAGGTGATGAGTTACAGCTTCAAGACCGTACAAGACTCAATCGTTTCTTAAAATTCATCGAATTTTTTTTTTTTTTAGTTTATCTGTTTCGAACGTTTTCCTGGCTTCAGCACTCCAGCAGTGACCAACGTTTTCCTGGCTTCAGCACTCCAGCAGTGACCAACGTTTTCCTGGCTTCAAGAATCACCCAGCTGTTAAACGTTTGGCCATCAGCTGATGGTGGCAGCCAGTGTTTTGAGCCCCCCACGCGTCTTATCTCTACAGGTGAGACCAACAGGTGTGTGTGTGTGTGTTTGTCTGTATTAGCTGGTTAAGATAAAGACTAAAGACCTTATCATTCTAACTTAACTAAGAACACCTGAGAATACCTGTGCTTACAGATGAACAT